>NC_083872.1:75436683-75745016 GCF_032452875.1 Bos javanicus | reverse complement strand
AAGAAGGATCTCTGGGCATGCTCTGGTCACCAGTGTCCAGGTGGGAGAAGGAAAGAGGATCATGTCCAGGATGGAGCAGGACCTGCTCACATCTGACTAGCTACCCAATAGTGCCAGGACTTGGTCTAGACCTGTCTGAGCATTTGGGAACAGAATGAGAGGGACATGGGAAGCACTGTAGGGAAGAGATGAAGAAGAGGAGGTGAGGCCAACAATTGCCAAAAGAAAAGAAGACTAGGAGCTCAGAGGTACATATTTCAGCTGTGACATTGCCATGGCCAGGTTCCCTCCTGAAACAGTTAATTGTTGTTGTTCAGTCACCCAGTCCTGTCCAACTCTTTGCAACCCCATGGACTGCAGCATGCCAGGCTTCCCTGTCCTTCACTATCTCCCGGAGTTTGCTCAAACTCATGTCCATTGAGTTAACAACCAGGACCTAATTATATGACTGTCTCTACCACACCATAGTTTTGTAATGATTTGAAGAAAAGAATAAAGCAATATCCTGATTTTCAGTTAGCAAAAGTGAGGGGATATTTTGTAACAGTATTTGGTGACTTGGGCTGCCATATATTATGTTATTAATAAATAGAAGTCTATATTCAGTTAATAAAATCTATAGAGAAAAAGAAGAGGAAGTGAGAAAGACTGGACTCTGGACCTCACCCTTAGAACTTCCTGAGTATCAAAGTTCCTAACCCACATCTCTCTGTGGTAAAGCTCAACCCTTGAAATTGAATTCCAAGCTGTTACGTTTGCCTGTGGGCTTCCCTGGTGGCTCAGTGCTAAAGAATCAGCCTGCCAATGTAGAAGATCCCTGGGTCAGAAATATCCCCTGGAGAAGGAAATGGCAACCCCCTCCAGTATTCTTGCCTGGGGAATCCCATGGACAGAGGAGCCTGGCGGGCTACAGTCCGTGGGGTCACAGAAGAGTCAGACACGACTTAGCAACCAAACAATAATGTTTGCATGTACTTTCCTGGAGAGAAGGTTTAAGAATCGCCAGATTGTCAAAGCAGTCCATGAGCAAAAAGCAATTTTAAGTACCCGAGATGCAGTGAGAAGGGATAAAATGAACGCAGCTATCGCCAATGTGCAAAGCAGAGGATGCTGCTGACCTTCAGACAGCGTGTGCTGGTCACCAGAGCCAGTGGGAAATTACAGGGACACTGGGGGAGACTTCCTGGATGGCAGCAACGGGGAGGGGCTCTCACCTGTGCCGGCGAAGGTTGGGACACGGGCAGGAAGGGTCATCCTGAGCCCTCCGCCAGCATCAAGCCTCAGCTGTCCAGAACCCTGACAGACTGTCCTACTTTAAATGCCTTCCCCAGGCCTCCTCCGTGACCTCCTTTAAACAGGATCGTTTTTCAAGATTTGAAAATCAATTTGGTTAACAAAGTGCAGAATGACCTTTCGGAAACCAGAGCACTTGTCAGCCTGTTTAGCATTCTGTTCTGCCAGGTGGGGAGTCAGCTTGTTCCTGGTATTTTTGCACTCGGGGTTAGAAGAGGTGAGACGCCACCCAGAAGGGGCTGCTTGGGGTGGGAAACAAGTGTACCTGAGTTCGTTCCTCTTGCCATCCTCTTCTGCCTGCAGAGGGCAAGAGATAAATGTATGTGCACGTGTGCATGCATGGATCACCCTGAAGGTGAGCAGGAGTCCTATCCACGTGTGCAGCCAGGGCTTTCCTCAACTTTCTGAGACCTGCCTTTCTGATTCCAGGAACTCTTCATTTTTGACTCAGCCGGCAAAGAGCTGTTTTCTGAAATGCTGGATAAATTGGCAAGTATCAGTCTTTTTTCTAACCTCCGCCTCCCTCCAAAGATTTGCCCCTTAACAATGCCACTGCAGTCTAGTCGCCAGGAAAGGTGACCATGGCAACACTCTTGAAGGGTCATTCCTCCCAACCTTGGGGCTTGTGGCCCCTTGGCAGGTAAAGCAGCTTTTGCATGTGATTTGTGATTGCCCCTCCCCCCAACTCTGGACTAGCTGGGCTCCCAATGTGCCAGAGTACCCTCCGACTTTGGTGACCCTCTTCTCTTAGGCAACCCCCTCCTACGGATGTTTTTTTCAGTCCTCCTCCTACACTAGTAGTAAAGAACCTGCCTGCCAATGCAGGAGACTTGAGAGACTCAGGTTCCATCCCTGGCTGGGGAAGATCCCCTGGAGGAGGGCACGGCAACCCACTACAATATTCTTGCCTGGAGAATCCCATGGACAGAGGAGCCTGGCATATAGTCTATGGGGTCACAGATTCGGACATGACTGAAGCAGCTTAGCATGCATGCTACCTCCTAGGCCTGGAGCAAAGATTTCCTTCCCCACTAGGGGGTGCCCTCGAGGTCCCATAGCGTGACTCCCCTTCCAGTTCAGTTCAGTTCAGTTCATTCAGTCATGTCCGACTCTTAACAACCCCATGGACTGCAGCACACCAGGCCTCCCTGTCCATCGCCAACTCCCAGAGTTTACCCAAACTCATGTCCATTGAGTTGGTGATGCCATCCAACCATCTCATCCTCTGTCATCCCCTTCTCCTCCAGTCTTCAGTCTTTCCCAGCATCAGGGTCTTTTCAAATGAGTCAGTTCTTCACATCAGGTGGCCAAAGTATTGGAGTTTCAGCTTCAGCATCAATCCTTCCAATGAATATTCAGGACTGATTTCCTTTAGAAGGGACTGATTGGGTCTCCTTGCAGTCCAAGGGACTCTCAACAGTCTTCTCCAACACCACAGTTCAAAAGCATCAATTCTTCAGCGCTCAGCTTTCCTTATAGTCCAGCTCTCACATCCATACATGACCACTGGAAAAACCATAGCTTTGACTAGACAGAACTTTGTTGGCAAAGTAATGTCTCTGCTTTTTAATATGCTGTAGGTTGGTCATAACTTTTCTTCCAAGGAGTAAGCGTCTTTTAATTTCATGGCTATAGTCACTGTCTACAGTGATTTTGGAGTCCAAAAAAAAAAGTCTGTCACGGTTTCCATTGTTTCCCTATTTGCCATGAAGTGATGGGACCAGATGCCATGATCTTCATTTTCTGAATGTTGAGTTTTAAGCCAACTTTTTCACTCTCCTCTTTCACTTTCATCAAGAGGCTCTTTTGTTCTTGTTCACTTTCTGCCATAAGGGTGGTGTCATCTGCATATCTGGGCTTATTGATATTTCTCCCAGCAATCTTGATTCTAGCTTGTGCTTCATCCAGCCCAGTGTTTCTCATAATGTACTCTGCATATAAATTAAATAAGCAGGGTGACAATATACAGCCTTGACGTACTCCTTTTCCTATTTGGAACCAGTCTGTTGTTCCATGTCCAGTTCTAACTGTTGCTTCTTGACCTGCATACAGATTTCTCAGGATGCAGGTCAGGTGGTCTGGTATTCCCATCTCTTTCAGAATTTTCCACAGTTTTTTGTGGTTCACACAGTCAAAGGCTTTGGCATTGTCAGTAAAGCAGAAGTAGATGTTTTTCTGGGACTCTCTTGCTTTTTTGATGACCCAGCAGATGTTGGCAATCTGATCTCTGGTTCCTCTGCCTTTTCTTTTTTTTTTTTTTGGTTTTCACGCATTTATTGGGGCCATCGGGGCGGGGGCTGCTCCCTGTCAACAGAGGCGTTCACAGTCTCTTCAGCCACTCCAGGCTTGGGCCCTGGGGGTCCTGGGGGTGGCTGGGCACGTCGGGCATGTTCCCGTCGTCTCGGAGGGGCACTGGGTAGTTGTAGGGTGTGGCCCGGTTGATCATGAGCGAGTACTTGGTGTAGGGGCTGAGTGTGGGCAGGATTACAGCGAGGCCCGCAATGGCGAAGGATGCCACTAGCACCGGTTCCTTGGCCCAGACATTCTTGAGGAAGGCTGCGACTCCTGTAAGGATGGGTGAGGAGGGTCACCCTCGCACTTGATGCCCCCGGTGACCTCTATTCCTCTTCCGTCAACACCGCCCTGGAGGAGCCCCCTCGTAACCTCCGCACCCCTCTCCGGCCCGGACCCCACTGGCTCCACAGGGGCTCCGCGTTGCCCTAACGCCTGCACCACCCGGGGCTCCTAGAACCAGCTTCACGCGCCGGCCCTCTGCCTTTTCTAAAACCAGCTTGAACATCTGGAAGTTTACCTACTGTTGAAGCCTGGCTTGGAGAATTTTGAGCATTACTTTACTAGTGTGTGAGATGAGTGCCATTGTGCAATAGTTTGAATATTCTTTGGCATTGCCTTTCTTTGGGATTGGAATGAAAACTGACCTTTTCCAGTCCTGTGGCCACTGTAGAGTTTTCCAAATGTGCTGGCATATTGAGTGCAGCACTTTCAGAGCATCATCTTTTAGGATTTGAAATAACTCAACTGGAATTCTATCACCTCCACTAGCTTTGTTCGTAGTGATGCTTCCTAAGACCCACTTGACTTTGCATTCCAGGATGTCTGGCTCTAGGTTGGTGATCACACCATCATGTTTATCTGGGTTGTGAAGATCTTTTTTGTACAGTTCTTCTGTGTATTCTTGCCACCTCTTCTTAATATCTTCTGCTTCTGTTAGGTTCATACCATTTCTGTCCTTTATTGTGCCCATATTTGCAAGCCCACCCCATCTAGGTTTGCTCTGGGACCCGCCCCTGCTGCCCAGGCTCCTCCAGCCGGAACAGCCTTCCTCTTAGGATCCAGTTTGCTGTACCTTCCAAGGTAACAGTTCTGCTAATCTGGGCCAGTGAGCTAATTAGAAGGTTTGAGATCTCCAGAGCCCCTGCCTTTCCAAGAAGAGCTACATTTTAATAGAAATTTTTGCTGCCCCCCTCCTTTTTTTTTTTCTTTTTTTTTTTTTGTCTAAGAGAAATAGATCTAGTGATGTTAATTTCACACAGGGCTGGCCTCACGCATGAGTTCTTGGTGTTTTACCACGTGCCTACGTAATGGCCAGCGCTGCCTGGCGGAGGGGATAAAGTGTCTGGGGACGTCAGGGTCACCTGCTGCCCATCCTGGGCCCACTCACTGAGGCCTGGAAGAAGAAGGTCTCTCCTGCATGCTCACAGAGGTGGTCAGTGTGGCTTCAGCTAGACTTCTTGAGTTAGTCTGTGAAGTGAAGGTGCAAGGGCATCATCAATTTAGTCTAAGTTCCTCCCATCCTAGAGGCCTGCAGAGCCAATTCCAGGCTGACCTTCCAAGGACAGCTAAAAGGAAAAGGCTTCTCCCTCACACCTTGGGAGGTGATAACACCTTAGAAATAAACCGGTCTCTAATTGTGCATAATGGGGGTCCCCAGAGACCAGGACGAGTATCAGCGCAGTCCCATAGCCTGTGCCAGGCAGCAGGTTGGCCCAGGACTCTGAGCAGCCCCAGAAGGTGCCGGCTCCTGAGAGCTTAGCCTTGGTTCTTAATTGGGACCATGAACCCTGTCCAGTGGCCGATCTGGTTTGGATTAGGGCTGACATACTGCTGGAGAAGCAGAACATACCCTTTGCATTTTAAAAAGCTGACCCTTATTAAGAAGATGTTAGCAAACCACCTTCTAGCAACTGGCTAATGAAAAAAAAGGATGCGCTTTCAGGCCTGCAGAGCAGAAAAGCACATCAACTTGCATAAGAGTGGGCCCTCGATGAGAACAAGTAGCAGAATGAGTTCATGGAACCGAGGCAGACAAAGCATTTCTGGGTAGAGAAAGGCATCAGCTCCACCCTGGTGTTTGAATCCCATGTGACCTGGGCAAGTCAGTTACCCACTCTGAACTTACTACCTTCAGCTACATGATAGGGATCTTCAGACCAGCCCTGCAGAGTTGGGAGGTTTCATAGTGACACACAGAAAATGCCCAGCAGAGAGCCTGGCATGGATTCAAGCTCTCGCCATCATGGTCACTGCGCCTAGGCCTTCCCATTCATACCTGTGGATAAATCGTTTTCATCCATGGGTGTGGCTCAGTTTTCTGACTCATATCCCCTTTTGGATTTTTCATTTCCCTGCACTCACGTGTCCCTTCCCTTAGAAGGCCACATTGCCTCCCCGCCTAGAAGTCACTTTCTCTGTCAGTGACGTGTTCGAATCCTGTCTGCCTTGCCTAGTGGGAGAGTCCCAATGTCTTGTGTCTTGTCTACGACGTGACCAACGAGCAGTCCTTCACCAACTGCAGCAAGTGGCTGGAGAAGGCTCGATCTCAGATTCCAGGGACCACCCTCCCAGGTAAGAGCTGCAGGCATCCAGGGTTTCCAGCAGCTCCTCTGTCCTTCAAATTCAAGGGCACAAGGTCACTGCAGAGGTACCTGTGGGTGCAAAAACAAGATGCTCTGGGCTTTGGGTGTAGCAATCTGGACTATACCCTGGCTCTGCCCCTTCGGAGCCCTTGCAACCTCAGTAAGTTGCCACACCTCTGAGTCTGTAAAATGGACCTGGTGATGCCCATCTGGCAGGGTTGTGGAGCAACTCAAACATACTAAGGGGAAGGTGTTGGGATATGAATGCGAGTTGTTTCTGGAAGGCTCACCCCAAGGAAACAGCCCTCATTTTCTCCTGTATGTGGGGCACCAGGAAACATGCAAGGCCCGCTGTCACTTCTGAATGCTCTCAATCAGTTTATTTCTCATCCCTATGTGAGATCAACAAATTCTCCTCATTAGAGACCAAGGAAAGCAATCTCCAGAGGCAGGCTCAAAAATTAGCTGCAGCGGATACAGCTGGCAACAGAACTAAATTACCTCTGCATCCCTGACTCCAAGCCCAGCCCTCAGATTAGTATTAATGACCGTTTTGAAAGTTTGCTCCATGCGCTAGAAATGATCACAAATGCTCACATCGGTTTGGTCCTCGCCTTCACAGCACTCAGAGCCTTAAGGAGACAAGGCAGGCAGGTACCTTCAAGATCTAGAAAAGGGGTTGAACAAAAACTGCAGGTGGAAGGGCATGCTGCCCACTCTGCCTCCGCCCCTGGGGCCCAGCGCAGAGTCTGCTGGTGCTCACCACCTGGGGTCAGACGGCCCCTCTCAGATGACATTTCACACCCCTCAGAAGTAGGCTGCTTGCTGTTTTTTCTCTCCAGCTGTCCTCCCAGACAGCCATGGTTATAATGTGATGCTCTGATTGTCTCTTTCGAGTAGGTGTGCTGGTGGGGAACAAGACAGACCTGGCTGGCAGGCGAGTGGTGGATGTGGCCCAGGCCCAGGCGTGGGCACTGGGCCAAGGCCTGGAATGTTTTGAAACATCCGTGGTAAGTACCGCTGCTTGCGCCATAGCCCCAGTCTGCAGCAGGGCCTTGGCTGGAAGCAGTTTTTCACGTGACCTTGCATGCATCAAGTTGTTACCACACCATACGCAGATTTGGAGCTGATGTTACATCCTTCGCCTGAGATCTTGTCTCAATATAGCAAGAGTCACTCGTGTGTTACAATGAAGCGGATCAGCCAGCCAGCCCTGGGAAAAGCTGGATACCAGTTAGTAAGGAATACAAACGTGTTGTGTCCAGCCACAGTGCCGCCGGACGTCTGCAGGAGGCACGTGGTTATGGCGTTGTTGGCACATTATTTTATAGGCCCTCAGAATCAGTCCCCTGATCCAGGAGCTGTCCCACACTTCCTACTTCCTGATGGGGTGACGATGCACCAGGACTGGGACCCCCGACTTCTGGTTTCCCTCACTGCTCCCAGTCGCCACCTTGCTGCAGCCCCAGAGTGACTCCAAGCCACAGGAGCCCTCAGGAATTGGGACAGAGTGGTTTGTTCCCAGCACTTTCAATGCGAGATATCATGATTTTGGCGTGTTCACAGTGTCACGTGAAGCCCCTCCTGTATGGGGAGTTCTGAGTTCCCAGCCTCCCTGCAGCCAGGGTGCAGGCATGTGACCCAGGCTATACCATTTGGATGAACGTTTGTGCGATGATGGCAGGGAATCAAGTGAACACTGCCCTCTGCAGGAGCCACCCAGAAACATCCACTTCAGAGCCAGTAGGGGCCAGGGGCCAACCCCTTCCTGGGGCTCCTGGGTAGACTCACCATGCCTGGCACAGCCTGAAACATCCCTAGTGGTCATTTGGACCTCACTCCCGGCCCTGTGGCCTCTGGCCTTGATTCTTTGGTTCTCTCAGAGTCAGTGGGCTACTTAATAAATAGCCCTGAGGTCGTTTTCTGCTCAAACTCCACTTAAGTTACAGGTACTCTTGTTGCATCTACAAAACTCGATGGGTGCTGCTGTTCAATTCCTATATGGCGGTGAACTGTTTTTTTTATTTAGCTACATCGGGTCTTGGTTGTGGTACATGTTGCACTGTCATGCGGATCTTCCATGGTGGTACACAGACTCTCCAGTCGCGGCACTGCGGTACGTGGGGGTCTTTGTTGCACTGTCACGCGGGATCTTCCGTGGTGGTACACAGACTCTCCAGTCGCAGCACGCAGGCTCGGTAGTTGCAGGGTGCAAATTTAGTTGCCCTGTGGCATATGGGATCTCAGATCCCCAACCAGGGATTGAACCTGCATCCCCTGCATTGCAAGGTGGAGTCTTAGCCACTGGGCCACTGTGGAAGTCCCTGGATGTGAACTTCTTAAACACCCCAAAGCAGCATGCTTTCCTTAGGGAAAGTGTAGCAAGTAAAATCGGGTGTTCTGTCCTCTGATGGTGAATAGAAGCCCTATCTGTGGGCCCCTTGAGTGTTATTTAACCTGTTTGTGCCTCAGGTTCCTCACCTATTAAATAGGGATGATAAAATATATTCCTCATTGAGTAATAAATATGAGAATTAAGTCAGATGGTGAATATAAAAACACTTAGCACAAAATCTGGGGCACAGTAAACGCTCTGTCAATGTTAGCTTTTTTTAAGTATAACTATTCCCCCCAGTAATCTCATTTATACTATTATTACTCACCAAATCTTTGTATTCCTAGACTGTACGGAGGTAAATGTCAGTCTTGCCTCTGGTCCAGTAATCATAAATGCTGCATTAATGAAGTTCCAGTTAGTGAGCTTTTACTGTATGGAGGGTTACCCATGTTGTACACAGCACGCCTTTGAGCAAAGCAGTAACTCTTCCACCCACAGCAAACAATACTTCATTTTCCCTCCTCCTCCACTCACATTCATGAAATTGCCTCCTCACCCTAATATCCCACGTTCTCTGGAATTCTTGATAGAACTCAGAAATTAACCTTCACTCCCAGCTTTCATCACGAGAGGCCACTGGGCTGGACGTTCAAGCTCTGGTCAGGTGTTCGCCTCTGCACGATTGAAATGGGCGGGTGTAAATGATGTCTGGGGAGGCTGCGGCTCACACTTGATATTAACCGTGCAGGTTAACTAGTCCCCCCTGAGCTGATGCCAACGAAGTACCACCAGCAGCGCGGTTAAGAAAGCTGTAATTAAAAAGGAAATACAACCAAATGCCATTTGAGACTTAGCCAAGCCCATCTCTTCCTCTCTTCTTACTAAATGCAGCCACAGTTGTCTTACATGGCCATTTGTTTTGTTTTATTTTTTTATTGGAGTGTATTTGCTTTAAAATGTTGTGTTAGTTACTGCTGTTTGATTTTCTTTTTTCT
Source organism: Bos javanicus (assembly GCF_032452875.1). Classification (NCBI taxonomy): domain Eukaryota; kingdom Metazoa; phylum Chordata; class Mammalia; order Artiodactyla; family Bovidae; genus Bos; species Bos javanicus. The sequence continues at coordinate 75,735,513 of NC_083872.1, read as the reverse complement.
TTATAGTTCCATCTTCACAACATACTCATTTTAAAACGGGGGGTTTTGTACCCTTTGATCACCTTCACCCCTTTCTCCTGCCCCCACCCTCACTGCCCCTGGCATCCACCAATCTGCTCTCTTTCTGAGTTGTCTTTTGTTAGATTCCACTTACAAGTGACAACATAGCAATATTTGTCTTTCTTGTCTGGCTTATCTCACTTAGCATAATGCCCTCAGGATTCATCCACATTGTCACAAATGGCGGAATGTCCTTCTCTTTTGTGGCTGAATAATATTCCTCTGTGTGTGGCCCGCATTGCCTTTATCCACTCATCAGTGTACACTTATGTTATTTCTATGTTGTGACTGTTGTCGTGGATGAAGAAATCTCTCCAAGATAGTGCTTTCATTTCCTTGGTTACAGACTCAGAAGTGGGTCTGAGTCTGAATCACATGCAACTCTATTTTTAATTTTTTGAGGAACCTCCATCCTGTTTTCCACACTGGCTGCACCAGTTTTCATACCCAGCAACAGTGCACACGGCTTCCCATTTCTCCACATCGCCACCAACACTTGTTATCTCTTGTCTTTTTGATGATGGTCATCTTCACAGGTGTGAGGTGACATAATGTGGTTAATTTGCATTTCCCCGATGGTTAATAATGTTGAGCGCCTTTTCATATACTTGGTGGTCCTTTGAATACCTTCTTTGGAAAAATATCTGTTGCTGATCCTTTGCCCATTTCTTTTCATCATAGTATTTATGTTTTTGCTGTTGAGTTGTACAAATTCTTGTGTGTTTTGGATGTTAATCCTTTATCCGATGTGTGGCTTGCAAGTACGTTCTTTCATTCCGCAGGTTGCCTTTGCATCTGCTGATGGTTTCCTTGGCTGTGCACATGCTCGTTAGTCTGCTTTGGTCCCACTTGCTGATTTGTGCCTTTGTCGCTTATGCTTCTGGTGTCATATTCATAAAACCATTGCCAAAGCCAGTGTCAAGGATCTTTTCCCCAGTGTTTTCTTCTAGGAATTTTATGATTTCATGTCTGTAATTCATTTTCAGTTAATTTCTGTGAGTGGTGCCAATTAGGGTTCTAGTTTCATCCTTTTGCATGTGAATATCTGGTTTTCCCAGCACTGTTTACTGAAGGGACTGTCTTTTCCCCTTTGAGTATTCTTGACTCCCCTGTCAAATATTAGATGGCCATATCTGTATATGGTTATATCCAGGCTCTCAGTTCTGTTCCATTGCTCTTTGTATCTGTTTTTAATGTTAGTGTCATATTGTTTTGAATACTGTAGCTTTGCAGTATGGTTTGAACAGGAACTATGATGCCTCTAACTTTGTTCTTTCTCAGGATTGCTTTGGCTATTTGGGATCCTTTGTGGTTCCTCTTTGACTTCCTGACACCCCTCAATATTTGGCCTTTTCACACCAAAAAAACTTAAAGCATTTCTTTAAGCAGAAGTTAAAAAATTTTAATGCATTGTTTACTGCTCTAAGAAGTTGGGCAATACTAAATAAAAGAAAGTTCAAGAAAGATCCATAGGGATGGCTCCTCTTGCAGAAAGAAGAGAGGAGGGGAACTGGTGTTTGCACCGTGTACCAGGTGTTTTGCACACATTATCTGTTTAGGCTTCCAGCAGCCCTGCTGCTCTCTTTATCTCACTGGTGACAGACTCAGAAAGACTGCGTAGCTTTCTCTGGTCACCCAGCTAACAAGCATAGAACCAGAACTAGAACACAGCCCTGCCCAGCTCGATAACCTTCTCGAAGGGGCTATGGCCTCCCACAGAGCCCACTCTGGGAGTCTCTAGGGGGAGAAGAAATGGCAACCCACTCCAGTGTTCTTGCCTGGAGAATCCCAGGGACGGGGGAGCCTGGTGGGCTGCCGTCTATGGGGTTGCACAGAGTCGGACACGACTGAAGTGACTTAGCAGCAGCAGCAGCAGCAGCAGGGGGCAGAATTCTAGGTCAGATTAAGCACTAGTCTGACCCTGCTCTAAGGATTCTTCATGCAAAGCAGACCTACTCTACAGGTGTCCAAAGATGTCCGCGAGACTATGATTTGTCATTTAACAAAAGGACTCCTGTCATTGGCAAGCCCTCCGAGTGCATTTGGAAAATGGTGCCGTTTACATCTGCTACTTCAGGAGCACTCCATGTGTATAAAAAGGCTTGCCTCCATTGAATTCCCCACTTTTTATGTTGCGTTTTCCCTAAGATATAGCTTTTAAGAGCTTTCAGGTTCATTTAGAAATCCTCAAGTGTGTGCTTTGCCGGCCTCATTCTCTTCCCATTCGACACTTAACTGCATTTTCAACCAAGGTAATGTTTTGCTGTTTGACATGTCCTAGGATGTTACACTCTGTACAACCCAAAGCACCTTGCAGATACAACTGAGTTATTCCTCTTGGTCTTGCTGGAGAGTGACAGCCTTCCGGTCCTTGGTAGTTGTGAACTTAGTATCGACACTTGTCTGGGCCGCCAGTGGTCCTCTCATTCCTCAGCCCCCTCTCCACACTGACACCTCTGGTTCTTCTGCTGGTGACTTGTCTCTTCTACCTTGGGACTTGCCTTCCCGGAAAGTCCAGTAACTTTCTCTGCAGGATCTGGTTTCACATACCTGTTTCTGTCACCCTGTCTGGCAGAGTGGAAAGGCTGCTCTTCTCATACTTGGAGCCTCTGAATTATAGGCTGGGCTCTGCCTAAGCCAGCTGGGCCACTGCACACCTGGCACCCCAGACCACTGTAGAACAGAGGCTCTGAGCTTGATAACGTCGTTACATACTTTGGTTTGGAAATCCTTCCATTTTAGTGGGACTATTTCATTGTCTCTTCTCAAGACTGCACTTTTGCCAGCAGGCAAGGATTGTCTGAAAACAAGTACTCGTGAATTCATAGTTTGAGCTACTGTCTTGAAAGTAGTGGGTGCTTTCTTCTGCCAACTTATTTCTTTAAAAAAATTTTTTTAAATACTCATGGGCACACACAGAGAGAGTGACTGCTGCTGCTGCTAAGTCGCTTCAGTCGTGTCCGACTCTGTGCGACCCCATAGACGGCAGCCCACCAGGCTCCCCCGTCCCTGGGATTCTCCAGGCAAGAACACTGGAGTGGGTTGCCATTTCCTCCTCCAATGCATGAAAGTGAAAAGTGAAAGTGAAGTCGCTCAGTCGTGTCCGACTCTTAGCGACCCCATGGACTGCAGCCTACCAGGCTCCTCCGTCCATGGGATTTTCCAGGCAAGAATACTGGAGTGGGGTGCCATTGCCTTCTCCTATAGAGAGTGACAAATGATAGCTAAGTGGAGAGAGTATCATTTTCTTTCCCCCAGAGCTTGTCATGCTCACCCTATAGGGCAGGTTCTTCCCACGGGATGGAGAAAATCTAGGGCAAGTTGCAGAACTTTAATCTCTCAGATAATAAAAAATCCTTTGGGCACCTTTAGTCACAAAATTATTCATTGTTTCAGTTATAAAAGTAGCCAGTCCTGAGTGACTGTCAAAATTCTTGATTTAAAGTCAGCTCCACCCCCTGAGCCTGCTGTGGGAAGCAGGACTGGGCTTCTGCGTCTGTGTTTCTACACCTGTGCTTCCCCTCCAGCTCTCTTTGCTGGGACCTGTTCTGGCCCCTCTGGACTTGCCAGGTGTCTGAGATGCCCTCCCTACCCACATAGGGGGCGCTCGCTCACCTGCAGCTTCCGCCTCACAGGTGACACCTGCTCACCTTTCCTGCAACCTCCGTTCCAGGCCATCCATTGGTGGTGGAACCCATCACCCTCCTGGGGGCTGTCCCCGGGAGGTCCCTTTAGGACAGCTTCACACTGGGTTCCTGCAGGGCCTTCTGCTGGTCCAGGGAAGCACGGCTGCAACCCCAGTTTGACAGAGGAGGTAGTGCAGACAGTCTTTCCTGTCCTGCTCAGCCATCCAAACAGCCAGCCCCAGCCTCACCTCAGTGCTTTCCAAGCCTGGGCCCAGCACCTTCCTAAGTCCCTGGGCTGTAGGCTTCTCTTGGGACCCTCCCACTGACCTCAGGGTGAGGGAAAAGAGAAGCGCCCACATCCCATCCTTGGGGAAATACCACAGCACACACACACCCCCGCCTCCATCCTGCTTGGTCCTCCCTCCAGAGCATGCCATCTGTTGTTTTGCTTTGACCTCTGGGACCTCAGGCAAAGCTAAGTAAGAACGAGTCTCGTTTTGATGTCCTGTCACACAGAGTGAGACTAGCTAAAAGCACAGGCTCTGTGGGAACATGTCTAGGTTCAGACCCAGCTCCATCACAGGCAAGTGTGTGGCTTTCGGCAAGCCATCTTCATCTCTCTGCATTTCAGCTGCCTTCTTGTAAAACGGGCGGAACCGTAGTAGCTGCCCCGAGTGCTGGGAAGAAGAGGTTGGGTCACAGGTCGGAGCGCCTGACGGGAGGAGGGGATGGGGAATGCCAGCTGTCTGTGACATCCCTAAAGCCAGCCAACCCTTCTTCAACTTGTCTCTCCAGAAGGAGATGGAAAACTATGAAGCCCCCTTCCACTACCTGGCCAAGCAGTTTCACCACCTGTACCGGGAGAAGCTGGAGGTTTTCCAGGCGCTGGTATGAGAGGCTGGCCATACCGTTCCCTGCGGTGGAACCCAGCCCTGGGCTCCGTCTCCTCGGAAGATGGGAGAAGATGGAGCTGCCTGGCACTTCCAGTCTATTGTGACAGCTTTAAATAAAAGGAGAAAATGGAAAAGCAGCAGCTCGTTCCGTTCTTGGCCAGGGCAGCCCTGGAGCCATTTTACACATTGGCCGCTGCTCCCAGAGTAGCACCAGAGCCTCCAGTGGTGGCAGCTGGCCCTTGGGACAGTGGGCATCCTGCCCTCCCCGAAGGACACTCCCCAACAAGAGCCCACCCACAATTTGCCACAGTCGAGATGCTCAGCTTGGAAGTTGCCGCCTGGCCGTGAGGCTGATGGCCCTCTCCTTGTTCTAACAGACTCAGCTTTGCTGTCTGTCTGCCCGCTTTCCAGATGCCAGAGCTCCCTGGTGATGACTACTGTCCCTGGCAAAATAGTGCCCTCTGCCGGCCGCCCTGGGTGCCTCTTCTTGATAAAGACCCAGCCCCCTCCCAGCTGCCAGGAACCCTGAGCACCCAGGGAGCCAAGAACGAGGCCACTTTCCTTTAATGACCCCGCCTCTCAGCGAGCCGGGCAGCAGTCGTAATTCTTTGCACTGAGCTTGACTGTTTTCCATCCTATCTCTGCTGCCAGATTAATCTTCCTAAAACACCACTTTCATCATTTCACTCCCCTGATTAAAGACCCACGCAAATTCCTCAGTGCCTCTTACATCAGGGCTATGGGCCGAGGTCTGGTATCACAGCCCACCTCCGACTGTCACCCTCACACCGGAGTCTTGGCTTCTTTCTGTTCCAGTGCCCCAGAGGGTCATAGGCCTCCTTCAGTCCCCCACTGGGTGGGAGTGGAGATGTCCAAGCACTGGCTTTGCGGGTAAACAGACCTGGGTCTGTCCCAGGGATAGAGATGAGAATGGAAATTACTCTCATTCCTGTTTATGACCTGCCATGTCTCTACATGAGCTGAGCATGTTACACGTACTAGCTAATTTAAAATTCACAACGTGGAGTCTTTTTCCCACTTTTACAAATGAGGAACCGAAGTCAGGATCACAGACTCCAGAGCCCGGCCCACAGCGGCCACCCTCTCCTGAGTCCACCTGAGCTTGACCAGGAGCAGGAGGCGGTGATGGCTAGGCTGCCCCTGAAGGTTATTTCAGAATAGCATGTGAAGGGCATCTGACACAGTGCCCACCACCTCAGGCCCCTTCCTCCCCGTCCTGTTAACCTCTCAGCACAAACTCACTGTAGCCACAACCGTCCTCCCACCAAGACATCCTTTCAGAGGGTAGGGGCCTGCGATGTGCCGGACATTTCTCTAGGCACTGGTCATTTCAAGCTGTTGGTCTTTTGGCCCATGTTCCAAGGATGGGAAGATCTACAATAAACAACCAAGGAGACATGGAGGGGACGTTTCCAGTTGCTCCAAAATTCATTACCCAGACCCACAGCTGTGGTCAAAGATGCTAAGAAACCCACTTCCTAAAGAGATCACAGAAGGCTGGAGCCAGGCAGCTTCCTCAGGGGTGTCCTCGAGGTGGCAGAACTGGCCCTGCTGCCAGGAGCCACTCCAGCCCCTCAGCTCCTTGTTCTTTCCTGTTTACATTAGAACCTCAAGTCGTTTAGAGGAGGAGGCAGTGAGAGTGGATGGTGTTGGTGAATGGGTACCACTCCCTCTCCAGCCCCACCCCCAGAACTAGGCAAAGGAGACCCCCCACCACCCAGGAGAATCCTAAATCCAGACAGAGGATGCTGCCCAGAAGAGGAGGCTGACATCTTGCTCCCCAGCTGCATGCTTGCGGAGCTGCAGGAGCCTGGTGCCAGCTGCAGGGATGGGCTGTTGAGGGCGTCCTTGGGGGACTTTGGCACGCATCCTCTCAACTTGTGCAGGGCTCCCTCCAGGGAGACTGGGGAGAGGGGGAGAAACCTGCCGGCCAGCAGGGGAAACCAGTGCCCCACCTCCACTGCTCAGGGAACCCCAGGGCTCATGTAGGGAGCCACATGGAGGGTGGGACCCTCCATGTGGCAAAGGGCCCCTGCAGGAGAGGGGCTCTGGCTCCCCCCACCACCAAAGAAGTTGGCAGGGGGTGCTTGTTCCATTGGCAGGACTGACCCCTCCTGGGGAAAAGCCAGCCACAGAGGAGGCTCTGCCCCCAAGGAGCCAGACACCCCATCTCCAGAGGGATTTCAGCAGGTAGAACCCAACCAAGGGAGGGCCTGAGAGGAAAGAAGAGGACCCACCCTCTGCCCTTCTATTCAAGTTGCCCCAGAGAGACGGGGAAAATCTTGTGTTCCCCCCGGCATTCCAGAAAGGAGCTTTGAACCAAGACTTGGAGTTTTAAACTGGCCTGGTCTGAGTTTTAATAGCTAGGAGAGCCTGAAATGTGCTGGAATGCCCCCCCACCCGCGTCATGAAGACCCAGTGGGAAGCAGGACTTGGCAGAGGGTGTCAGGATGAAGCAATTAGAAAAAGTAAGATGAGTTAGGCTTGGAGCCCACTGACTTGAGATTCCCCAGTCAACTGTGCTGTGCTGTGCTTAGTTGCTCAGTTGTGTCTGGCTCTTTGTGGCCCCATGGACTGCAGCACTCTAGGCTCCCCTGTCCTTCACTGTCTCCCAGAGTTTGCCCAAACTCATGTGCACTGAGTCGGTGATGCCATCCAACCATCTCATTCTCTGTGGCCCCCTTCTCCCACCCTCATTCTTTCTCAGCATTTGGCTCTTCACATTAGGTGGCCAAAGTATTGGGGACTTTGAGGGTATAGCAAAAATTCCTCCCCTCGGGGAGCTTACATTCTAGTGGGATGATAAAAAGGTTCACTTGAACAGAGAAGTCCTGCAGTCTGACGGATGGTAACAGAGCAGGGGGCACAGAGGGTATGCCAGGGAGAGGGTGGCGATAGGAAAAGGAGTCTAGAAAAGATCCTCCGGAGAAGGGGATTTTTCAGCAAGATCTGAACGAGGGCAGAGCATCTGACCCCCTCTCAGTGTGGTTGGTTCATGGGCCCTTTAGAAGTGGAAAGCCCACTTTCCACTTTCTTTACCTGATGACTGACACTGGGACTCAGCTGTATGCATGGACTCCTGGGGGACCTGAAGATGAATGGGACTCAGCATCTGCCCTGGGATCAACTACAAGCCATAGGAGAGAACGATGAGCCAGCGCTTCACTTCTGAACCCCAGTGGGGCCCCAAAGCACCAGCGCCAGCTCCCCCAGCAATGTGAAGGAGGTGCGCAGGAGCTGAGGACTTCTCCCAGGGTCTTTGAGACATCCCCTCCCCTCCACAGTTTCCTTCCTTCTGCAAGGAGTGGGCTGGGGGCGGGCATCCGGCCTCTTTCTATTCACATCTGGCTCTGTGAGGCTGACCCCTCTATGGTAACTTTTGCTGACTGCTGCCATCGCTTGGGTTCCTACCAAGAGGGCAGAGAAGCCCAGGTGCCTGGAGGGTGGAAACACAGCGGGGCCTGTCGTGTTTTGGGGTGATCATTTATAAACATAGACCCCAGTTCCAACACGGGCTCTCAGGCACTTTGCCTGCCCAGTCCTTTGTTGGGGTCCCACCATGGACGGGTTCCCGATTCAGATGTGGATGGGATGGGAGGCAGCCCCAGGGGGTGTCCCTGCGCCCAGTGGTTCACCCCCTGACACTGACACATGAGCACCAGCCCGTAGTTTCCTATGGTTAGGAAAATGGCCTTCGTTAGACGGTCTTCTGCAAAGAGACTCAGAGAGCAGGAGGCTACCTGCTGTAGCTAAAATATGTGCATTCTGATGCTAAAATGTGTCTTTTTTTAGGTTTCTTCTGTTTAAAAAAAAAAAAAAAAAACACATTTTGGCTACACCGAGGCTTGTGGGATGTTAGTTCCCTGACCAGGGGTCAAACTCCTGCCCCATGAGATGGAAGCGTGAAGTCTTAACCACTGGATCACTAGGGAAATCTCAGGATGTGTATTTTTAAATGATATATTGAAAATTTAAAATTTCCGGTCCCAAACAGAGATAAAAATCAGCACAAATTTAGTGGAGCCCAGGAGGGGAGCTGAGAATCATGCCAACCCAAATCTCTTGGAGGAGTTTTGTGCATCCTGAAGCTGCAGAGAGAAGCCTTTGGTTCTGCACCTGGATCCCTGGATCCATCTCAGTGCAGGGCCCTGGGTTGTGTACTGGGGATGTCTGAGGTTGTGCTTTCAAGGAGCTCAAGACTTATGGGCAAGAAGTGTTTCCAGGGACCTTGCAGGGAAACACTCGATGCTAGCCAGGGAAGAGCATTCTGGAAAAAGGGAAGCACACATGCAAAGGCACTGAGGCATGAAGCAGGGTCCCCCTTGTGGAATCGTGTGGGAAGCATGAGTGAGGAGCGAGGGGCACCCAGCAGGTGAGAGGCTGGAGAGAAGGACAGAGCAAGAGCATGGATCATTTATACACAGACCCAGAAGTGGGAAACTGGAAGGTTTTTAACACAGTTGAGTCACCTGGATTTCCACTTTAGAAAGATCAGCCTGGGGGAACTGGAAGAGGGAGTGGGAGAGGAAGTACTCTTAAGGAGACTGGGTCAGAGATGTCCCAGTACTCTGGCCAAGAACTGATGGTGAAGACATGGATACAAGGCTTTATCTACCTCCAGCATTAATAAAAACTTCATATTTTCAGCCCAACTTGGAGCTGTCTTCCCCCATGCCCGCCCCTTTTCCTCAGAACACCAATTGATTTTTTTTTTAATGTGTTATCCTTTATTTACTTTAGAGACAGAGAAAACGCAGAGAGAGTGACTTCTTTGGGTTGCAAATAGTTAGTGATGGAGCCAGGATTAAGAACTCAGTCTTGCCAGCCCTCAGTGGATTTTATGATATTTATGTATACGATGCCCGCTCACTCTTCCGCTCTGCCAGTAAACAGAGCTGATAAATATGAAGAGGACAGCAGCAGAGAGCTCACTTCCATCCTAAAAAGGCAAGAGGACTGGGAAGGCTCATTAGGAGAAAATATTGAACAGCCAGTGTTTGAGTTTTACCTGTGATGTGAAGGGGAAAATAGTGCATTTTTGTACTATTTTGTACAAAAAGCCATTATGTAACTGTTCTAGGGGTGGACGGGGTGCCTCCAGAATGGAGCATGGAGGCAAGTGACCAAGAGAACAAAGACAGTGTCGGTTCCTAGGGGGCAGGAAGCACATTGGATACTGCCGTGGGTCCTCTAGAAGCATCTGCGGTTTAGTGGAAAGGGCACTGGTTTCAGAAGAGCGGAATTAGAATTGCTGCTGTGTGTCTGTAGGCACGGCACTCACCCTGTCTGTTGGCTAGTTTCCCTATTATCAAATGGGGATGATAGCATCAACCTTACCTATTATTGTGTGCAGATTAAGATCTGTAAACCTTCTTCTACAAGGCATGATAAAAAAAGTACAGGTGATTTCCAAAGTTTCTTTAATGGCTTTTTTATGAGCATAAAAGTAATGTATGGAACTTACCTGGTGATCCAGTGGTTAAGACTTCACCTTACAATGCAGAGGATGCACATTCGATCCCTGGTCCGGGAGCTAAGATCCCACATTCCTTGAAGCTAAAAAACCAAACCATAAAACAGAAGCAATATTGTAACAAATTCAGTAAAGACTTGTTAAAAAAAAAAAAGGAATGTATGGTTACTGCAAAAAAAAGTCCAAAACTACTAAAAAGTATAAAGAAGAAAATGGAAATTACTCCCAACTCCTTCTATCCAGAAATAGCCACCATTAACATTCTGGTGTGTGTACTTCCGTCCTCTTCCCTTTGCTTATAAAAATACATACATTTTTTTTTAAACCAGAAATGTGATAATGCCGTATATGCTATTTGAAATGTTTCTCTTTTTGCTTAAAAATATCTTGTGGACATCATTTCAGGCCAAAAAAATACAATTTTATGTGATCATTTTATTTCTTTTTAAATCATGAAAACGTTAGACACAAAAATAAAGAGAACAGTGTAATGGACACTCATCTACCCATCCACCAGATTCAGAACCTGTAAGATTTTGCCTCCATTGCTTCATCCTTATCCCCCCTTACAAGCCATTCTCTTATCCAGGGGATCTTCCTGACCCAGAGATCGAACCCAGGTCTCCTGCATTGTGGGCAGATTCTTTACCATCTGAACCACTAGGGAAGCCCCTTATTATTGCTGTAACAGTTTAAACCAAATACCTACCCTCCTGCTGTGTGTCTCTAAACCAATCTCTAGGTCATTATCACACTTGACAGAATTAACGGTCATTCCTCACAAGCACCTAATGCCCAGTCAGGATTCAAATTTCTCCAATTAGCTCCAAAGGGTTCTTTGCCAGTTGGTTACCACATGATCCTTTGTAATGACCCCCTGTGGCTGGAGACCAGGTCTCCAAGTTGTCGCTCATGAAAAGCACGGAGGGCCACATCTTTTTGCACATATTCGTGGACCCCTGTCCAGTTATTTCTACAGGACAAATTCCTAGAAGGGGACTTTCCAGGTCAAAGCCTATGCGTTATTTTTAAGGTTTTTAATAGCATTTGACAAATTGCCCTCCAGAGAAATTGTACCAATTGACACTCCCACCAGCAGGAACTGGCACCCTGGAAGGCCTTGTGTTGTTAATGAAAGGAGATTAAGGGGGAGAAAGCAGGTGGGGAGAAAAAGGGGGAAAGGAGGAGAGGGCTGGAGTGAGAGCTAGCAGACGGTGCTCTTGGGGGTCCCTGGGGACTAGCCCGCCTGCTCCTGAGAGCAGCGGAGGCAGGCAAGGGTCCCAGCCCACCAGTGACTCAGCAGATTAAGTCCTAAAGCAACGATTCCATCGAGACTGAGAACAAAGCTGGAGCAAAGACTCTTCGATCCATTCTAATTAGGAGCTGCCTTTCCAGAGAAATCAGGAACAGGCTGCCACCGCTGAAAGCAGAAAAAAAAAAAAAAAAAGGAAAAGGAAAAAAAGCAAAACTGCAGCCCAGCTGTGCTTGTCTATTTTCCGAAAATCCCAAGAAAGAGCTCCATCCGCTGTGCGCACAATCCAGGGACCCCGTTCTGAAGGTTATGGAATTCAGTTTGGGCCAAGGATCTCCATCCCCAAAGGGTGGAGGGGGAATACTTTCTATTCTTGCCCTTGCTAACGGCAGAGGAGGACAAGGAAGTGTAGGCTCTTACCCTGCTTCTCCTTCTTTTTTGCTGTTGCTTAAAACCTACAATCTATTTCAGGTTTGAGAAGAGGAACTAAAATTAAGATCACATTTGAGGCCTGGCTCTATGTGCAAAAATGGAGACCAGGCTGCTTCTGGCTCTTGCAGGCTGGGTTACACTGGAGGTTTGCTTTGTAGGCAGAGGTCATGATGCTCTGCTTGCCTTTTGCTCTCCCCTTCCTGTTTGCCTGTGCTCTTCCCACATGGAGTACACGCCCTCAAAGAAGGACTGGTTCAAGGGTCAGTGCTAGCCAAGCTCCAGTGACAAAGCTATTCCAACTGTCAGCATGGAGCATCCTAACATCAGGACTGCGGCAGGTTCATGGTTCAGAACTTCCTGGGGTGCTGTTTCATTTGTAAGATAGTGTTTATTTTATTTTTTCTAGTTTTTAAAGTATTTACTTATTTATTGGCTGTGTGAGGTCTTAGTTTGGGCATAAGAGAACTTTGTTGCATCTGTGACCTACTGGCTTAGTTGCCCCAGGGCATTTGGCCTCTTAGTTCCCTGGCCAGGGGTTGAACCGTGTCCGCTGAGGATGCTTAACCACTGAACCACCGGGGAAGTCCCAAGATGGTATTTAAATTAACAGCACGTGGGATCCAGACTATGGTGGATTCTTGCTGGTATCAAAGGATGTTTTCAAGCAAAGATCGAGAAGCAGCTTTATGAATAACATATCGACAATTCACACACATCACCATCTTATTTTGTGTTCCCACTCTGTGAAGCGAATGCTTTGCACCCAACTTCACATGAATGTAACATGACTCCTGGCTGGTAGGAATCACGTCTTGAACCTGCCTTTCCTCCACTCAGGCCTCTTTCCATGGTCTTGGGCTGCCTTCTCAGAATCTGTGAGCCTTGTCTACCCCATGCCTCACCCCAGACTCCAACAGCAGCTCCCTTTCCCAAATGTGCCAGGGCTCAGGAGCCAAGAGGAGGGTCTGGCGGGGAGACAGCCCTGTGAGGCCCTCTTGGTGCCAGGACCCCCCAAGTCCCCTTCAAACCTGTTTCTTCTCACCCGACCTTCACACAAGGCAACCCAGGAGGACGAGGCAATCTTCCAGTTTCACCACGGAGGACACAATAGGCCTGTGACCTTGGTTTTGAATGCAGCTTTCTAGGAACATCCATAGCTGCTTTCGGGGACCTGTGAATCTCAGAATACACCTTGGGGAAGCTCGGGTCCCTCCCAGCCAGCTCCCTTCAGCTGTTCTAACAGCTCCCTATTCTAACAGGCAGAAGGTGATAACAACTCCCAGAAGCAGAGCACGGGGCCAGGCACCTGCCCACGGCATTCTAGGCTCTGGAGTCAAACGGCTCTGGGTTCAGGTCTCCACTCAGGCTGCTTGTCACAGAACAACCTTGAGCAAGTCACTTCACTGCTCCGGGCCCTATAACATCACCTCCCTTGAATGGTTACTAAGGAATTTCTGAAATGCTTAGCCCATGTTGGGACAATCCCTGTTCAGGCTTTACTGTTATTGTGGCTGCATGGTCCCCATTCGGTGACACTAGTGGTAAAGAATCCACCTGCCAATGCAGGAGATATAAGAGATGCAAATTCGATCCCTGGGTTGGGAAGATCTCCTGGAGAAGGAAATGACAACCCACTCCAGTATTTTTGCCTGGGAAATCCCCTGGACAGAGGAGCCTGGAGGGATACAGTCCATGGGGTCACAAAGAGTCAGACACAACAGAAGTGACTTAGCATGCACACAAGGTCCCCATCCTGAGTCATCACAAGAAGTTGAGTCTGCTGCCCTCCACCCTTCATCCAAAGGAGCTCTGGGGCTGAGAAGCCTGGGTCCCCTGTAAATAACCCCTGGGAAGTGGTTTGCCATGGCCCAGAGAATAGTGGATAGAGAATGGATGAGGCAGCAGGAGACCCAGGTTCAAGTCCACCTCTTTCTCTCACTGAGAGGGCCTTTGCCCCAGAAGCTTCTGTAATGACAAGATTGGACTAATGATCCCTAAGAGTCTTCACTGTTCTAACTTCTTTGGCTCTGCTTGTCCAGCAGGCAGAGAAGAAGGGCTCAACACACACTCTGGACACAGAGTGGATGCATCTCGATCAGCCCTGGTCTTTTGAGCACCAACCACATGCCAAGCCCTGTTTTAGGTGCAGGATCTTCAAGGCTGAACAGGAAGACTTCCCTGTGGTCCAGTGGCTAAGACTCCCAATGCAGAGGGCTGGGGTTCAATCCCTGGTCAGGGAACTAGATCCCACATGCCACAACTAAGAGTTCACATGCTGCGACCAAAGATCCCACATGCTGCAGCTAAGACCCTGTGTAGCCAAATAATTAAATAAAAATGCACATTTTTTTAAAAGTTTGAACAGGAAACATGAGGCTCACCTCATGAAGCATACGATCTAGTAGGGTAGAGAGAGACTAAGCAAATTAACAAACAAGTTGTAAAAGCTGCTTGAAGGAAAAGACTGGAGCCCTCTGAACAAGACTGCAAAGGAGGCTTATTTTAAATTGGGGAGAAGGTTGTCTGGCAAAAAACCCTCTGTTGAAATATGAAGAGATATGAAGGAGTAGGAGTTGTGTGTGAAACAGGGAAATTGCATGTCAACCAGCGGGAGCATGTTCAAATGTCCTGAGGCAGAGAGGAGTAGCAGTTCCAGTCCCTTAGCCCTTCTCAGCAGAGCTTCCTTCTTGGCCCTCACTCTCCCAAGGTTTCCACGTGAGGGGACTCTCACCCCTAAGAGAGTGGGAGGATACCAGATATAGGGGAACAGATGTTCAGGTATGGGCCTTGAGCTAAGGCAGGGGTGCCCACTCTTTCCTTTTGGCCTGGGCAGCCCTGGGGCTCTGCACAGGATGGACCCATCACCAGGCCCATCTACAGGCTGCAAAATCAGGCCTGAGAGAGGCCTCCAGTGGGAATGAAAAACAGAGACAGAGAGAACCATGTGGAGCAGGAGAGGTTCCAAGACCCCCAGACTATAATTGGGCAGGGTGGAGAAGCACCTTCCTCTGCCTGAAGCTCCCACTGCATGGATGGAAAGATAATACAGGAACCGGATGTCCTGCCCCACAGCCGAGCAGTGCACAGCCACAGGCAGCCTACATACCATGTAGCCCCCCAGTGGGCAGAGTGTGCCCATTTGAGGGCTGAGGACACCAAGGCCCAGGGAGGTGAAATGCTCATCCCAGCCCCACTGTCAACCTGGGGTGGGGGAGGCAGAGGAGCCCCTCCCTAGCACCTCCCCTGTGCCTGGCCTCTCCTATTCTTCATCTCTCTTAACCCTCACCACCACCTCTTCAGGTGGGCATGTTTTGGCTTATTTTTGTTGTTGTTCACTCAGTCATTCCCAACTCTTTGTGACTCCAAGGACTGCAGCATGCCAGGCTTCTCTGTCCTTCATTGTCTCCCGGAGCTTGCTCAAATTCATGCCCATTGAGTTGATGATGCTGTCCAACCATCTTATCCTCTGTCGTCCCCTTCTCCTCCTGCCTTCAATCTTTCCCAGCATCAGGATCTTTTCCAATGAGTCAGTTCTTTGCATCAGGTGGTCAAAGTATTGGAGCTTCAGTATCAGTCCTTCCGATGAGTATTCAGGATTGATTTCCTTTGGGATTGACTGGTTTGATTTCCTTGCTGTCCAAGGCAGTTGCTGTCAAGAGTCTTCTCACGTGGCTTATTTTACAGGTGAGAAAACAGGCTCAGAGAGGTAAAGCCAATGACTCAAGTTCAGTCAGAAAGTGGAACGCACCTAGAACCTGTGCTCTTTTGGTCACTAAGAAGCAGGCCAGGTGTGTAAGCAGTACCCAGGAAGGACACCGTGTGCAGGAATGTTCGAGGACAGCCAGCAGGGAAGCTGCCTTGGAGAAATTGATCCACATAATAAACACTGCAGATTGTTAATCAGCTATACCCCAATACAGGCTTCCCTGGTGACACAGATGGTAAAGAATCTGCCTTCAGGAGACCCAGGTTCGATCCCTGGATCAGGACAATCTCCTGGAGAAGGGAATGGCCACCCACTTCCCCAATACAAAATAAAACCTTAAAAAAAATAAAAATAAACACTGTGGGCTTTGGGAGTTGGAGAAAGGCCCCCCAGGGAGGATGAGGTAGGGATTATGAAGTGGTAGGGGTGGGGGGATAGATAATAGCCCAAGGTCACATTGACAGGACCCGGCGCGCAGAAAGCCTTCAAATGTGAGTTCCCTTGACCTCCCCGAGGGAGGTCCTGCTGCCACCACAGGCCACCCAGTGAGGGCCTCCCTGTGCGGTCAGGCACTCCCCTAGGGTGCCCTGCACCCCTCCCCCAGTCTCTCCTGATACCCTCCCACCCTCCAGTCCTGTGTCAGCTGCCCCAGAGCCCCCGGGATCCACGTCCCACACACCCAGCGCTCCTGCGAGCCTGGCCCATGTCGCCTCACACCTCACCCTGCTGTACGGCGCCCCTGGCCAGCCAAGCTTGTCGCCTTCTCTGAGACAGTAGCAAGGGCAGCGGGACCCAGGGGAGGCAAAGATGAACAAAATGGGACCGGCAGACCCTCCAACCCCGTTCAGACCACGCTCACCATCTGCTCAGCCAGGCTCGGGCCGCACAGGGCACTGGGGCAGAAACAGCCAGCACCAGGCTGGCCACGTGCTGGCCTCCGGGGCCTGCCCAGTCAGGAGGCCTGGCTGGCCTTTCCACTGCAGCTGCCAGCCCTGGCTGGGTTGTAGGGGTGCCAGGCTCCAGCCCCAACCCTCCCCAATGGATGTCCCGGGGGTGGGGGAAAAGAGTGACTCTGTGGCCTGAGTGGGTGGGAAAGGGAACGCAGAGGGTGGAGCTGAGACCGAGTGTGTTGTTCCCCCTGAGACAAACGCTGCAGACTAGGGGTAGGCAACAGAGCCCTCTCTGATGCCCCAATACTCCCTGGCCTTCAAGGGGTCCCCCAGAGCTCCAGAGACCCATGAGAGAACTCAGTGCCCCAGAATGACCACCAGAGCCCCCACCCTTGCCCCGGCATCCGCTGGAGCCCCTCTAAACCTGATTGGCCTCCAGCACCATGGTGATACAGTCCGTGCATCAATCAGAACATGTCACCAATCTGCATAAAGCCCTTTGAAGTCCTCCTATGTCCCTAAGTTAATGACCCAAATCCCTATCCTAGCCTACACACCTGTCTCACTTGTCCCATCATATCCCATCTCAGACACACACACACACACACACACACCACACCACACTTTGTGTTTCAGTTTCAAAGACCTTCTTTCAGACACACACACACACACAGACACACACACCACGCTTTGTGTTTCAGTTTCAAAGACCTTCTTTCAGTTCTGTGTTTGCAACTCTTCTGTGCCTCAGTTTCTTCATCTATTAAATGGACTACTTAATAGTGTCTTAGTTTTGGTTAATCCAAAAACAGCCACGGAGACAAATGTTCAGGAGCAAGTACTTATTTTCGAGGTGAACTCAGAAACACGGTGTGGGGGAGGCAGTGAGAGAAGGAGGAGCAATGCTGAGGAAGTGCACACTGATGGGGGTACCCTGTGGCATGGGCCCTCCGAGTCGCCTGGGAGCCTCTGAGAGTCAGTCTCCAGCTGCCTCGGAAATGCCTGCCAAGGGAGAGGAGCGGGGATATTTATCCTCCAATTCCCATCAGTTGTTGGTGAGGGCAGTCCTGGGAAGTGCAGACTCTGGCACATCCAGCCAGCAGAAGCTACCAGCAAGTATGTGAACTGTCCTCACGGGTCCCCTGGGGTAGGCAGAAGCTATCTGGGCAGGGCATTCATGGCTTCTGCAATTTGCGAATATCCCTCTCATGGTGTTGTGCAAACTAACTGACATAATACATGTAAAATGCTTAATACTGTGCCTGGCACATAGTGGGTACTGAGTCTGAGCTATAGTGATACTAATGTCATTTTGTTTTGTCTTGACTGACATAAAGCTCTCTCTGATCTCAGGGCCTTTGCCCAGGCTGTTTCCCCTGCCTGGCACACTCCTCTGCTCATCCTTCTTCTACCTGGTTATGTGTGCCTTTGCCTCAGGTTACAGCCCAAACGTCACCTCCTCAGGGAAGCCCTCCCTGACCACTGGATGATATCAAATCTCTCCCTGAGATGTGCTCAGAGCAGCTACTTCACCTCTTCTTTCAGGGCATTTAATAATGGTGTCACCTTAAATTTAGTTGCATGATTGTAATTCTCTGACTCTCTGCTCATTTCTGGTCTCTTCCACTCAACTGCAAGCTCCCTGAGGACATAGGCTGGGTCTGTTTTGTTCACAGAGACATGTCCAGGGCCCAGCACAGGGTTCCTGTACAGGAGATGCTGGAAAATAAACTGGAGTAGAGAGAGGAATCTGAGTGGGGAAACAGGCGCAGGATGAGTAAAACACAGTGACATCAGTGCCAGATCAGAGGTATTTACAAAGAGCTCTGGGAGCATGCAAGAAAGACAGGTTCATTCCTTTCTTCACTAACGGTCTCTAGAACATCTATTCTGTGCTATGCACAGATGCTGTCACACCCTCAGAGAACTTATCGTCTCATGGGAGAATGGGGCCACGGAGAGAGATTCATGCAGGGAACAAAGCCGAGAAGGAAAGGAGACACAAAGCTGTGTGCCAAACCCACCCTGCTTCATCTTCCTCCTGAGCACCAGAAAGACTACATTTTCCAGCCTCCTTGCAACTCGGAGGGGTCACGTGACTGTCACCAGTAGAAGGCGAGGTGCAGCACTTCCAGGCCCAGCCTGTTGAAATCTCCCCACAAATCTTCCCCATTCTCATCATAGGCCTACAGAACCCCAGAGCAAGAATCAGCAAACGTTCTCCATGAAGACTAGAGGACAAGCATTTTAAGTTTTGTAGGCCAACCAGTCTCTATGGCAGCTATGTAACTAATGGGTGTGGTTGTGTCCCAATAAAACTTTATTCACAAAAGCAGGTCCTAGTCTGCCAGCCTGTCTTCCAGGATGGTAGAACCACCAGACAGAGGAACTGAACTCCCCTGTAACCAAATAGAACAGAGCTCACCTACCTCACCCCTATCAGCATGGATGCAATTGTGCTCTAACTGAAAACCTGCTTCCCCTCTCGTCAACCACTCTCCAGCCCTGAGGTTTTGTGTACTCTTGTTCTGTTTCGTGTTCTCTGTTTCCATGTTCAACAAACAGCCAATTCGATTTCCCAGGTGGTCTATGTCATTCACTTTTTATTTCTTTGTCCCCTTCACCCCATTCTTCCTCTTTCACCAGCTTTCTTCCAGGACTTTCTCTCTTCTTTGTTCTATCCGTTTACTGTTGTTTCTAAGACTTCCATTTGTTTTTTTCCACATTTTAGTCCCTCTAACCCTGTTACCTCCCCCGGATCTCTTTTGCTAATTTGTCTTCTCTGCCCTGTTTTGGCCTCTTTCCTTTTCCTTGCCCATTTCTCATCCATCTTTCTCATTTCATCCACTCTCACTCTTTCAAATGTGTGAACCTCTGTCTCCCTCTCTTCCCCTCCCAGCTCCTCCCTGCATTTTCTCCTTTTTTTTCTCCCTCAAACTGGGTTGTAAATGCCGTTCGCCTTGGAGCAGGACACGCTGTAAAGCTGAGGTTCCCAGAGGACCAGGTTGTGATCATTTTATTTTTACAACGTCCTTGGATGGATCGAGGTGTTTGTGCAGGGTGGGGTCGCGTGCTGGGTGGGAGGGGACCAAGACAGCGAATAGCACTTGCAATTAATATAGGTCAGTTGCTGAGCAGTGTCCCAGGGGTCCCAGGAAGAAGAGAACCTCGTCATCTAGGACCGGCTCTGCAGAGGTGGCCATGGTGCTGTCTCCGGGAAGCTGCGAGAAGGGAACCTGGACCCATGGCATGAGAGGGAGACAGGAGGGTTGCTCTTTGGGAATCAAAGGGGCTCCTCCTGCTTCCTCTTGGGTCCTGGGAGCACAGGAGGGCCTTCTAGGGCCCAGCTCTTCAGACAGGAGGACCAGCCCCTGATGACTGCCTGGTGGAGGAAGCAGCCAGATTTCACACGACACACAGAGCGTCCATCTCCTGCCCAGCTCCGCTGCTGTGCTCTTGGACCAACTGCTTAACTTCTTTGGTCCTCAGCATCCTCATCTGTGCAGTAGGAGAACTGTCACCCCCAGAGCCATCAAGCACTTTTGTAAAAGGGGAAGAAGCAGCATTTCATTTATATCCTCACTCTTCCAGGTCCTTCCAAACTTTGCCACATCTCACCTCCAGCCTAAGAGGCAGCCCAAGTTACCCTGCTTTTTCACAGATGATGAAATCAAGGTTTAAATGTCCTGAGGGCTGAACTAAGTGAGATTAGAGATCTGAAAGGAGCTCTAGAACTCCTCCTGGTTGACAACTGCTTCAGGGGCAGATTGCTTCTCCTGGGCTCTTTCTAGCTCAGGCCTGGAAAGGGCGGATTCGGGCAGCCTGGGGACACGGCAGGAAACATCTTCATTTGTTTAACTGGAACTGTTGCATCAAGTGCCCGTTGTGTGCTGGGCACTGGGCAGGGAACCAGGGATATGATGGTGGGCAGAGCAGACAGGGTACCTGTCCTTACACAGCTGACATTCTCAGAGGGAGACAGACTCCCAGAAAAACCAAACCTCATACACACATGAAATCACCACAGCAGATTGTGCAAGGTGGAGAAAACAGAGTGTTGCAAGACAGTAAAACCAAGGGACCTAATTTAGAGAGGAGGCAAAAAGGAGCATCCCGAGAAAGTGTGCGTTGCAGTCCCAAGGAGGGGTAGGTGTTGCCCTGCTCATTGCCCTGAGTGAAGAGCATGAGAAAAATATGTTCCAGGTTGAGGACTGAGCATATGCAAAGAGGCAGGAAAGAGCACAGGATGGTGAAGGAACTGAAAAATGGCCAGGGGCCTGAAGAGAGAAAGCTAAAGCAGGGGCAGCAGCAAAAGGGGGGCCTAGGGGCACAGGCGAGGCCATGTCACACAGCAGACTGGGGACCTAGTTTTAAGTAAGGACTTGACATGAACTGACTTCCATTTCAAAAAAAATCCCTCTGGTTTCTGTGCGGAGAAGATACCACAGAGGAAGGAGTAAGAGCAAACAGAAGACCCCTAAGAAACATCTAAGCAAGAAATGATAGTAGCTTAAATAAAGAAAATACTCAGACCTTTACAGTGTGTAAATCTCTCTCACTTGTCCCTGGGAGATCAACATGATTGTGCCCATTTGACAGATGAAAAAATTGAGTCTTCAAGAGGTTAAAATGGTTCTATAACATGACTCATCTAGTGAGTGTTAGACTCTGGATTGTAGGCTCATGTATTTCCAGGCCCAACCCAAACCTCTTTCCTTTCTATCATATGGTCCTAGAAGAGTTAAAGATGTATGCCAAATGAGAGTTCAAAAAAATCAGTTGTGGGACCTCAGAAATATGCCATCTGTGGGCATCCTCCTCATTATTTTCAGATGTTAAGCTTCCTAAGTCTTCCTAAATCTTGATTTAATCTGTGAGATGGGGACGATGACCTGCCCTTCCTTCCAGGGCTCTTATGACAATTCAGTGATAATGGAGATAAAGTATTTAGGAGAAACTCTGGCACACAGTAGGGACTCCATCACTGTCAGGTTGTCAGATCTCCTTCCCTTTGAAGAGGACAGAGGGTCCAGCCTACCCAGCTTCAAGAGCTGGTGGCATATGCCCACTGTCACGCCATTGACTGTGGGTGATGAATTTGACAATCAGGCACGCGGCATGCCCAGCACAGGCTCTGAGCACTGGCAAGAAGGCTGAGTCAGTCGTCTGGGTGAGTCCCCATGCTCTGGCCATGAATTTATAGAGGAAGAGCCAGTCACACAGCTGCCCTCTGGCCAGGATATCTCCGCACAGCTTCCAGAAGCAAGACACCCATGGCAGATTCCCAATTCCCATCTCCTTCTATCCACATGCCCAGTGCAGCCAACCGGCAGATCCTTCCTGGGCCCAAGAAATGTGAGCATATGAGAGCAGGAAGCTGTCCATACCCAATGTGACTTCCTCATTATCACATGATGAATCCAGGCTTCCGTGGAGCCTCACTCCCCTGGAGAAGGGAATGGCAACCCACTCCAGTATTCTTGCTTGCAGAATTTCATGGACAGAGGATCCTGGCAGGCTACAGTCCATGGGGTCACAGTGAGACACGACTAAGCAACTAACACACACACACACACACACACACACATACACACGGAGCCTTACAACAGAGTCTAAGGCTACAGGCTAGGTCAAGGGCTCAAAGCCACTTGACTCGCCCTGCTTTCTACTTCATACTCCTCATCCATGACACCCTCCCTCTCTCTCCACCCCCACCCCTGTCCAGAAGAACATCCCCCCACCCCTAACACAGAGCCAGGGTCAGTGACAGCCAGGTGAAAGGAGCCTGTGTCCCTGGATGACCAGAGCGAGCAGAGGTCTCCTCCCCCAGTTACTGAATGGACCCTGTGCAAGTAAAAATGTTCTCTTCTGGGCCTCTGTAATAACCTAGAGGAGTGGGAAAGCGGGGGGATGTGGGAGGAAGATTCAAGAGGGAGGGAACATATGAACGTCTATGGCTAATTCACGTTGCTGTACAGCAGAAATCCAACCAGTGTTGTAAAGCAATTATCTTTCAATTAAAAATAGAGAAATTTTCATAAATGTTCTCTGTGCTAAGTCACTGAAGTTTGGGGGGCTGTTTCTAGAGTTACAACCCCCCTCACTAATCCTAGTAGCAACTGCAATCAGAGGCTGCAGAGTCAAAGTTGGTCAAGGAAAGTGGGTAGGTGAACAGAAAGGGGGTCAGGGAGGGGATCCCGGGGAGCACGGATGCTTATGGGATGTGCAGGAGATGAGCCGCCTGCAAGGGAGGTTGGGAGGGAGGAACCCAGAGGTAGAAGGAAACTTCTAAGGGAAGCAAAAGGTTTTAGGAAGGAAGAAGCATCAGAAGGTCATGCTGCCCTGAGGCCAGGGATTGAGGTTTGAAAGTGTTTGTTGGAATTAGTGACACAGAAGTAGCCACTGTCCTGGCTGAGAGCAGGTTAGTGGAGGGATGAGGAAGTGGATCTGAACTGAGACAATCATTGAAAGCCTGGCTTGAAAGCACTAGCTGCCGAGGGAGACAGACTGGCAGGGGATTTGGGGGTGGTCTTATGCTTTAACTGGGGCACATTTACACGCCAGTGAGCAAGAGTCAGCTGGAGAAAATGGAGGTGTCGTTTAAGACGCAGGCTTCATTTTTGCTGTATCTGTGCCTTTCATCTCAGGCTGCCTCAAATCCTATTTGAAAGTAGAGTATAAATAAATGATCAAATAATAAGACATTGTTCATCCCTCGCCAGCTGGTGACCTTGAAAGGGTCTTCAGAACTGTTTTTATCCTTATCTGGCTTGTTTTGCTCCATCGTTTGCAGCAAACAAACACTGACCGGGCCACCACCACATGCCAGCCCCTGGGCCAGCTTGGGATACAGGGCCAAGAGCTCAGCCTCTGCCCTCAAGGAGCACACAGTTTGATCGTGCAATGGCCATAACCCCAGGTGACAATGAAACATGAGCCTTGAGAAATGCACTGGAGGTACAGAAGTCATTCAGGAGAAGGAAGGAGTCTCTTAGGACTTAGGAGAGTAGGAGGATAATAGAGGACCTCAGGGAAGAGGCAACACCTAACGAGGACTTTGAATGACACCCAGGAGTCCATCAGGCTGAAAGAGGCACCATATGTGCAAAGGCCCTGAGGTATGACACAGCAGAAGAATTACGAGGGCTTTGATATTGGAGGAGCCTAAAAATGAGAACCAGAGTAGTTGAGATGAGCTTGGAAGTGGAGGCATGAGCCAGATCAGCAATTTCCCCTGCAGGATCACTTATTTCCTGGAGATTTTAACAATACCTTGTCCAGTAGAATGAACTGATGCTCTCCAGTCTCCAGTTTCAGGGAGAAAGTTAAGGATCAGAGGAAAGGTATAGGGATTCATTTTTCCCTTCTATCCTCAATCTTTCCCAGCATCAGGAACTTTTCCAATGAGTTGGCTGTTCAGATCAGGTTACAAAAATCCTGGAGCTTCAGCTTCAGGATCAGTCTTTCCAATGAAGGTTCAGAGTTGGTTTCCTTTAAGATTAACTGGCTTGATCTCCTTGCTGTCCAAGGGACTCTCAGGAGAAGAGTGTATCAGAGAATGAGATGGCTGGATGGCATCACTGCTGCAATGGACATGAACTTGGGCCAACTTCAGGAGATGGTGAGGGACAGGGAAGCCTGGCGTACTGGAGTCCATGGGGTCACAAAGAGTCAGACATGACTGGGCAACTGAACACCACGGATTCATTCATAGAGGGGCCAGTCTGTGCTAAGCTGTGTTTCAGAAACAAACAGGCAAGAAGCTTCACCCTGGAGGAGTCAACTTGCTGGTCTCAGGAGTCAGACATTAAGTGGCAATCCTAATTCACCTGAAGTAAATTGTATAAGATGTCAGAGGGTAATACTTGCAATGAAACCAAGAAAAAGTAGGACAAGGTGAGGAGGATTGGGAGTTAGGGGTGCAGATGTGAGTGATGCGATGGAGTATGGCCAGGGAGAAAGGGGGCTGTCCAGCAGAGATACAAAGGAGATGCGGGGTGAGCTATGTGTGTATCCAGGGCAAGAAAAAGTGGCCAGTGCAAAGACCTTAAGGCAGGAGTAACCTACCCGTAGGGCTGAGTATGGAAGACAGCCGGGGACTGTGAGATGGGAGGGGAGGTCATTGGCCCTGGAGCCCACTTCAAATCTTTGATTTTACCTGGAGTGAAATGGGTAGTCACCACCCAAGCTCGAGCAGAGAGATGACACAGTCTAACTTATGTCTTCGAAGAAATCATTCCAGCTACTGTGTTGGGGATGATGGAGATAGAGGCACACTGGGAACAGGGAGATCAATCAGGAAGCTAATGGGATGATCCAAGCAGGAGAGGATGATGGTTCAACCAGGGTGAAAGCAGAGAGAAGCGATCGATTCTGAATATAGGATTTCCTAATGGATTCGATGTGGGGTCTAAGAGGCTGGACCAGCAGTGACTCCAGGGCTTATGGACAGAGCATGAGAGGATGGAGACATTAGGAATCAAGGTGAAGGAAGCTGCAGGAGAGGCAGAGTCGGGGATGGAGGACACCCAGGGTTACTGTATGGAGTTTGAGGTGTTGGCCAAGTAGCCCAGTGGGAAGATAAGCCTGTGGGAAGGAAGGGTCCAAAGTGCAGGAGACAGCTCCGACTGGAGGTGGCGTCATCCACAGATAGAGGGCATTGGTGAGGAGAACACTTTGTCCCCATAAGATTCAGATGTGATCCAGGGAGGAAATGAAGTCCCCCTTGGTATCACAGAGTCAGGATGATTTTTAACAAGAAACGGAATCAAAACTGTATTAATAGAAAGGTGTATTTCTAATATAGCTTAAACTGCTGTCTATAGACAGATGAAATACTTCCTTTGCCTTAAAGGAAATCAGAAGAAACCACTGCTGAGGGAGAGACCCCAGGTGGGAATCAAGCACCATCACATCTCCCCAGCAACATCCCTCAGCGTCAACTTACTCATCTACAATATGGGCATACGCCTCCTCATAGGAGTTTCTAGGAAGAGTAACTATGACAATGTATGTTGCCATTAATTTTATGATTAGCACTGTCCTCTCATTAAGGGTCTGGCACATAGTAGGTGCTCAGAGCAGCAATAATCGCTGCTATTAATAACCACACTGAGGATAATGTTGGTGACGGGGAGAAGGGTGAGTCCCTGCCTTCTCAGCTGGGTCTGCCCCAGCAGAACTGGGGGACAAGACAGTCCACAGCCTGGGGCCCCTGGAACACAGCAGCAGAGCCAGCTTCCTACCAACATGCCCACCTGCCAACCACCTGAACCCACTGCTTCGCCGTAACCCGGTCCATTAATGCCAGCTGTGGTGAGCGGTCATCTGATGTGACACAAGCATCTGCCTGGTAGGAACCAAACCAAGATCTGTCAGCTGAGCCCGCGGGAAGCTCACCAACAGCCCCAAGGCCTGGGAGGGCCAGGCGTGGCCTCACACAGACCAGAACCCGAGAGAAGAACAGTAATAAAAATGCCAACGGGCATTTGCTGAGTGACAGCCTGCACCAGGCCCCGTCCTGAGCACTTTATAAGTCAGACCTCATTGAGACACAGAAAATAGAGGGGTTCAATCAGGCAAAGAGGGCTTTCCAGGTGGCTCAGAGATAAAGAATCTGCCTGCCAACACAGGAGATGCAGGTACGATCCCTGGATCAGGAAGATCCCCTGGTAAAGGAAATGGCAACCCACTCCAGTATTCTTGTCTGGGAAATCCCGTGGACAGAGGAGTCTGGTGAGGCTACAGTCCATAGGGTCGCAAAAAGAGTTGGACATGACTTAGCGACTAAAAGGCTTCCATGGTACATCAGCTGGTAAAGAATCTACCTGCAAGGCAGGAGACCTCAATTCAATTCCTGGGTCAGGAAGATCCCCTGAAGAAGGGATCAGCTACCCACTCCAATATTCTTAGGCTTCCCTGGTGGCTCAGATGGTAAAGAATCTGCCTACAATGCAGGAGACCTAGGTTCAGTCCCTGGATTGGGAAGATCCCCTGGAGGAGGACATGGCAATCCACTCCAGTACTGTTGCCTGGAGAATTCCCATGGACAGAGGAGCCTGGCAGGCTCTATAGTCCATGGGATTGCAAAGAGTCGGACACAAATGTGACTTCCACTTTCACTTTCACTTTAACGACTAAAACCACAACGGCAATTAGGCAAAGAGTCAGACCCCTAACACCACAACACTTAGGGTATCAAACAGTATTATTTGATTGCAAGCAATGGAAACCAACTGCTGTTGAACGGAGCAAATAAAATGCAGAGTGGAGGGGATTTAGTGGAAGGCTAGATTGCTGAACTGTTAGGTTAACTAGGGTCCAGAGAGGGCTGGAACTGCAAAGGTTTCAGCACCCAGGAAGACTGAGCTACTCAACAGCTCGTCAGACCAGTACTGGGATAAATAGACCCAGCTCTTCTATATCGTTTGTCTGCTTTTTTTTTTTTTTTTAAGGCTGAAAGCTGTTTGTCACTGCACCTCTGTTCTAGCCTCAAGATCTGGACAGAGGATCCTACAGAGTTGAGTTTGAGTCGTGTATCTAAAGGAGGGCAGCTGTTGTTGTTCAGTCACTCAGTCATGTCCGACTCTTTGTGACCCCATGGACTGCAGCATGCCAGGCTTCCCTGTCCTTCACTATCTCCCAGAGTTTACTCAAACTCACGTCCGTTGAGATGGTAATGCCATCCAAGCATCTCATCCTCTGCTGCCCCTTCTTTTCCATTCAGTCTTTCCCAGCATCAGGGTCTTTTGGCTCTTCGTATCAGGTAGCCAAAGTATTGGAGCTTCAGCATCAATCCTTCCAATGAATAAAGGCAGAGGGCATCTGAATTGATAGGGCCCCCAAAGAGTGTACCCAGTGGGAAAGAGTATATTGCTCTCAAAGAAATAAGTGTGCTGTGACCAGAGAATGGGGAGTTGATTCTGAGTGACTCTAAGTAACCAGCACCTACCCCTTCTGGGCTTTGAAGATGGGCAGACCTGGATTCAAATCTCGCTTCTCCCATATGCTGCCCAAATGGCAGTTCAGGCAAACCCTTTTGGTTTTGAGCCTTGGTCACCTCACCTGTAAAATGGGGATAATGAACCCACTGGGAGGGGTGTGAGCGGCATCAGCAGATAATGCTTAATCAAATACCTGAGAGTACCTGCCTCAGTCTGGGTGCTCCATGAATAGGACTGTGTGTAACAGGATACCATGAGTCTGGGGACCCCCCAGCCCACCTCTCCTCCTACTGGTGGGCTCCAAATGAACATATGACTAAATTCTCCAGGGCTGTCTCAAAAACAGTCTGATTCTTGGAGTGCTCAGACTTCCCATAGTCCCAGCGGCTTCCCATAGTCCCAGCGGCAAGAGACACCAACCTGGTAGGGTAGCATTTCCTAGTGAGAGATGAGAGGGAGAAGTCTGGGCTTGGAGTGCTGAGTGCAGGTGCCTGAAACTGATTCACCTGCCCCTCCCTGGGTAAGCAAGTCTCCTCCTCTTACTGTTATGAGCCATCAAACCTGCCACACATCTCGTGCCTCCAGGTTAGACAGCCCCCAGGTGCATGAAGAAAGGGACAGAGGAGATGGCAGAGAGGAGAGTGCCCAACGCTGGGTGCAGCAAAGACTCTCAGGTATCTGTTGGCTTGAATGGACATCAGAGTGGGTGGGCAAGTCAATGTGCTAACCCACTCCCATGATCCAGAGCCCTGAGATTCTGAGCTCTAAGACAGACCCCCGGTTGCCAGGGAGAACAGAGACAAGGAGGGAAAGTCTTAGCCCGGGTTGCATCTGACCAGCACCTCCTCGCTAGAGAGTCTGCCCTTGGGTACCAGCCTCACAAAGGGAGCTGAGCTACTGTGCATTGGACAGAAATACATTTGAATCAGTTCTAATGAGGTGGATGAAACTGGAGCCTATTATACAGAGTGAAGTAAGCCAGAAAGAAAAACACCAATACAGTATACTAACACACATATATGGAATTTAGAAAGATGGTAACGACAACTCTGTATGCGAGACAGCAAAAGAGACACAGATGTATAGAACAGTCTTTTGGACTCTGTGGGAGAGGGAGGGGGGATGATTTGGGAGAATGGCATTGAAACACGTACAATATCATATAAAAAAATAAGAATTTACCTTTAAAAAATCATTAAATATATACTTTAAATGGGGAAAAAAAAAGAAATATAGGCAAAATCATGGTGTGTGTGTGAGTCTGTGTGTGACAAACTCACCATCTCTGGCACAGGGTTGTCTGCAGAGGGAGCAGCAGGTCTGAGCCACCCAAGCAGACACAGCCCACTCTCCATTTGCAATCATGCAATCACAAGATGAGGTGATGTTCAGACAATGCACACACACACATGCATATGCACGGGCACACAAACACATGCATGGGCATGCACACACACACACATACGCATACACACACGACCCAAGGGGGAAGCACCAAATTTCATATGAGATTGACAGTTTAAAATGAACAAGATTGAGTCTTAATAACCAAAATTAAATTATTCTTTTTAATAATTCAAAGTGATTGGAAAGTTATGGAATGGGCCTGAAGTGTCTCCTGAAGGAAACCAGCAAGAAAGATGAAGCTCAATAGAGCACAGTGGGAGCAGTTATTAGAAAAAAATAAAGAGTACAACCTTTTCTGCTTATGTGGCAAGCCGAAGCTCCTCACACAAACCAGCTTTATTCATTACTATCACTCCATTTCAGGCCGGGAAGCTTTCTTGCAATCCTCCCAGTACACGGACAAAGCCTCCCTGAACTTGGGAAGCTGAAGTGTAGACCACAAAATTGGTGATTACGCTTTCTCGCTACAGTCTAGCTGTTTTCATATCGCAAAGCAAGTTTACCGAGAAGTTCACTTGTCTAAAAGGTCTAAAGAAACTTCTATAACCAAAGTACAATAGTCCTCTCTTTATTCCAATATGCAGTATAATATAATATTATTCCTCCACTATTCCCAGGCCTTTCCATTTCCTCCCAAATTAAGTGTAGCATGAGAAGGAACTGGGGACTTGGAGAAAGCAGATGCAGATTGGAGGCTTAGTTTTGCCACGTACAAGCTGTGTGACCTGGGAAAAATCACTGCCCCTCTCTGATCCCCGAGACCTCACCTGCCATGATCATAATGCCCAACTCAATGAGTCTTTATGAAAAGCAAATGAAAGACTGTTCAAGAAAGCCCCTGGTGCATGGTAACCTGTTAGACCTGTGAATTACCAACTTTAGAAACAGTTTCAGGACTCCAGTTTCTCACTCCCAACCAGAAATCAGATTTGATACTGTAGAAATCGACTCATTCATTCATTCAAGATCAGTGGAGGCAACTGACAGATTTTACCCCCATCTCCTAAAGAAACAAAATTCTGCCCATTCAACCCTAATAAAAGAATCTTTCAGTTTTTTTTATTTTGCAAGCCCCTCTTTTGTGCCTGGCTCCTACCAGCTGTTTAGACACCCTGTTCTGGGGACCCCTGTGATAACAAATACCCCACTTCCCAGTGAGTATCAGCAGGGTTGCTCCAACAGCATCTCTGGGATCTGAGCTCAGATCTGTCTGCTCTGAGCCCAGGAGCGCTCCCTCACCTCCCTGGTCTGGTTCCAGACGGTAATAGGAGGGCGGAGTTCTCCACTAGCATGATCGTGCTCTCTCTGAAACGGACTCTGCTCAAAGGACGTACCACTCAGACATTTCCTCCGGTTACTGCAGAATGAGTCTTCCCCATTCACTGATTCTCCTGTCCATGAATCAAAGGTAGACTTTTTTTCCCTCTGCTACCAGCCTGGAGTTTCCGATTTCACCACTAGCTCATTGAACGGTGGCAGCGTTCCCGAGTCTCATTCAGGAAGACTCCATCTTCTGCAGGACGCAGAGGGAGAGCAAGGAGGCAGAGCCCAGGGGACTAGAGCAGAGTCAGAATCAGACAATCCCCCCAGGGCCACCCCAGACGCAGAGCCCAAGTGTGACTTGCTCAGCTTCCACATCCTCATCTATGAGTCGAGGGTCAGCATCCCCAAACCCCAGCAGACATTTCACGATGCATAGGCTGTAAAGCACTAGAGGAGAGTGTGGGATAGATATGTACCGAGTAGGATAAAGGACTTCATATGCTGTGAAGTACTATACCCATGTCAGACATTAGTGCTTTGGCAAACCCTGGGATACTACTGCATTCTGCCTTTCATGATGTCAAGAAAATGCTCCCAGTAAGGACCCAACCTGTGAGAGTGAGACAGCCGGGTGATGTAACTATTTCAATTTCGAGGTCAAAAATACCAGGGAGTGTCTCTGGAGGCCCTTGGATCCCCTACTGTAAGTGTTGTTATTAAATTAGGTAATAATAATGATTATGATTACCATTTGCCCTGCTAAACACTGTATATGCTTTGTCTCATTCTGTTCCTACAGCAACACTGCTCTAGAGGAAGTGGCATCATCCTCTCCATTTGACAGATGGGCAAACTGAGACCCGGTGAGTGAGACAACTTGGCCAAGGTCACAAAACTAGGGCATGGTGACAGACTCAGAGCAGCTGGCTGGCTCCAGGGAAGCCCCCTTAACCTCTGCCTGGTGTTGCAGAACAGCCTAGAGAATGAGGTTCTCTCTGCTTCCTGTATCTTGGCTTGGGGGACCAGTGTACACCTCAAGTGAAGTACAGGAGTTTTGGAATCCTGACTCTGCTGTGCCTGGGGCTGGGCTGCAGACAGGAACAGGGCTACAGTGACCACAACAGATGGTGGCAGTGGGCTGGAGAGGAAGATGCGTACTTGAGAGAGGTTAAGAAAGCCCTGGATGCTTCAACAGAAAGAGTCCAGTCACATGACACTAGACAGCCTAATTCCATGTCACTCTCTTGGGCATCCTCAAGGCACATGGGCACAGGTAAAGCATAAAGTCCCACAGCCCTTGGAGCCTGTTGAGTGCCCTTTAACACAGGTTCCCAAACTTCATCTGCCACTGAACCCTCGTGTTGTCACTTTCATTTGGCACTCTAGTTAACGTGCAGTTCCACAGAACTTACTATGAGGAAGTAAACTATGGGAATAGACTACTGAGCAGAGTGAACACATCGTTCCAGGCACATGCTAAGTGTTTGTATGAATGTTTGTTGGATGGACTGACGGGCACAGGTGAAGTCACTGATCACCTGCTGCTGGGTCCAGGGCCCTGTGAGAGGCTTTTTGCCACCTCCTCCCCTCTGGATCTTTTTCACGTGGCATTCATTCATGGTGTGCCATTAGATGTCTGACATTAAGGGTAGAAAAGTCATTTTTGCACCTGGGATCTATGTTCTGAGAGCTGGGGAAACAAACCCAGAAGGACCAGCGATTTGGCCAGAGACACAGGGCAGAGCCTACCAGGTTACTCTCTCCCTGAAATTCACTGTGATTTTTACTTCTAGGAATCTACCTAAGACAAAACCCAGAAACCATTTATGCATGAAGATGTTCATTGTTGTTGTTGTTCAGCGGCTAAGTCATGTCTAACTCTTTGCAACCCCATGGACTGCAGCATGCCAGGTTCCTCTGCCCTCCACTATCTCCCAGCAGTTTGCTCAAGTTCATGTCCATTGAATTGGTGATGCTATCTAACCATCTCATCCTCTGCCACCCCCTTCTCCGGTTGCCTTCAATCTTTCCCAGCATCAGGGTCTTTTCCCATGAGTCAGCTCTTCGCATCAGGTGGCCAAAGTATTACAGCTTCAGCTTCAGCACCCATCCTTCCAGTGACTATTCAGGGTTTATTTCTTTTAGTATTGACTCCTCAGCATTAATTATAATCATTTAAAATGCAGACATCCTTCTTGTTTTGAGTCATTGAGAATTAATTTATTTTGGTTTCCTATCACTGTGATTTTAGAGATTTTCTAAGGTTATTTTAAGCTTTTAAAGATAAGACAATGGCTAATGAACTCCCTTGAACTCATGTTAAATGTTTGTAAACTTTACTGTGCACTCTCACTTATTATACACAACATTTTTCTAAGTTGATGTAGAAAATTATTAACAACACAAAAAAAGAAAAGAAAAAACTCAAACCTAAAAATTAAATAAATAAAATGGAGACATCCTTAATGCCAACAGTAGGGAAATTAATCACTTTTTTTTTTCATAACTACACATATCCTAGACTTCAGGTCCTTAACCTGCTCTCTTCATTTGGAAGACTCCTTGCCATTTTAAGGATCTATGTTTTTGCCTAACATTCCCTTCCCTTTTTCTCTGTCTGTAATCTCCTATCCACCTTTCAATGCACAGTTCGGGGACTTCCCTGGCAATCCAGTGGTTAAGACTTGGCACTTCCACTTGATCCCTCTTCAGGGAACTAAGATCCCACATCCCCCATAGCATGGCCAAAACACACACATACACACAGCTCAAAATTACCTACAAAGATGAATAGAATTACCTACAAAGATGAATACCTGCACCTAGCTCAGACTTGGCAGATAGACAGAACTGCTCACTCAACCATATATTGAATGAAGGAAGGGGCCATCTCGTAAAGCAAAGCCTAATAAGTATGTCTCTTGACTCTATCTAGAACTGCTTTTTTCTGACTTTTTTGCCCAAGACCTAAAACCAAAAGAAAAATTCTAGTGTCTAAATTTATAGTTTGGCATAAACTTTCCACAAATTTTTGGCCAATTCACCATCTTTTCAGAGCAGCTTTCCCCAGTACCCACTCCTCTGAGCGCGGCAGCCTTGTTGAAACCATGACAGAGGTGGTCCAGGTCACAAAGAGGTGTTAGAGCCAAAGGATCAATCCAGCAACCAAAAACTCAAGATGACTCAATATGACTTAATTATGTTTCTTAAACACTATAAAAGGGACACATCATTTGCCATAATATTTCTTAAAATCCACTTTTCCACTCCCATCTGCCTCCCTCATGCCCCCTGAAGTTCATTCAACAAACTTTCCTCCAACATCAAGAAAAATTGCCTCAGAATCCCTAGTGGATGGCTCCTTGTCCATTTCCCTCCTCCCCTTTATTGCAGTGTGTGAAGTGCTGCATGCTGAATCATTTAGTTATGTCTGACTCTTTGCGACCCCATAGACTGTAGCCCACCAAGCTCCTCTGTCCATGGAATTTTCCAGGCAAGAATACTGGAGTGAGTTGCAATTTCCTTCTCCAGGGAATCTTCCTGACCCAGGGATTGAACCCATATCTCCTGTATCTCCTCCACTGGCAGATGGGTTCTTCACCACCGCACCACCAGGGAAGTCCCACAGTGTGTGAAGGCTTCACTACAAATGTGTGTATCACCAGCATTTTTCAAGGGAAACATTGTGTTTGGGACATTTTATCTACAGAATCCTTTGAACTTGTTGTCAGATACCTGCAAATTCAAACTAGCAGAGATCATGCAAAATATTAAGTACACACAATATGAGTTTGATGCAAGCAGTTATCACCATCTGTACTCAGAATCTGCCTTATGGATGCTCTTCTGACATTTGAACTGTTGGGCCACAGGTAAATTCAACTTATCAGAGGTCATCAATGCCTGCTTCCCACCCTGTTCCCCAGAAAGCAAATAGTTTTCTGTCTACTCCAGCTATCAGAAGTCACTAACCACTTACTTCCTACGCTCCCTGTTGATCTGGCATTTTATGAGCAGCATGGATCCATTGGAAAAGTGAATTATCCCCAGTTAGCAACTAATAATAAGATAATAACGTTATAACCATCCAAAAAAGTGTGTAGGAGCTGGAGAAAATGTGGCAAGAGCAGAAAAAATTGAATCAAGTTATGCAAAAAAATATCAAAAGTGGGTGACTTTGGGAGAAGGCAAAGAGCGGTTAATTTGCCTTTGGAATTAAATTATCCTTCTGTTATAGATGAATTTAGCACTGCAAAATGTAGGAAAATGTATTTAAATGATCACTGCGCTAATAAATCCAATAAATCATTTTGATCTTACTGAGATATTTTAGCTCTTTTGTTTGAACCTATAAATAGTGTTTTACTACAGTCTGCAGTAAGATCTGGTCCTCCACTTGCTTTTCCAGTCCTTGTCCCCATGGGCTGGGCTCCAGCCCCACCAACTTTCCTATTTTGGTCTCAGATCTTTGCTTTTTCCAGTCCCTCTGCTTGAATGTAAGGCTTCCCTGGTGGCTCAGACAGTAAAGAATCTGCCTGCAATGCAGGAGAGCTGGGCTTGATCCCTGGGTTGGGAAGATCCCCTGGAGGAGGGCATGGCAACCCACTCCAGTATTCTTGCCTGGAGAATCCCTGTTGACAGGGGAGCCTGGCGGGCTACAGTCCTTGGGGTAGCAAATAGTCAGCCATGACTGAGTGACTAAGCATAGCACAATGGCTTGAATATCTGGCCCAGATCTCCACACAGCCTCCCCATCTTCATCCTCACTGAAGAAAGTCCCCACCCTCCGCATCCTCAGTCCCACCTTCTTCCACAAGCAGTCTTTCTCTCTCCCCAGTCTTATTTTATAACTTTCACAGCCCTTCCTGATACATGAAATAACTATATATATATATATATATATATATATTCATTTAAAGGTTCATTGGAATGAACAGTAGATGTAGAAGATGTAAAAGTAGGACATAGAGTTTGAGAGCAGGGCCATGGGACCAGATGGCTCTACCACTTACTATGATCCTGGGAAAATTACTGAATCTTGTGGGGCTACATTTTTATCATCTTGGATGATAATATCTACCTCATAAGGCTTAATATAGACTGAATTGTGGCTCCCCCCAAATTCATATGTTGAAGCCCTAACCCCCAATGTGATAGTATTTGGCGAAGTCTCATGATGGAATTACTATCCTAATAAGAAGAGATCAGGGCTCTTTCTCCCCATCTTGACCCCCCCACCCCCTGTATGGTGAGGACACAGCAAGAAGATGACCATCTGTGAGGAAGATGCTTCTCACCAGAAACCAAATCTGCTGGCACCTTGATCTCAAACTTCCCAGCCTCCTGAATTATGAGAAATAAGTATCTGTTATTTCAGCCACCCAGTTCACGATATTTTGTTATAGCAGCTCAAACTGATCTAAGACAGGGCTATTTTGAAGATTTGATGAATTAATAGATGAAAGGCAATTAGAACAATGCCTGAAACGTAATAAGCTCTGAATGCATTTTTAAAGCATTTTTATTATGGAATATTTCAAATATAGATAAAAGTAGAGAGAATAGCATAATAAATCCTTATTAAACCATCACCGAGCTTCTGTAATTATCAATTCACAGCCAATCTTGTTTCATCTATATTTTCATCCATTTCTCCCACTCTGAGCTTACTTAGAAACAAATTCTAGACATTATATCTGTAAATATTTCAGTATCATCTTTAAAAGACAAGGACTCTTTATTTTGACATAATGAGATAATGACAGTATCTATCACACTGAAAAATAATGAACACAATACCATTGTCACAATCTAAAAATCAAACTTGTGTCTTGTCTTTGGTCACCAGTATATCCCCAAACCTAGAATAAGATCTGGTATACAGTAGGTGTTCAAGAAATAGCAGGGAGCTCAGCTCAGTGCTCCGTGATGACCTAGAGGGTGAGGTGGGTGGGCGGGAGGGAGTCACAAGAATAAGAGGGCATATGTATACTTATAGCTGATTCACTCTGTTGTATGGCAGAAACCTTTTCATACTGTTCATGGGGTTCTTAAGAGTCCCTTAGACTTAAAGCAGATCCAACCAGTCCATCCTATAGGAAATCAGTCCTGAATATTCACTGAAAGGACTGATGCTGAAGCTGAAGTTCCAGTACTATAGCCACCTGATGCAAAGAACTGACTCATTGGAAAAAACTGATGCTGGGAAAGATTGAAGGCAGGAAGAGAAAGGGATGACAGAGGATGAGATGGTTGGATGGCATCACTGACTCAATGGACAGGAATTTGAGCAAGCTCTGGGAGTTGGTGATGGACAGAGAAGCCTGACGTGCTGCAGTCTTTGGGGTTGCAAAGATTGAACATGACTAAGTGACTGAACTGAACTGATGGCAGAAACCAATACAACATTGTAAAGCAATTATCTCCAAATTAAAGACATATTTTAAAAAAAGAAAAAGAAATAGGTGTTGAATATAGGAATGACATCTCTTTGCTTCATGGATCTCAAATTTGACAACCTTCCAAGTGTCTCAGTATCTCTGAAACTTTCTCTATTTAGTTAGGTTTGTCTACTCTGTACACATTTTCATGTTAACTACTTTTGGACTAAATATTACTATCCAATACCTCTTCTAGTCCTGGTGGTGGATGAATAGGACACATTAGGGAAGGAAAAGATCAGCAACAACATTCAACAAATATCTCCTGTTCGCCAGTGAAATAGCTTGACTCCAAGTAAGTTGCTGAGATCCTGTGTTGACGACGACACCATTGAATAAAATTATTTCAAAGTTGGTGGAGAAGAATGAAGACACAGCAATAACCAGATCCTATGAAGGAGAAGAACATTGGGGAAGAATATGGCTTCTTAGAGATCATCATTAGAACATAGTAAGGCCTCTATAATCAAATCCAAAAGCTGTCAGCGAGGAAGCAACACACAGCCCAGTGGAATAGGACAGAGATCAGAACTGGATCAACGCAGCCACGAGGACCCATTATGTGGAAGAGAAGGCATTTCCGTGCAATTGGGAAAAGGGAGTGATGGTTTAATTAGTGAAACCTACACAACCAGCTAGCTTTAAAACAAAATAACCATTCATCTAGTTGTACCATTGCACATTTAGACCCCTGGTCTAGTATCACGTAGAGGATGTTGCTCCATCATCTCTTTGCATCAGACTTTTATTTATTTACATATGTGGCTGTGCCAGGTCTTGGTTGTGGCATGCGGCATCTTAAGTTACGGCATGCAAACTCTTAGTTGTGGCGTGTGGGATCTAGTTCCCTGACTGGGAATCGAACCCAGGTCCCCTGCATTGGAAGCGCAGAATCTTAGCCACTAGACCAACCCAGTCTGGGAATAGGCATATGGGTAGGTACGGCTGTGTGTTTACCTGTGAATATTATCTGCATGCATTTTGTTTATGATTGTATGAACATGTAGAAATCCACAAGTTGTTAACCTGGGGATCAAGGGGCTGGGAGAGTGATCTACATAGGTAGGGAGGAGGGAGACAAGCAAAAAAGAAAGGTCTGAAAGAGAGCTGACATGTACTACTTTATCCCAGTTATGCCCTTTTGCTGATTATTTCCAGGTGAATCCATGTAGAAAGACAAAGGAGAATGTGGGAGAATGGATAACATGAAGATCATGGCTTGTCCAGAGAGAGAAGGGGAGTGTGGTTGGAATAGCGAGTATGCGGAGATGGGGAGAGAGGGACAGAGGAGTGGGGTAGGTGAAAACAATGGAAGAGATTGGAGGACCAGGCATCAGGACTCACAAACTGTGTGTAGACTCCATTACAGGTTTGAAGCAGGGAGATGCTACCATCTCACACCTTTCCTGAGCATTTATGTACCACACAGTCTTGGGCGTGCGATATGAATTAGCCCATACTCTATTGAAGGCATTGGTATTAGTTTCCCCATTTACCAGATGAAGGAATTGAGGCTCCTAGAGCAAAGCATTTTCCGAGGGTCTCTGGGAGTCTAACCCATTCTTCTCACTCCAGACTCCATATTCTTTCCATTACCCCTTCCATTTGGCTCACTCCTAAATAGAACCCACTTAGCAGAAGGGGTGCACCTAGATGTGAGCCCAGAAGACACCAGAGAAAAGAGCTTAGTAAACACCTACTTGTCACTGAGGCTCAAGCAAAAGGGAGGAGGCAGCTGACCCGCAGAGCCCCTCCCCATCCTAGGATCCTGATTACTTACTAGCTGAGGCTGTGTAGATAGGCAGAGCTGTGTGCCAGTCGTGAATCAGCTATTTGCTGGCTGGCTTGGCATGTTTACCTCCCGAAACTTCGGTTTCCCCAAGGTTTCTGCAGTTTTAAGGGAGAAAGGGGACCTGGCCCACAGTAGGCACTTAGGCACCCATGGTTTGTCGGAGAGGAGAATGTTCTGGGAGAACGTGACACTCTGCAGAACCAATCGGGGTCAGTAGACAGAGTCATCTTCCACCCCCATCGTGTATGCTAAGTCTATTCAGTTGTGTCTGATTCTGTGTGACCCCATGGACTGTAGCCCACCAGGCTCCTCTGTCCATAGGATTCTCCAGGCAAGAATACTGGCATGGGTTGCCATTTCCTCCTCCAGGGGATCTTCCCAACCCAGGGATTGAACCCAGGTCTCCTGTGGTTCCTGCATGGGCAGGAGTGTTCTTTACCATGGAGTCACCTGGGAGCCCTCATCAGGCCTGGCCAAAGCAGAGCACCGTGCTGGGCCCCATCCTGTAGGCATTCAGAATCTGGCTACCCCATCCATACCCCTACTCCCACCCCCACCCTCAAGGGGCCCACAGAGCCCCTTCAGCTGTTTTGATCACTTCAGTAAGGAACCAGTTCAGCCACACCTACGGAATTGGTGGTGCTCTTGCAGAACATAACAAATCACTCGTAATGAAAATGTACACAAGGAGAGACTCCTTGCCCCCAACTCAGTCCTCACGACTTCAACAGCCACCATGACACCCATTTTATAGATGAGCAAATGGAGGCACAGAGTGGTAAGTAACCTGTCCCAAGCTCACATGGCTTGGGAAGAAGGGGTTAGGATTAGGGCCAGGATTCCTGGAGACCTTGGCCCCACGGCCAGCTTGTCAGTCCTCCTCACATTCAGGTCTTTTGGTCTTTGGGTCTACACCTCCACATGATGCCAACTTCTTCACTTGTATCACAGACCTAGAGAAGGAATGATGCCAGGCTCAGAATCCTTTGCTATGGAGCCACCCTCAGGTGTGACTATGGGCTTCCCTGGTGGTTCAGACAAATTTGTCTGCAATGCAGGAGATCTGGGTTTGATCCCTGCGTCAGGAAGATCCCCTGGAGAAGGGAATGGCAACCCACTCCAGTATTCTTGCCTGGAGAATCCCCATGGACAGAGGAGCCTGGTGGGCTTTTGTCCATGGGGGTCACAAAGAGTCGGAGTCAGACATGACTGAACAACTAACACTTTCACTTTGATAGGTGAAAGTGACTAATGCCCCTTTAAGCCTACAAGGTTGGGAAGTTTTAAAGCCAGGATGGTGAGCTTTGGGACTGCTATTCAATTGAAGGGGCAAAGGTCACCTCCCCCAGGAAGACTTCCCAGCCTTCCTTTTCCATGCTGTGCTCCTGTCACCCCATGGACTTGCCTCTATCACTCCGCATTCAGTCCTTGGTTCCTGCCAATAACAGACTTGGTTTTGTTCATCTTTGTATCCATTACACAGAGCTTGGCACACAGTAGGTAATGTGCTTGGTGCAGAGTTCTCCCTGACCTGGCCCACCTCTCTTTCCAGCTTGATCTCTGCCAGCGCCTCTGGGCACTTGAGCAAAACAGAATTACCTGTAGCTCCCAGAAGTGCACTGTGATTGCAATTAAGCAATCAATTGTGTAATCAATAACTTGATGTCTGCCTCTCGGGCATGTGTGATCCTGATGGCAGAGACTGCACCAGGTTGTATTCACTGAGGTGCCTTAACACATAATAGGTGCTCAACAAATTTCTGTTGATGGAATGTTCACATCTGCTCTACTGTTCCCTCTGCCTAAAAAGCCCTTCCTGGCCATCCATGTCTTCTGCTTCTCCTTCAAGACCCAGTTCAGCTGTCACCACCTCCTGGAAGCCCTTGCTTAATTCCCCAACACCCGGGGAGGGGGCATTCCCTGCCCTCCTGGAGGTGCCCTGAGTGCCTCCCTCCACTTGCAGGCCTTTCTTCACTCCTCTGATTGCTTCTGAGCAGGGCCCACATCTTTTTCATTTTGCAGTTTATTCAAAGCACATAACACTCAGTAGGTGCTCAGCATGTCACTAATATTTATTTACTAAATAAATAAACATTTATTTATTGAATATATTATGGAGGAGGCACTCTAAGTATTTTTTATTTCATTTCATGATCAGAAGAGTACCTTGAGGCTAGCCTGCTGCCCCATTTTCCAGACAGTGCAGCTGAGACTTGGGAGTGTTTGGTCACTTGCCCAAAGTCACACTGCTATGGCATCAGAGCTGGGACCAGATCCGCTGTGGTTCAGCCCTGCCACCTCAGTAGTGCCTCCTTCTCCATCCCCTGGAATCCACATGGGCACCCTTTTCTTTTCTATTTGTTACCTCTCTAGGTTCCGTGTTGTCCAGGAACCTCTGAAATGCCACCCTATTTTTCTGAGAAACCTCCAGCATCTTCTTCTGAAGATATTGTCAGCATCCTTGTGTGGAGTTCCAAGCCAGCTCTCCCCAGATGTCCCAGCCAAGTGGTCCCCATTTCCTTCTTCCTCTTGCCTGCATGAACTTCCGTGTCCCTGACCCAGGGGTTTTACTGTACAGTCCATGCTTATTTAACGAGCACCTACTATGTGCCAGACCCCATGTGAGAGGCAGGGAATATAATAGCAACGCAACCAACCCCCTACCCGTACACTATAAATAAGAAAATACATATGTCAGGGGAAGAGGGCTGTAAAGGGTTAAGGAGAGAAATTAAACAGGTAAGAAATGAGAATGATGGAGGAGGGGCAGGTGGGCTCTTTTGTATCCAGTGGTCAGTTGAGCAGACTCCTGCAGGAATAAAGGACTGAACCAGCTGCCAGGAGATGGGCATTCCAGGCAGAGGGATTATGATACAAAGGCCCTGGGGTAGGCGTGGGGCCGTGGAATCTGGCCTAGGAGCCTGGTTGGAGGAGAGGGAAGTAGGGAAGAAGAGTGTGAGGTGAGGAGAGGCCGTAAGGTGGCTGAGCCTGGTCACATAAGACATTCAAGACCCATTCTCTGGCGCCTCTCAAACTTACCCAAATGCACTGCCTTCGTCTCAACTTCTCCATCCACCACTGGATCCCTCCTCCCCTGAAAGCCACTGGAAATCCTTTTCTCCCTCCCCAAGCCTTTAACATTCTGTTTCCTTCTTCTCCTCTGCATCCTCATGTGTCCTCTTTATTTTATTCTGTGACATTATCAACTTCCTATCATGATTTTCCTTGCTGTAGCTCAGCTCCTGGTGAAACCCTACACCAGCCCCAGAGGTGGGGAGTAGGGGAAGAAGCATCAGACTGATTCAGAGCTCAAACTGGGGTTGGAGTCTCCATGAGAAAGCTACTTCTCTGTGGGAATTCTTGTCATGTGCACCTCTACACGTGGATTTTCAGCTTCTGGTTCTCACCAGGTTCAGAACTCACCATGCAGCTCTGCCCCACTCTCCCAGTCCCTCTGGCAGCAGACGCTGGAGGCTCCCTGAGGCCTCCTTGGCTGCTCTCTGCTCTGCAAGGAGTAAAACCTGCCACGTCTTCTAGCATCTCCTTTCGTCCCAGTCCCAGAGCCTGATGGCCCCATAGGAGCCTCTCTGCTGCTGATGCTCCAACCTGGAGCTAAATAGCTAGGTGGACTGGAAGCTTCTGGTGGTCCATGGTGGGCTGGATGTGGGGTCAAGAGAGCAGACGAGGCCTGGGAGGCGCAGCATGGGAAATGAGGCCAGTGCCTGCCTGCAGGTCTGACTCTGGTACTGCCCCACCCTCTGTCCACTCCCGGTCCTCCCACAGCATCTCAGGGGCCACCTTCACCTTTCCCAGCTGCCTCCTCACCCCACCCCACCTGCCAAGTGCCAGCGGCTTTCAGAGACCTGCCCCTACTATTTGCCAAATGCTTATATCTTATTTTATCCCCATGAAAGTGTTAGTCATTCGGTCGTGTCCAACTCTTTGCCACCCTATGGAATGCAGCCCACCAGGGTCCTCTGTCCATGGGACTTTCCAGGCAAGAGTACTGGAGCGGGTTGCCATTTCCTTCTCCAGGGGATCTTC
Organism: Bos javanicus; assembly: GCF_032452875.1. Taxonomy (NCBI): domain Eukaryota; kingdom Metazoa; phylum Chordata; class Mammalia; order Artiodactyla; family Bovidae; genus Bos; species Bos javanicus. The sequence continues at coordinate 75,693,271 of NC_083872.1, read as the reverse complement.
CTGACCCAGGGATCAAATCCCAGTCTTTTGAACTGCAGGCAGATTCTTTACCATCTGAGCCACCAGGGAAACCCCATGACCCTAACCTTATTCATTCATTCAAAAACCATTCACTGAGCACCTACAATATTCCAGGCCCTTTAGGCACTGGGGATACTGCAATGAATGAGACATGTGTGCTCTGACATCCCAGGAGGGTGGGGGGGTGGGGGAAAGATTTCAGATAATAAACAAGAGAATGTCAAGTTGTAACAAGCATGGTGATGAAAACAAAGCAGGTCAATGTCATATAGAGTGACATTTTAAATTATGTGACCAGCAGTGCCTCTCTGGGGGTGATATTTCAGCTAAGACCTGAATGATGAGATAGGGGTCTAGCCTTCAGAGAGGACAGCATCCAACAGAGGGGGCAGCAAGTGCAAAGGACTCCAGGCGGGAACAAACGAGGCATCTATCACCCCATTTACAGATGAAGAAGCTCAGAGGAAGGGGTTAAATAACAACCCGAGGTCACGAGGTCACAAGATCACGCAGCAAAAGTTGAGATCCAAACCCAGGTCCATCTGACTCCATGGCCTATTCTCTTCCCACCGCATTGCCCCTGCCAGGTGAGGACAGCGATTCCCACAGATGGCTCAGCACCCCACGCACAGCATCTCTCTGGACTCACCCCAGCCTCCCTGTCCATCCCCATCAGTCATCCCAGCCTCCTTGGGATTCCTGATCCTGCTTCAGATCTTTGCACTTGCTCATCCTGTTCCCCTGCTTGTAACACTCTCCTCTATTCCTTGACCAACTGTGACCTTTTCTCTTGGCCTTCAACCATGAGCTTGTCACCAAAGCCTTCTGGGACACTAAAAAGTGAAAGTGAAGTCTCTCAGTCGTGTCTGACTCTTTGTGACCCCATGGACTGTAGCCTACCAGGCTCCTCTGTCCATGGATTTTCCAGGCAATAGTACTGGAGTGGATTGCTATTTCCTTCTCCAGGGGATCTTCCTGACCCAGGGATCGAACCCGGGTCTCCTGCATTGTAGACAGACGCTTTACCATTTGAGCCATCAGGGAAGTCCAACAAGACAGAAATAAATGGTTTCTCATCCTGGGCTTTCACAGCACATGCCTGCTAAGTTGCTTCAGTTGTGTCGACTCTGTGCAACCCTATGGACTGTAGCCTGCGAGGCTCCTCTCTCCACAGGATTCTCCAGGCAAGAATACTGGAGTGGGTGGCCATGCCCTCCTCCAGGGGTTCCTCCCGACCTAGGGATCAATCCTGGGTCTCTTGTCTCCTGCACTGGCAGGGGGGTTCTTTACCACTAGCACCACCTGGGAAGCCCATAGCACATGTCTCCTTTTTGTTCATTCATTAATCAAATACATACTGTGAACTCACTATGTGCCAATCCTTAAACAGAAATTCCAAACCCAGAGAGAAGTGCCCAAGAGAAGAAGTGCGGGACCTGTCAGCACACATAGGAGAGAGTACCAGACACCCTTGATCTTCCGGGGCCTCGGTCACATTGCCTTGGAAATTCGCTGTCTGCTCGACAGTCTCCCTGATTTGGGTGTTTTGGCAGATGATGAAGTCGCTCATCTCATCTGCCTCCCTAGCACTTCAGCACATTGCCTGGCCAGAGCAGGCACGTGAAAAGAAGTAATTTGTTTTTATAAGATGGCTGCTCTGTGCTAGGCACTGTTCTAAGTGTTGGAAATATCAATACAAGGAGACCCAGCAGACTGAAATTCCTGCCTTCCTGAGGCTTCATTCTAGTGAGGGTAGAATGTAATTGAATGAATGATTTCCATTCCTGATTAATTCATTCACATGCTGAGAAGAGATAGAACGGGAGCAGGAGTGAAGAGGCGGTAGTATGAAGCGAAACTGTGCACGTGACCAAAGCAGAATTCTCAATCTCCCCTGCTCCCCGAAGCCCCCACAAGCTCCAACCTACTTTTTCCTCAAAGTAACGCATCTCAGTCGCGTACGCCAATATTCATCAGTTTTCTCCCCAACACCCCCAAAACCCTCATTTCTTTTTTCCCCATTGCCACTTCCTGGTCCAGGCCACCATCATCTCTTGCTTGGATCCCAGCAATAGTGGCCCTGCTGTCTGCCTGCCTCCAGGTTTGCTTCTCACACTTCCTACCGCACCAGCCTCCTCAGAGTGGCTTCTTATGCTTCAGCCAAATTTCCATGGCCTCCAGTGAAAGTGAAACTGAAGTTGCTCAGTCCATGGGACTCTTTGCAACCCCATGGACTGTAACCTACCAGGCTCCTCCCTCCATGGGATTTTCCAGGCAAGAGTACTGGAGTGGGTTGCCAGTTCCTTCGCCAGAGGATCTTCCCCACCCAGGGATCGAACCCAGATCTCCCGCATTGTAAGCAAGACGCTTTACCGTCTGAGCCACCAGGGAAGTCCTACAGGCTCTTAGCCTAAAACATTCCCCATCATGGTCTTTAAATCACTCGGCATCTTTTCCCTAAAACTAGCCAATCCTCTTTTCCCACTTGCACACACTTCTGCACCTTGGCGTATGCTGTTTCCTCCGTCTGGAATGCCCTTCCTCTTTTCAGCTCCCCCACACCCTCCCACTCCCATCTCAGCCTAGCTGACTTTGAGTTAATCTCAATTTAAATATCCTGTCCTCCCAGGAGGATGTCCTGCACCCGCTAGGTTGGGTTAGTCTCCCTGCTCCATGGCCCCACAGCATCCCTCACCTAACTTCCTCTTCCCTTCAGTGTGGCTCTTCCTCCCCTGTCTGCTCCTTCTGCTTGTCTATAGGCACTTGGAGGGAGGGATAATGTCTATCCTACTCAACTTGTCCAGGAAATCTATTATACATACCTGACACATAGTAGGTACTTGATTTGTTGAATGAATAGATGAACAAATGAATAACTATGAGACTTGGATCTAGTAGAATTTGAAGCAGTGCAAAATGTTCAAATCTCTACTCTTCCACTTAATTTGATATGTGACTTTGGGACTTGATTTATGACCTCTCTGACTTTCTGTTTCCTCGCCTGTAAGGTAAGATAGTGAGCGATAGGCATTTGCAGAGTTGTTGGAATTGCAAGTGTGAGAAATTGTGTGAAAACACCTGGCACCTAGAAGTTACTCCCTTAAATCCTTGCCAAATCTGTAGTTGAGAAGCAAATAACCTTGGTGTGATATCCTTATTCAGAAAGCTTATATCTTGAGTCAAGACACAGAAGTTAAGATCTAGGCCCCCTGTCTGGTACTAGGTTAGACTTTCAGCTCTGCCACTCACTCACTGTCACTCACAACCTCAGGCTAGATGCTTAAACCGTTATGTGACTCAGGTTCCTCATCTGTAAAATGGTTCCTTTATCATAGGATTGTTGTGGACCTCAGCTTAGAGCAGTGCCTGGCATGTTAGCTATGGTCATGCTATTTACACACAACACTAACAACCACACTGTAAGGCCCCTGCCAGTGGTCCTCCTTGAGAGATGAAGAGAGATTTCCAGAGAGGTTAAATGTCTGCCCAAGGTCACACAATGAGGAAATAGCAGCCTTGTGCTTCAAGGCCAGGTCTGCTGTGCCCAAATCCCATGTTATTTCCACTCCATCAAAAAAGGAGCTCAAAATAGGCCTGTGGCATTTCAGCTAATTTCCTCTAAGCCCTCACCAAGTCACCAACTGCAGGCTTACAAAGCTGTTCCCCTAAGAGCATCCATTCAGCAGCTGCTAAGTGTGTGTGCCTGGTGGATCCAAAGCATCTACCGGGCTTTGCACCAAGCCAGTTCTTCCTGGGTAGCCTTGCCTTGTCTGCAGAAGGGACCTCCAAACTAGAACTAGGTTAAGGGGAGCGGGAGGGGAGTGGTACATGAGTTAGATGGAAAAAGAAGCTGGAGACCAATCTGGATGTAAATGGTGGGGAGGATAAATGAGAGTCAAGCCACATTTATTGAATGCCTACTAATGATCAGGTACACCATTTAAAACTCACTGGTATCACTTAGGCTTTATTTATCAAGTATCTATTAAGTATCAAGCCCTGCACTAGATGCCAAAGATATGATGGGGAACAAGACACAACTATTGACCTCAAAGTGTTCACAGGTCAGCACAGGCAGTAGGAGAGCTGACACAGGCACTAAATAAAGTGTTACAAATGGGATGGTAGAATCTGAGCAGGGTGGCAGCTGTAACTGGGAACAACTTAATGTGCTCATTTCACATATGTTAAAACTGAGGTTCTAGGAAGCTGACTTGTTTGGATCACGCAGTTATCAAGTAGCAGAGGCTAGCGTTGCTCCCAGGGTGTTCTGTCTCCAGAAGTGTCTGTTCCCTCCACACCATCAACCTACAGCTGTTCTGTCCCCTCTTTCACCTCCTGACTCAATGATTATCTGGCTAGAAGATTAATCAAATGTTTCTAAAGCTGCAGCCACTGTCAGTGGCTAAGATGTTAGCTCCTTCTGTGGATAAACAGAAGCTTTTGAGCCTCTGTTACTAATTCTGTTTGAGCAAAAGATTCAAGGCTTGATCTGAAAAGAATGGGGGAGCGGTAAGAAGGAGGGGTCTATCTCCAGTTTGAAGGGACTTCTTAGGTCAAAAGCAACCAAGATGAGAGACGTAAGTGAGAGCAAGCCTCTCAGGTTCCTGTGGCTACACCCACACCTCCCTCCGCTCCCCTCAAAAGGCCTAGCCTGTTGAAGAGGATTTCCTACTTGCCCCTCACTTTTTCCTGAAGGAAGGGAGCCAAGGAAATCACTCACTTGAACACACTGGCTGAACTTGCTAGAATCCCAGCTGAGTGAGGTCAGCATACCAGTGCCTCTCCCATCCCAACTGCCATCCCCAACCAAAGGGCAAGAAAACAAATGGAGAATCCTCAGTTTGAAAAAGTAGTTCAGGCTATACCCTAAAGGTATCTTAGCAGAGGTAGCTGAAATCTTGGTCCTGTTCTCCAGACACCAGGACCCTCTTCAAGGTGACAGGAGCCCAGTGACTACCCATCATAGGAGTTCTTTCCTTCTGAGAAGGGAAGAGAGAGTGAGAGAAGGACATTTTATGGAGGATGGAGAAACAGGTAGTTTTTCTATACTGCCCCCCGCCTCTACAGTACTGGCCATATCTGCAGAACAATTCTGGGCAAAGGGAAAAACATTAGACAATACCCAAGAAAGTCTGTTTTGAGTTCAGTCATCTTTTGTATACTCTTTGATAATCACCAGATCACTGAGAAATTGTCAAGCAAATTATCTCCAGACAAAAACGGAAGAACAGAAAACAAAGTACAGAACAGGTGAGCTATGAAATGGAAACATCTCTAATTCTACTGACCCATCAGAGGCAGGCACAACTCTCTCTAGACTCCTCCCCCAACAAATTAAAACTGCATCTACATCATGCCTCATGTGCTTTCCCTCCCCTAACAGGGAAACTGATCAGAGAGAAACATAATCACTACCAGCAGGAATCTGATGAGCTTCTTTTTCCAGGGGTCACATTAAGGAAAACTTGCACATATAGAAACAAGAGATGATGCTGTAATTAACCCAAGATAACAGTTCTGCTGAGGAAAAGGGGAGAGTTATAATGTGTTTCCGTATTCACAGCAGGGAGATTTTATCTCTTTCCACCCAGCTTACGAATGACACGGGAAACTTAGAAGGACTCACATTTCACCCATTTCCCCTGCAAACATATTTATCCTTGAGATGAAAATCGTTGCCCAAGCTCTAGCCGCCAGTCACCCTTTTGCACCCTTTTCCATGAATATTCTTTCCAAAATGTCTGCTTGTAGGAGCAAGATCCAGGATTTCTACAGAAAACTACAGAGAGACACACACAGTGCACTGCACATCCCCTGTTAGCCAGAAAGAGACAGAGAAGAAAGAGAAACGACCAAAAGGCGACACAGCGAATAAAACAAAACAGATCCCCCAAACGGCAAAGTGCAAGCGACGATTTAAAAAACACATAGAGACCGTGTTTGTAATTACCCATCCAGGTTATATTTTCAGGGCTTCCAGGCAAAGAACCGGCTGGTTGAAGTTTTGTGCCCCTCTGATTGTGATGGGAGGATTGTATTTGAAGCTCTGGGCACGTAGAGATGGAATGAGAAGGAGGCTGAGCTGGAAGAAACACCGAGGGGGGAGGGAAAGGGAGAGAGTGTGAGAGAGAGAGAGAGGGAGCAGAGCTATCTCTAGCTACGCCTTCTCTAAGCTCCGGGAGCCCAGGAGAGCGCTCGTTTCAGGATTTTGGGAGAGGGGTGAAAAGAGGAAAAGGCAGCCCCCGCTCTGCCCCGGCCTTGCTGCCCCCGAGGGCAGGGAGGATTCCGGCCCGCGCCCCCCTCCTGGCGGGCCGCCCTGGGAGCCTGGGAGCGCGCGAAGCCGGCGGCGCAAGGAGCTGTCCAGTTCAGCACCACCCGGTAATGCAGTAGGTGGGAGCGCCTCCTCCGGGGGCCGAGCCGGCCGGGAGTGGGGTGGGGGGGCAGGCGGGCGGCCCATCCTGCAGCAAGACGCCGGCACCCCAGTTTCCAGGAGCTTTGCAGATAGGGGGAGGGAAACCCGCCTCGATTCTCCGGGAGGAACCCCCTCCCTCCCCCACTTCGCCAACACTACCACCGCCACCAACAACAATAACCGCCGCCGCTGCTCGTCCTGCCGCCGCCGCCGCCGCCGCCGCGCCTGCCCGCCCTGCTGCTGCCGCTGCCGCTGCCGGGGCAAAACCATGGAAGGCGAGACCCCCGCACCTGTTCAGCTGAGATCAAGGGCTTACAGAATACTGGGAAGTCTGGTCTGAAACGAAAGCTCCCGAGACCCCCCAAGGAAGAGAACTGGCGAAGCAAAGGATTTTCATGGCGCAGGCCGCAGAGCCGAGAGCGAAGACGGAAGGTTGCATCTCGGCTTTTACAATCTCTAACTGTCTAGGTCCCGACCATGAGAGATTGTGTTGAGAATGCGGCTGTTCCCTGGTTCACTGTGGAAGCCATCTCCAAATTAGCTATCACATATGGAAACTGGAGACCAGAATTTTAGGAAAAGAGATTAAGGCATCTCACTTGGGGGGGTGGGGGGTGTCTTTTTATTTTTTCCTTTTTTTTTTTTTTTTTTAATCACTGCAACTGGAACAGTTTCTGATCTCAAAAGGCAAGCCTCTCTTCCCGTGTGATCTTTATAATTTACACTCTTTTCCGTGAGCTTTTCTTACCTCCCTTTTTTTATATCTCTCCACATCCTCTGTTCACACATATATCCATTATATTAGTAGTGGAATTATTTTTATTTTTTGCTTTAGTACTCGCACCTTCACACACACTCTCCCGAGAACCCGAAGTCGGTTGGGTGTTTATATAATGAAGAATTATGGGGCTGTTTGATCGAGGTGTTCAAATGCTTTTAACCACGGTTGGTGCTTTCGCTGCCTTCAGTCTGATGACCATTGCTGTGGGAACCGACTATTGGCTCTACTCCAGAGGGGTTTGCAAGACCAAAAGTGTCAGTGAGAATGAAACCAGCAAAAAGAACGAGGAAGTTATGACCCATTCTGGATTATGGAGAACCTGCTGCCTAGAAGGTATTTGATTTCCCATCTCCTCCCCCTCCCCACCCCCTCCCCTTCTCACTCCCCCTTCCCCACCCGCCTCCAAATAAGTCCCCTTTACATTCCACCATTTTCTTACTTCACTCCTTCCACCACAGATCAAGGCTGGTTGGGTGAGTTTCAGAGGAAAGAAAATCAATAAGCAAAAACCATACTCAACTCTCCAGCCTCCACCACCCCCCTTTCCTCAACCTTCTTCATTGGAATAATCTATGATATGATGAAAACAACAACAAGAGATTGTTTTTAAAAAGTCAAATGTGCTCCACCTGCTTTGGAATCATTAGGATTTGCCTTTTGATGTAGTATGCCCATCTATGAGGGTATAAAAAAACAATTGCCTCTCTCAACATTGCTCCTCTTTTCGTAATGAAGAATTCCAAAATGTTCTTCCTTTCCCCTTCTCCTCCCCTTACTCCCCAAAAGTCTAAGACACATCATCATCTGCAAATCTCCTTTTTTTTTTTTTTTTTTGAAAAAATCTGTTGTTTCTAAGAAGCCTTATTTGGTAAATCCTAATTATTCCAGGATCGCAAGCTGAGTTCAAGAGCATTTCGTAACGTCTATGAGCCACACATATCATTCGAGGCGACTGGCTGAGTGTGTATGTGTGTTTTAACATTTACAAAGTCTAAAAATACATACGTCTCTCACAGGAAACAAACCCAAGTTCTAATAAACAGCAATTCACTTGCAGGTTAGGCTGAGAACCAATTCACTTCCACGCAGAGTGACATGTCTGTTATTCAGAAGCGTGTAGAGTCAGCATTGCAGCCAGCTTGGGAATCAGACATTGTGCAGGGAGGCCGGGAGGGAGGCGAGAGCATGGGGAGGTTGTGAGGGGACAAGAGGGAGCTGTGGGGCGGGGGGAGGAGTGTCAGCTGTTTACCTTGATCTTGCAGGGTCATTGGGACATGTGTGCCCGTGTATGTGCTGTGGGCAAAGCGGTCCCACAGAGGATAAGCTGGGAGATCAGGGTATGGATGAAAGCATGTGCTTCTGAGACACATTAATAAACATGGGGAGGGGGGCAGGAAACTCCTGCAGGTCATACAACCTGCATTTAGCAACAGACTTTAATATAAGGGGCTGCATGTGAGTGGCTATCTGTGTCTGTGTGTATAAGCTACAGCCACCCATAGAAAGACATACACAGAGAGATACGTGTTTCTGGGTGGAAAGAAAAGCTGATGTGCTTTGCTTCTGATATGAACCAATACGGAGGCCGTTTGAGCAGCGCTGGGAAGCGGGGACTGCAGGACTGTTTGTTAAGCTCAACATGGGATGGTGGTGCAGGGAGTTGAAGCCAGGAGACAGGGGAGAAGAGAGGGAAATGGACTAAGAGGGAGAGAACTGATGTGGTCTCAGAGTCTAACCCAAACTGAGCTCTTTGGGAAATGATTATGCCTGGGGAAAGAGCACCAATTCCGTGCCCCCCTCCCAACAATCTTGGTGCAAATCGTTGAGTGATGGCTGAACATGTTTTGAATAGCTAAGTGACTTCATTGAGCGATGGTCTATTTGACGCATACTGCATTTGGTGCCCTTTCTCAATCCAAACCGCTGCCTTGAACATAGTCTGCAGAGGAGCTCTATGCTGAATACTATATGCTCTTCCCCAGCCAGAGAATCAATATCGGGAAATTAATAGGCGCTGTTTTAAACACACCCCTCCTTTAAAAAATGAATAGCCTTTCATGCAGCTAGTCATTAACAGTGGAAAGACTTCCATTTAATTAAACATTTATGGCAGACTTTAATTCCAAAAGAGAAGAAAAGCAAAGTGAATGAGGGTTGCTTTAGGGAACATGATCATAGAAGCAATTTGCCTTGCTTGGATTTTAGTTAGACGGACGAAGATATACAGCCAAGAGATTAAAGACAGGACATGGTTTTAGAAGAAATATTCCCAGACATTAGTGACTTGGAATAGATATACTTTCTTATCAGGGTTTTGTTTGAAAATTCTTAATACTATGATCTTTTAAACATTTTTCTAATTCCTGTAAGGGAAAAGGACTAGAGGTGGCTTGGGATAACTTGTGCGTTAAAAGGCTTAAATATTTTCATTAAAATTCCATCTGTTTGGTGTCCACATCCCCAAATGTGCTGCCCACTCCCTTCAACTTTCCCTCCAAGCTGTAACCCCACCTCGCTCCCAGAATCATCCCTTAAAGGGTTAGTATTACAACATGTCCCAAGGATTGTGTGATGCTCCCAGAAGCCCTGGGTTTGGCTCTTCTCCCCAGGATTGAGGCCTCCAGACAGTGGCAGGTCGGGGGCTGGGCCAAGTTGCCTTGGGGATTGCTGTTCCTTTTCCACTTGTAGCCCAGGCAGGAAGGGTTGGTACTCAGGGCTCCAGTTCAACCTGGCCTTTAATTTCCAAAACCTCTGTCCATATGGGGTTTCGTAGGCCTGAGATGCTGTACCCCCTCCCCTTAGGAAGCTGGGCCTTGGCCACTTAGGATGTGGTTTGAAGGTGTTAAAGATACATATTCTCAAAAACTGCACTGATTTCCGAAGATTATAAGTGCACTTATTTCTGCAGGTTGGCATAGATGGTTCTTGTGGGGCATTCCTGTGCTTGCTGTTTTGAACATTCCAAATAGGATCAGCCTTTATGGAAACCAAGTTGTCTGGTTTTCCCAACCTCTGTTTTTGGTGAGAAACTGTACTTTCAGAAAAGATTTCACATCACCCCTTTGTTATGTTTCCTACTTGTACCCAAAAAGTTGTGAACAGATTTCTAGTCTTCTCCCCAAGATGCTGCTAATGACTCCAGGTGAAAAACCGCCTCCTGTCTTCTTCTGGTCTCTTTGGCTATCTGGTTTACGTTAAGGCTTTTTGTCCCCAGAGATGATTTTTTTCTGTTCACTTCTTGGTGAAAATAAGAATCAGAAGACATTTCCTTGCATCCATGACTGTTTTTGAAATGAATTCGTCTGTTGAGGCATGAGAAGGGGACAGGACCACCTGTTAGGGGCCGACACAGCAGGAGGGGGAGAGGAATCGAGAAGAAATCACAGCCTTTCTTCTCTCCCTCTGCAGAGTGAGCAGCAGGAGTGTCTCTGTGTGTGAACTTGAGACCCTTGGCAGGCTAGTGTCCTTACTGGGATTTGAGGGTGTTGGGGGCAGGTCTGTCTGCTCATGGATCCCATGTAAATGGAGAGTGATAGGAGAAGTTCTTGAACTTTTCAGGAAAGCTACTTTAAGAGCCTCCAAATGGAGAGATGAATTGGCCCTTTCAGAGAAGAATTCAATAAAATCTACAACAGGACACTAAAACAGCTTGTTCCAAGCATGCTGTCTCTGGGCCACACGGTGGATATTAACCTCTGTTGTCACCAAAAGGAATCATCGTCTCCAGGGGCAGCAAGAAATTCACTCTTTGTGTTTGTTCTCTCCTGTACATTTCTCCCCTCTGTCTGGGCTCCATGTCTTCCCCAGAGGATTCCCAGCCCTGCAGAGGAGGAGCTAGCAACAGTACACTGTGGTCCTAACAGAAACACCCCCTTCCTTCCCACTCCCTCTCTCACCCTTTTCCTTGCTGAGGCAGAGCAGTAATCTTTCTCTCCATCCAGACTGTTTGGTTCCCTCTGCTGAATTTCTGAGCTTCTCTTCTTCTTCTCTTCTCCTCCTCAAGCTGCTTTCTCACAGGGGCTCCGCCGTCCATTCTACATCCCCATTCTCTCTGTTCTCTCTGCATAAGAAGTCGCTGGGTTTTCTTGAACTATTTTTTCCAAGTTCATAATTTCATAACGTTTGCTTGGCCTGTAAGGTGGCGAGTGCCCCACACTGGGTTCAGCCACGGCTCTCTTGTTCCACAGAAGGAAAGTATATCTCTTTTATTTTAGGAATGCCAGCTGCCTTTCTTGGACACTTTTGCCTTTAAGGGTGGAAGAGTTGAGTTTAGAAGTTACTAATGGGCCTACATACTGTGTACATATCACTCCATAATTCCCAAGATATTTTGACCTTCTAGGTACTTTGCACACAGTCGGTACAGTAAAAATAGGTATCAATGGATTGATGCAGAAATTCTTAAAATTATTGAAATTAATTCAAAAATCATAAGGACATGTGTGGCAAGTTACTGAGAGAGAGGAAGAGAGGGGAAGGGGTGAGGAAACCAGAACGATTTGTTTGCTCTTCCTAGAATTTCTTTTCTGTTTAATTTTTATGTCATATTGGAGTGTAGTTGATTTACAATGCTGTATTAGTTTCAGGTATACAGCAAAGTGATTCAGTTATACATACACAGATATCCAGTCTTCTTCAGATTTTTTCCCATATAGGTCATGGGATTTCTTTTTTTAAAAGAATAATAATGAGTCATGAATTCATTGTTGTAAAATAAGAACATTCAAAAGGAGTCAGTCACTGGGTTGCCCAGCTACTAATTAGCTAAAGAAAAATTGTCAGTACACTCAGTCTCTACAGGGAAGAAAAAAATAATCCATTGATTTTCTTCCCTTTTCTGTTTAAGGTATGCAAAAGCCTAGTTTGATCCTAATACTCACCAGAACAGACACTTCAAGCAGAGAGCAGGCATCAGAGACCATCCCCATGTAGCTTCCCCAAAACCTTGCCCAAAATTTTTTATCAAACTTCTCCACCCAGTTCCCTAGACCTCAAGAACTTTGCCCAAGCTCTTAGCTTCTGACTGGCAGTTTTTCATAGAGGCAGGTCTCACGTTCCTATTCCTTCTCACCTTGTAAGACAAGTCTGACTCCTTTACTGAGGAACCAGCTCTGCAAATCCCAACCCATTCACGCTGCCCTCCTGCCTTCACTTCATAGGTGCTAGGTGTAACACCGCACCACGTAGGCAGAGCCAGAACTTGAATCCAGGCCTCTTGTTTTCATCCTGGAAACTCCAGAGAGCTCTATGCACGGATCCTGGCCTCTGTGGCCTTATGTTCACATTCATTGTCGGCAGCTGATTCTATTCTGTCTGCATCCCACTGAGTATCCTCATTGAGCGCCCGACCCAAGCATGTCAGGACACCAGAATTCTGACCTGCTGACTCCCTGACATGCTACTCCTGCCGGCTGCCCACACCTTACAAGGTGACAGCTCTGTCCTAATCCCCTCACTCCCAAGAGGCCAAGGAGACGCAACACTGAACTTCAGGCTGGACCCACCACGTGCTTCTTTGGTTTCGCCCTTTTATTTTGGAAGTGTCTCAGTGTAAACTCTCCATGGGTTTTATGTTGGCCAGCATTTTTCAGAAACTAGCAGATTTATGTTCCCTGAAGTGACGGAAGTTTTCAGAGGCAGCTTTGTGGTGTGTGATGCAGTTGACACAATTTTGCAGCCACACAGACCTGGGTTCACTTCAAGTGCTGCAGCCTTCTGAGCTGTGCAACTTGAAGCAAGTCATTTTACCTCTCCAAGCCTCAGTTTCCCTTTCCACAGGGTAGCTGGTTGGAATGAAGCCTGCAAATGTCTCTCACCTTCTTTCCTGACCACCTGGTATAAAATTACAGTCAACAACCTCATACATTGTACTGCTGGCTCTGTTTTATTTTACTTTTTTTACAGACTATGTCCCACCTTCTAGCACACTATGAAATTTTACTCATACTACTTGTTATCTATCTGCACCACTAGACAGTCAGCCCCACGAGGGCAGGGATCTTTGTTCTGCCTCTTGCTGTAACCACAGCAAGTATGATAGCACGAGACATCAACCTATCTTAGCTGGCAAATGAAGACGCAACCACCGCCTGCCACAGGATGGGCATTGAGGAAGGGCGGTCACTTCCCATCATCAAAGGATGGTTCTTTAAATTGGACACTAGTGGCGATGGCGGCTGAAACATCTTTTTTTTTTTTTTTTTTTTGACATTCTGAAAATAAATAATAGAGTCAACACAGAAAGAAGAGGGAGAGAGGGAAGGAGAAGGAGTGGGAGAGAGTTTCAACACACAAGGGGCAATAACAAAGAAAGATAATAAAAAACAAAGTGCCTGAGAAGGAAGTGCTGGGGCGGGGTGGGGGTGGGGGAATCCTCTAAATAGACACTGGCCACGTTTTCCTCTCTGTTCATCATCCAGAGCGTTTGTCACACAGGTCCTCGGGGAGAGCTTCCCATGAGTGTTAGCTTTCAGGTCAGTGGGGGAGGAGGCTATATGTACTCAGACTGATCATGCAGGAGATTGTTAAATAGTTCAGAATTCAATGGTCACTTTTAGACTTGAATATTAAAAAAAAATCTCCCATATTCAGATGAAATACGTGTTTTAAGTTTCCAGGTTAGTTTTCAGTGACAAATTAAGCAATTCCTTCATTCATTTATTTTATTGGTTAAATCTTTGATGAGTCCCTGCAACTTGCCAGGTGCTGGGTCAAGGGTTGGGGTCATGGTGGGCAGCAGCTCCCTTCAGGGTCATTGCCCTCAGAGCCTTCTGGAAGAGACAGATGCTATTTCAAAGACTCTCCCAAATATATATATATATATATATATACATATATTCATACATATATATGTATACACACACACACACATATATACATATGCACATGTATGCTAAGTCACTTCAGCTGTGTCTGCCTCTTTGCAACTCTATGAACAGTAGCCCACCAGGCTCCTCTGTCCATGAGATTCTCCAGGCAAGAATACTGGAGTGGATTGTCATGCCTTCCTTCAGGGGATCTCCCCAACCAAGGGATAGAACCTGTGTCTCTTATATGTATGTATTTTACAACTATGATAGTGCTCTCAAGGGGAGTCACATGAGACTGTGAGTTTATGATACGAAGATAGATCTAATCAGAGAAGGCTCCCCTGAGGAAGTGAGATGTAAATGGCTATCTGAAGGATGCATCACTGGGTGAAAAGAGGAGGAAGGAACATTTCAGGTTGGAGGGCAGCAGTGAGGGAGTACAGAGAGCAGTGAGGGAGAGAAGGGGCAAGTCCTGGACAGAGGCCAGGGTGGCTGGAGGGTGCAGATGGACATGGGATGGGGGTGGTGATGGTGCTGGATGGAGTTGGGGGGTGCAGAAGGAGGACCCAACAGTGCGGAGCCTCACTAGTCTCGTTAAAGACTTTTGCCTTTTGACTTCTGGCTTCTTGTTTAAAAGCTGTGTGACCTAGAGCTAGTTAATTCTGTCGGTACCTCCTTCACCCCGTCCATCTAAGGGAGCTGATGATGCCTGCCCTAAAGTTGTGAGGCTTTGAGCACCATTCCCTTCTCTTTGTCATGCTTTTCCCAGTGTGGCTTCCCTTGTGGCTCAACTGGTAAAGAATCTGTCTGCAATGTGTGGGACTTGGGTTCAATTCCTGGGTTGGGAAAATCCCCTGGAGAAGGGAACGGCTATCCACTCCAGTATTCTGGCCTGGAGAATCCCATGGACTGTTCAGTCCATGGGGTCGCCAAGAGTTGGACACAACTGAGCGACTTTCACTTTCTTCGCTTTCCCAATCCCACCCAGATCTGAGTGTGGTGGGCTCTTTGGCCTGAAAACTTATGACAGCCCAGAGAAGGGAAGAAATAGACTGATTCAACTCCAATCAAAGAAATTCAAAATATGCTTAGTGGAGGTGTTGATGGTAGGTGCCAATCCTGCAGTGGACCCAGGGAGGCAGAAGTGAACAAGACCCACCTCCTCCCCTCAGGAGCCTACGGGCAAGTCCCATCAGGAAATCCCAAAGAACAGGCATCTTATAAAATGACTCCATTTCACACAAGACATGTGACATAGCCTGCTGCCACCTCAGCTTATCACCCTCCCACAAACTCAGAGAGATTCCCTGAGTTTCTCTGAGACGTCTCTAGCAATCAGTTAGGATCATCGAGGATTTGAGCTGGAATTGGAATGAGGCTCAGTTAAATCCTCCAGACTTTTTGAAAATAGGAATGAGACTAGAAAGATGCGAACTGTGCTCCCCAAGGCCAAGGAATGCATGTCAGCCCTTGTGGGATCGCCAGTGAGCTCTCTGCCTTTGCCAGGACCCTGGTCCTTTTTCCTGGGGGTATAAAGGGCTCTGATCTCCCAGTTCTGATGCCATTGGTTATAAAAAATGACCTAACTACTTAAACAGCTTTAAGGGCAGGGGAAAACAGATCTAATATAACACCAGTTGAAAACACACTTTAATTTCAGAAACCTTAAAATTTAAAATATGTGCCTTGGAATCAAAGGAAGATGGTATGGCTGCCTTGCTGGCAGAGAGAAATGCAGGCAAGGTGTTGGGAGAGCCCAAGGGACTTCTCCAGTGCCCTTAGTGCCTGTCCTGTGACTCAAGAAGCAGCTTGGAGAAGTGTGTGGTCTTACGAGCACACTTTTTGACAAGGAAAAGGGTGATTCTTGATCTCTGCTCTACAACTGCTCCCTGAGTCCTTGCCAGGTACTGTGTGAGCTGCTAGGACAGAGGCAATAGCACCATCTACCCTCAAGGAACTTCTAATCTAGAAGAGAAAACAGACCAGTGAACAGACAATGATGACGAAGCAGCATGAAGCCTAAGCTCAGAGCGTTCTGGGAGCACAGAGACTGGGAAGAAGGGGATCCAGGGATGACCGGGGTTCGGAAGGATGCATGGGAATGTGCTAGCTGGGGAGAGGAAGCGTACCTCAGACAGAAGAAACGGCAAGTGCAGAAGCACAGACACCTGAGCAGCCAGTCCTGTGTGGCTGGAGCGTAGAAAGCTGGGACTGGGGAGTGTGGGGGGCGGGGGTGGGCAGAGGAGATGGGACCCCACAGGGACAGAAATGGCTCTTGTGGAATAGTTTATGTTTCATCATGTAAGGAAAGGGGACCCAGAGAGATGGTAAGCGAGGGATGGTCACAGGTGGCTTTGCTCATTCGTGAGATCGCTGGCCGTTGTGACCCTAATGGATGGGATCCCAGTCCAGCGGAGCTGGTGAAATTTAACTGAGAAGGGCAAGCACAGCAGAAGGTCTTGGCAGAGTCCAGATGACACACCCTAAGCTAGCTGTAGTGAACAGAGAGAAAGGGGCACAGAGAGAAGATTGTAAATGATGTATTGAATACAATCAAGGTGCTTCAAGGCCCTGCCTTCCCAGCAGCAGCACAAGCTTTTACTGGGCTGGGCCCTGGGGCTACAGGGATGCAAAAAGTCTCTGATCAACACCACCTTCTCCCTCTAGGGGAGTCTTCCTGACCATCCCATCTAAGGTAGCCTACCATCCTGTTACCCGATTGTATTCCCTTCTTCGACAATTTAACATTGACTTTTCTTTTTAGCATTTACTTGCTTAGGGCTCTGTGTCCCTCTAGAAGCCTGTGAGCAATGTGAGGGCAGGGGGTGTGTCAGCCTTGGCACAAAGAGTGTTTAGGAGCTAAATGTTGAGTAAATGATTAAGGCAATAGTGTCTACCCTCAGGGACCTCCCATCAGGGGAGGCTGTGTATATATGTGTGTGTGTGTGTGTATGGTGTGCATGCACATACAATCAGTCCTTCCAATTCTTTGTGACCCCATGGATTGCAGCCCACCAGGTTCCTCTGTCCATGGGATTTCCCAGGCAAGAATACTGGAGTGGGTTGCCATGTCCTACTCCAGGGGCTCTTCCCCAACCCAAGAAGCGAACCTGTGTCCCTGCATTGGCAGGCAGATTCTTTACCACTGTGCCACCAGGGAAGGCCACAGGGGAGGGAGATGGACTTTTAGAAACTCCTCTTGACTCCTCCTCTTGACAGTCATCTCTCTGAGGTTTGGCTGAAAGGCCCTTGAGAACAGGCAGGGGATTCCCACACACCCCGCAACCTGGGATGCTCTTGGAGCACCTTCGGGGCCACAGCTATGCCACAAAGCTTCCGGAAGCTGACAAGCCACCACGAGCCTGTTCCCTCTTGGGCGAACAGGAGGGAACCTTTGCTCAATCCAAAATCACCTTTTCTCTCAATCCAAATCCTCATATGCTTATCGCCTGGCTCAGAGGTACCAACTTAGCAGCCCTGAGTTGGCCTCAGAAGAGCTGCCTCCCCCTTCTCCTTATGGACACAATATTCACTCTTTCCTGAACCTCCTTGACCTTGGGTAGTCTTCCAGCTGCTAACAAGAATGCTGCAGATTAGGTGCGAGATCGCAGGTGCACTCTTGCCGTGGCCTCAGTGAACGGCTCAGCACCTTGTCTGCCAACCATCCGCTGTGCAGTGTACACACCCCAGCACCAGTCTCTCTCTCGGCCTTTCCATTGGGCAAAACTCGCTGGTGACCAGCTGTTGTTGATCCCTGGACCTTTCTTTATCTCAGTTTTGCCCCATTCTTTCTTCTTTCACTTTCCGGGCATAAAGGATCATTCCTGCTTTTCTGCCACATTTTCCCCTCAAACTGTTATCTCTGTCTGCACAAGTCCTTTTCTTTATCCTTCTTGAATTTTCCCTAAAGCTGAGACCTTTCTTCCTCAATTTTGCAGAAGAAAGTAATCCTGAAAAACAACTCCCTGGCATCATTTTCTCACTAATAACAACAATAATACTAACTAATCATTCCTGCAATGCTTCCTGTGTGCTCAGCATTATTCAGATGTTCCCCAGGGCTGCTCTTACTTAATCTTCACAATTCTGAAGATATATGTTATGATATCCACTATCTCCATCTTAAGAGAATCAGAGAAGTTAAGTGACTTGTCCAAGGTCACACAGCAAGTGGCAGAGCTGGGATTCCAACCCAAACCTGTCCAATCCAAAAACCTGTGCACAGCCTTCTATTACACTAATTATATTTACAATTTTCCCCTGGCCCCCAAATCTGTAAATAAATTACTTTGAGAAGTTGAAAACAAGGCTAAGCAGAAATTGCTATTTGTAATTCATGCATGATGAAGTGTTCAAAACTTTGAAGCTTAAATTAGCATATGCTTATTACCTGGGGCAGAGTGGGGAGAAGTGGAGGGCCTGCCAGGTTTTCCCACTGTTTAGAGTACAGAAGGATGCCTCAAAATGCATATACAACCCCGTTTCTAGTTCATGGAGGGGGAAGAGGTGAAGGCATACATATATTCTTTCTCCCCACCCTTCTGCCTAGAGGGCCATTTCCAACCACATCCCACTTGTCTTCCTTCAGGGCTTAGTTCTGCCACCTCCCACCTTGCTCCCACCTGGTTCACACTCCCTCCCTCTTTCCTTCTTAGGCATCTCTGCATGTCTCCGATGCAGCATCTTCCATCTTTTCTGTTGCCTGTTTCCATTTCTGCCTCCACCTCCAGACCATGAGTCCCCATGTCCGTTTCTTCAACAAAATGTACTCAGTCACAGCTGTGTGTCAGTTACCCCCTACGCTCTGGGTTTACAAAAGTGATCAGATACCGCCCCTGCCTTCAAGGGGCTTATGCCCCAGTGGGGGATTGGAGGACCCAAGCAAGAAATACCCAGGAGTGGAGAGATTGTTTCAGGAAGAGATGTGAGAGAGCATGGGGTGTTTGGGGGACCACACGAAGATTCTACTATTGCTGGAGGAACAAGTGTGGGAGGGGAGGTAGGGGAAGGTATTAATACTGAGGTTTGACTTTAGACAGAGACCACATCATAAAGGGATGGTTCACTTGCAAAGAGGTCTAAGAGGAGAATTTTCCCAAGGGAATGATATAATTAGATGTGCATTTTAGGAGGATGGCTCAGGAAGTTGTGTGATGTAAAAATGGGAAGAAGAGGAGGATGGAACAGGGAGTCCAAAAGGAGAAGGCTGCACAGCCCAGCAAGTGATGACACGGGTGACCTCGGATGGGGAGGGCAGGGGTGGGCAGGGGGGCTGGCGAGCAAGGGAACAGACATCAGAGGATCCATAGGACTCAGGACTGTCACTTGCGTTGAGTAAAGTGTGACAGTGAGTGACCTTCACTGAGATGGGGCGAACAGGAGACATTTGCCCCAGGAAGAAGGTGATACCTTTAATTTTGGGTAGACTGATTCCACACCTGTGCTTCCAGGGCCTGGCACATGGTAGGTGCTCGATTTTGTTATGTGTTGAATCTCAGATTCCCCCTAGCATCATCATAATGAACATGATCAGCATTATATTGTAACCAGGCCTGGAGTTTGTGCCAGTTCTGGCATCTGACAGCCTGGGTTCAAATCCCAACCTTGTCATTTACCAGTTCTGTGTGACCTTGAACAAGGAATGTCCCTTCTCAAGGTCAGTTTCTCATGTCTAAGTGGGGAAAATTGTATCTCACGCTTGGGCTGGTTGTGAAATTTTAGTAAGATGCTCCATGCAAAGTGCTTAACAGGCTGCTGGCACATAGTAAACACTCAATAAACCCCAGATGCTGTTATCACTAGGGTGTTTATTATTAATGATACCAACAGTTGCAAAGAGTGACCTGCAAGTGAGTTGTGTTTGGCCCTCAAAATGTTCTACAAATCAAGACTTTTCCTATAAAAACAAAAACAAAAACCTGTCTTTGGCCTCCCTTGAGGAAAACAAAGACAGAGTTTTGTAACCCTGGGCCCCCTTCCTGCTTGGCAACAAACAACAGGAGCAGGGCAGCTGATGTCTCTTCAGATGCGGCAGGTCCTCTGCGGTTCCCCAAAGTCCCTGCTGCTCCCAAGTATCTTCTGAGGCTACTGGGCTGCTTTGGCCCTCCTCTGGCCTCTGTAGGCATCCGAGTTTGTAAAGGCTCCTCTCTGCCAATGGGAAATTACAGGCGGAGTCTTTGTCTTCCAAAAATGTATACAAAACACCACCAGCCTAGGCTGGGTATAGCAGCTAACAGAGTGAATAAAGCCATGCATCTGGAAATAAATGCATAAACACCCAACATTCCCGAGCAGGGCTTGCTGATAAAACTCAGATGGAAGGCGAGCCTCATCTACTTCCCTTTACTCAGCATCTCTAGAAGAAGTTGTTGCTTAAAAAAAGAGATGCTCACCCAGTTCACACCACCCTTGGAGTTTCTGTTTCAGAGGCTGACATTTTCTGACCTTGACCCCAGTTCGGGAAATGCACCCCGTGTACCAACCACGTGGTGTGCTTTATTCAATAACTAAATGGCAGGCGCTGGGGAGACAGTCCCGTGGTCCACGCTGGCTGAGGAGAGAGGGGTGGTGGGGGCATTGCTGGAGGATGGGAGATTCTCTGCTTTAAATTTTTAGCTCAGAAGACTTTGTAGGGAAGGGAGGAATGTCACAAGTTTCTTGGTATGAAAAAGATGGTCTAGCAGTTGCTGGGAAGGGACATGAACTTAAAGACGTACAGTTTGATCTGGGAGAATGCTCAGATCTGATCCTTTCTGACAGTTTTTGAGTGCTGGGCATGTCAGGCTCTGTGCTAATCTGTGGGGCACAGAAACAAGTCAGCTTCTATGGAGAGTGGTCTGCCCGGATTCCCCCTGGCTGACAGCATCCATCCACTTCCTAGTCTCCCTTTCTTCATGTTTTCTGAATTTGTCTACAGTGTATGTTACTTCTTTCCCAACTAGAATGTAAGCTTTGTGAAGCCAGGATCTTTTTCTGTCCTATTTTCTGCCATAACCCCAGGAATAAGATCAGCACCCAGCACCTAGTAGGTGCTTAGTTAGGGTTGGTTGGATGATAGAAATCATACCCCTTCTCTGGAGATCAGAAGAGATAAGCCGGTATTGAGACCATTACCAGTGAGCTCAGGCACTAGAAAGGCCTATGTGAGGGCCAGACATAAGAACAACTCTATTTGTCGAGATCTGGAAGGGATCCTAAGGAAGTGCCCTCTGCAGTGGGTTTTGGAGGATGAATAGGAGTTGGCCAAGTAGAACAGAAGAGAAAGGCACAAGGCAGATGAAGGAAATGAAATCACCTGAGGCTGCCTCCCAAAGAGTAAGGTCAAGGAGAGAATAGAGCACTACTGCAGGAGTCCCCAAACTCTAGGATCTAATGCCTGATCATCTGAGGTGGAGCTGATGTAACAATAATAAAATAAAGTCCACAATAAATGTAATGCACACAAACCATCCTCCCCAACCCTGGTCCATGGAAAAATTGCTTTCCACAAAACTGGTCCTGGTGCCAAAATGTTTGGGGACTGCTATACTACTGGGTCTAGAGCAGCACTCCTCAAACTCTGATGTGAACCTTGATCACCACAGATCTTAATGAAACACAGATCCTGATGCAGGGGTCCAGGTGGGAGCTAAGCCTGTGTTTCTAGATCCTAGGCAAGTCTCTGATGCCACACTTTAAGAAGCACAGCTTTGGAGCACGGCCAGTGGGGTCTGGTGAAAGTGAAAGTCACTCAGTCATGTCTGACTCTTTTCGACCCCGTGGACTATAGTCCATGGAATTCTCTAGGCCAGAATACTGGAGTGGGTAGCCTTTCCCTTCTCCAGGGGGCTCTGGTGAACATGGGCTAAATCCTACTTCTGCCACTGGCCAACTGGGCCTGTGTCCTCACCTCTGAAAGGTGGATGACAACCTTCCTATCAGGCACTGAGTCAATTCAGACTGCCTGGAGTTGGTGAAGCTCTTAGCTCAGCCCTGAGCACTTCATATCAGTATGTTTCAGGTAGGATTGTCATTAATGGCTAAAGAAGATTGTATGGCAGTGTCAGAGGAAGGGATGATTTTCCTTGTGAGATAATGTTGTTTGAGAGCCTCCTGTGTGGTGGGTCCTGTCCTAAGGATCACTCAGATGTCACCTTCCATAAGCTACACAGCACTCTATAATATGGGTGCCATGTGATCTTCCTTTGCCAGTAAGAAACCAGAGTAAGTGCATTCATTTCCTATTGCTCCTATAACAAACGACCACAAACCTAGTGGCTTAACATGACACAAACTTGTGTTGTGATTCTGTAGGTCTAAAGTCTGAAATTGGTCTCCCTGGACTAAAATCAAGGTGTCAGCAGGGCTGTGTTCCTTCTGTAAGGGAAAAATCT
The DNA here is from genome assembly GCF_032452875.1 of Bos javanicus. NCBI lineage: Eukaryota > Metazoa > Chordata > Mammalia > Artiodactyla > Bovidae > Bos > Bos javanicus. The sequence goes on along the minus strand of NC_083872.1, from coordinate 75,670,873 downwards.
GTTTCCCTGCCTTTTCCAGCTTCTAGAAACTGTCCACATTCCTTGGCCAGTGGCCCCTTCCTGCATCTTCAAAGCCAGCAGCATCACATAGTCTTTCTCATGTTGCAACCCTCTGATGCTCTTTCTTCTGCCTCCCTCCTCCACTTCTAAGGATATTTGCAATTACATTGCCCAGGCCTGAATAATCCAGAATAATCTCTCTATTAAGGTCTGCTGATTAGCAACCTTAATTCCATCTGCAACTTTGACTGCCCTTTGTCATAATATATGAAACATATTCACAGGTTAGAGGAACTGGGATGTGGACATCTTTGGCAAGTCATTATTCTGCCTAGCACAGGGAGTGGGTGCTTAAAGAAGTCCCCTAGTATCACAAGCTCAGAATGGCTCCCCTGGAAAGAATTTTACTTGCTCTTTATTTTATCTATTTTTGGTTGTGTTGGATCTTCACTACTGCTCTGGGGAGCTACTCTTCATTGCAGTGCACGGGCTTCCATTTTGGCAGCTTCTCTCATTGCAGTGCACAGTCTCCAGGCGCCTAGGCTTCAGTATTTGCAGCATACCGGCTCAGTAGTAGCTGCTTGTGGGCTCTAGAGCACGGGCTCAGTAGTTGTCACACACGAGCATGTGGAATCTTCTCAGACCAGAGACTGAACCCATTTTCCCTGCATTGGCAGGCAGATTCCTATCCACTGCTCCACCAGCAAAGTCCCTGGAAGGAATTTTAGAGCTTGTATCAAGAAAGATTGGATTTGACTACAGCAACAGGAAAAGAAAATTAACAGTGCCTTAAATAAGACCAAAAGTTCATTCTCTCTCAAGGAAACCAGTCTGGAGATATGAAATACAAGGCTGGTCTGGAGGCTCCACAAACGGGTTAGCAATGCAGGCTCCTACCAGCTCCCTGCCCCACCATCCAAAGTATGGCCTTTGACCCCACAGTCCAGTGTGGCTGCCAGAGATCCAGCCACTGCCTCCACATTCCAGGCATCAAGGTGGAGGATGACATCAAGATATAATGACAGAAGTCTCCTGTTACATGACTCATCAAGAGGTTTCCTGGAACATATCACACAACATTTTGGCTTTGGTATTATTGGCCAGAAGTTTGTCATGTGACTACATGTTAACTATAAAAAAGCTTGGAAAATAAATGTTTATTTCAGGTGGCCACATGCCTGTTGAAAAATGAGAGGTTCTGTTACCACCAAAAAAAAAAAGGAAAGAAGGAAGGCAATTAGCGGTATATCCAGGGAGCTCACCCAGTCCAGACCCTCACCTCATGACCCAAGCATCTGAAGCCCAGAGAGGGAAGGGACCTGGTGCAATGGAGCCAACTAGCAACAGTGCTGGGACTAAGACCCACACCGCCCAGTCCTGGTCCAGCATTTAGCCTCAAGCACCTGGTGGCACCAATGGTAAAGAGCCTGCCTGCCAATGCAGGAGACATCAGAGATGCAAGTTTGATCCCTGGGTCGGTAAGATTCTCTGGAGGAGGGCATGGCAACCCACTCCAGTGTTCTGGCCAGGAAAATCCCACGGACAAAGGAGCCTCATGGGCTATGGCCCATAGTGTTCCAAAGAATCGAACACAGCTGAAGCGACTTAGCACACACGCACCTAGCACAGAGCTAGGCACATGGTAGGAGCTGAGTTATGCTTATGGAACTGAAGGGACTTTGCTATCCTCTGCACCAAACATTCCCCTCTGGACCACACAGTCTGCTGCCGATGCTTTAGAGCAGATGAAACTCTGCCTTTACAAGGCCCATCCGACCGCATTCCTGGGTCTCTTTATCCTCCTTTCTCCCAGCTTACATACCTGATTGTATCCTTGGATAAGCTGTGGGCTTCTCTATCTATCCACAAAGTCACGTGAAAGGGCGGTAGGATTTGGCCGAAGAGAGGCCTCAGATAGCACTGAGACGTGGAGGGCTTTTTTCCTTTTCAGGATTTTCTCTATGACAGGGAGACATCTACTTAGAGATGGAGCTTTATATCTGTGGTGGATTGTGGCAGGAAACCGCTTCTATTGTCCTGGTATTTCAGAGTTTTCTTTTTGAACAGTGAAATGAGGGACGGGGGCTGGTCAAAGCCAGGAGACATGTGGCAACTCTTAACTTTTTCCACGGGCTGTAAACACCAGAAGAGCTCCACTGTCAGGCCCGTGCCACCCCGGCCAGTTCAGACAGACAAGATTTGGTTCTCTCTTGTACTTTGTTTTCAAATCTTGGTCCCTCGAAACAGGCAGTAAGGGTCTTGAGACCAGTGTCGGGTTTGCCTCTGTGCACCTTGCCTGGCGTGGTGCCTGGCATGTGGTGGGCACTTGGATAAGAAGTGATTGGGGTTGGGGATTTCCCTGGCTGTCCAGTGGTGGAGACTTTGCCTTCCAGTATGGGGTATGTGGGTTCAATCCTTGGTCGGGGACCTAGGATCCCAGATACCTTGCAGTCAAGGAACCAAAACATAAAACTGAAGCAATATTGTGGTAAATTCAAAAATGACTTTAGGTGCTTGTTTTGGTTCTGTTTCCTTTGAAGCCGTAGGCCGGAACGAGCGTAGCAATAAAGTTGTTGGACTTGGAGAGGCTACGACAAGCTCGCCGAGGTGCCTTAATCTTTTAAAAAAAAAAAAAAAAAAGACTTAAAAAAAAAAATGGTCTACATCAAAAAGGAAAAAGAAATGAGGAGTTGGTCGATTAGTCGGAATGAAGCCGCTAAGGCAATGTCTGGCATTGGTGGGCTCTCAGCAAAATTTTTCAGGGAGAGAAGGAAGAAGAGGAAAGGAAGAAAGGACAAATGGAGGAAGGGAAAGAGGGAGAAAGAAATCGGTTTGAGTCTTGGCTGGCTGTGGAAGCAGCGGCTCAGAGAACAGGCGGCTCTCCCAGCCTCAGTCCTGGAATAGAGAATCCCTCCCGGCAGGATGGAGTTCACAGGAGAACCAGAGAACCTGGCCCGGAAGTTCTGTTTCAAAGGGCTTCCTCTCCAGTCCCATAGCGCTGTGCCTTTCAGGCTTCCCAACGGGCCTCCGCTGCCACTGTACCTGGTGCCAGGGTTACAGAGATGTGGCCAGAGGCAGAATGGATGGGAGGGAGGGCTGGGGCGAGGGAAAGAGGGATGCAGAGCGAAAGAAACCCACCCCCACCCATGCCTGAGCCAATGGCTTTTCCAAGCCCCGGGAGAGCAGGAGACAGGCGTGGGAAGGATGACGGAGGCAGAAGCTCGGCATAACCAGGTTAGCAGGGGGGAGGGGTGAGAACTTGGAAGGGATGCGCCGAGGCTGCCTGGGCACTGGGGCTGCCGTCCCCTCTCGGAGCAGTTGGAAACAAAGGCCACAGAGACCATGGCAGTTGGGTAGAGGGAAAAGGAGCAGCAGCAGAAAGTGGGGAAGAGCCTACCCCTCCCAGGCAGAAACAGACACCCCTCGCAGCCCCAGAAACACTGTTGGAAGGATCACTCAATGCAGACCTGGAGACAGAAGGGAGCTGCCAGGCAGGGGAGTAAATTCTTGTGGACTGAGCGATGAAGCCATAGAGCCTGTGGCCAGGACTCGGGCTAAAATTACAGGCCAGACGACAGGACCATAGGTCGGAGCAGACGACAGGACCATAGGTCGGAGCAGCCTAGGACCATAGATTTTCCCTAGAACCCAACCACTCTCTGCCCTAGTTTCTTCCCCAGTTGACTGGGCAGCAGGATCCAGCAGAAAGGGCTCTGTTTGGACATAAGAAAGGTCTGGGTTTGAATTCCAACTAGCTCTGCATCCCCAGGCAGGATGCTTAATCTCACTAAATCACTGTTTCTTGTCTGCAACAGGAGTAACAATGCTCATCAAGAAATGTGTTGTAAAAATGCAAATAATCTGTATAAAGGATTTGCACACAGAACAGGGACTCCAAAGATGGTGGATGTTGTTTTAAACCGAGATTTCTCATCCTTCAGCACTGGGGGTACTATCTGTATTATTTTTGCCATACCCAGGGACTACCTACATTGTTATGAATCAAACACATATCTTTAAACTGATCCCATTTTAGCCTCATCATAAGCAATAATATCTAAGGAATCACTGGTTAAATACACTGGTTAAAATTTTGACACACATTGATAATACTCTGCTTAAATTCATTTAAACCTTCATCCTTACACCAATGAAATATAAATCCATCTCGATAGCACAAAAGCCCAGCATTCACTTTGCAGAAGCACCATTGTGACTAATAAACCATCCACCGTGTTTGAAAGAGATGGAGAGACTGGTGTCCCTCCATCCCCATTACTCATCAGTTTACTTCTTTAGATGATAAACGGGCAGTGGGATGAAAAGTGAAGTGAAGGTCAGGGGCCAATCCACAGAAACTACTTGGACTACAAGAGCTGTTTCTGAAGCATCAGCAACCCTCAGTTCTTGGCTGCAATTTGACCGATTCTTCCATCTTGAAAGGACAATGGTGTGAACAATGGCCCAAGGAAAGAGAGATCTTGAGTGTGCCTCCCCAGTGGACATGCTGGTTTGAGCTGGAGGGTTTTCTCTTGATCTTCCTGCAGGGTTTTCAGGAGATGCCACTTCCCGAGACCACTCCAGTATTCTTGCCTGGAGAATCCCATGGACAGAGGAGCCTGGCAGGCTACAGTCCATGGGGTCACAAAGAATCAGACGTGACTGAGCAACTAACACTGTAACACTACAACTAAGACCACCAGAATGAACACAATTAGCTATTTCCTCTGCATCTACCAAAGGGGAAGGGATTTCTTTTTCTGTGCTAGATAGTTTTTCGAACATAGAAGGATTTGCCCCTGGTATGAAGTACTGTGAGATTTCTCAGTAATGATTATACCCCAGGGCAGAGGTGGTCGGGAGTGGGGAAGAAAAAAGAGCCTTTTAATAATAGTACAAACTATCTCCCATGACTGTAATGGCAGAAGGACTTGGGGAAATATAGGAAAGGTTTGAAATAAGGCAACACGCAAGCCCAAGAGTCTCAAAGGTTAGGAATCCAGGTGTTGGGTCAGAGCAGAGAGACATGACTATTTTCTTCCATATCTTTGGTCCTGACTTCATCACTGTGTTTTATGGGCTTCACATCCCTCATCTGCAAAGCATACTCTGAACTGGAAGCCATGAATTTCACCCCAAGCCTGTTTATTGTGAAGATCCAGCACTGTCTCGTTAGAGCCTCGACTGCTGAGAAGAGACATTTCTTAAACAGTCAAACGAATCAACACGTTATTAGAGATATAAACTAATTTCTGGGTATTAACGTGGGGAACTGGAAATGAATCACAGGGTCTGTGCAGCGAAGAATGGACAGCCCAGGAAAGGAAGGAAGGATGCCTCAAAGGAGGACTAGGGAGCAGCAGGCCTTCCCTTTGGAGGGGCCTGGGCCATCATGAACTCATTGGCTCTGAGAGCCCCCTTTGGGATGGCAGGCGTGGGGGAAGTAAGCGTTCTCGCAATGAAGCTGATGGGATTTTAATAGCCAGACAGATGGTCTGAGAAAAAAAAAGGAAGATTTTTTTTTAAAAAATAAGGGAAAACACTTCCATAGCCTCCCTTCAATTAAAATGAAGTGAGAGCCCTCCGTACTGGGAAGATGTATCACCATTATTAGTGTTGTCAGTTTGGAGGTCTTCTTTTTAATAATTGCATGATTGAGCATCAATAGTAAACTAGGGTAGTGTTTTCAAACAAATTAGAGAGTGAATCTGTCCACTGACTTTGAATACAATTAGTATTATTTTGGTTTCATTTGATCTCACAGTTTAATAATTATCCCCAATAATTGTGCTGTGCTTGTTTAGGTGATCAAACATTTATCACTTACTGGATTTTTTCAGTGCCCATTCTCTTAATGACTGCAGGTTCTATATAAGCGACCCATGAGTAGCCAGCATTTCTCAAAATCTGTACCACAGAACCTCAGAAGAAGAGGAAATAGATAAAAAAGGAAATCTTCAAAAAAAAGAGGGCAGAGAAGGAAGGAAAAGTAGAAAAACAGCATCTATTAAGCACCCTGTTGTGTGCCAAATGTTTTTATTTTATCCTCAGAACAACATGCAGAGTCTTTCTTAAGATCCCTATGAAGCCAGTGAGGAAACTTGGGAGCTGAGAGATTAATACCTTGTTCACAATCACAAAGCTACCAGGTGCAGAGGTGAGAGTCAGGTTCAGAACTTCTCTTTTGCCCTCTTCACTCCAGCATGGGGCTTCCTTCTCTGAGTACCACCAAGCTGTGGGAACCATCCCCATCCATGGAGACAGGCTGTCTCACAGGGCTCCTGCACTGAGTAAAAGGGCAGCAAATTCACTCGGGAATTTAGCCTCATGGTCTGCCTATGTCACTTGTCCTTCCTAAACCAATTATCAAATTCTCCTAATGGCTGAGCATTGTGGAGATAAACTGATTGTAGAGGGAGAGCTGATTCCCAAGGACATGTAACCCAGGCATCCTTTTGCTGTACCAGAAATGGACGCCATAGGGAGAAGAGGAAGTGATATTTCTCATGAAATGTACACGTACCAAGCACACACCTCCCACGCGTTGAACACACTGGGAGCTACTGTATAGACCATATTTCATTCCATTTCCACAACATTTCCTGTATGGTGTGATTTACCATTGCACAGACGAGAAAACTAATACTAAAAGAAGTCACACCATTTTTTTCTGGCTAATTGTTGGTGGACTTGGGATTTAAACCCTAGTCCACCCAATGGATTCCAAATATTAATGGTCAATTTTACTTCAGCTAGATCATGAATTTTGATAAGACAAAAAGAGGTGGGAGAGATTAAGGATAGGGCCTGAAAGACTGAGAATAAAGGTGACCCAAGGGACCATGGATTTAATTCCTTTCCTGTCTGAAAGCTGACACTCAAATTCAGTTCAACAAGCATTCTCACGATGTCACCAATGTGCTCATAACAGGGCTAAAGCAGCAGGAGCTGATCAAAGATTTGGATTTACTGTCTTCTTTCATTTTAGAAACCTTTTTTCTGAATAGAGTTGTACTCTTTCTCCCACATAAAGATAAAGTAATTTAGTTGCTCTTCACCATGGTGTTTTCAAATAGGAACAGTCTGGTATCTCTACTAGGGTGTTGTGAGGCATTTTCTATAGTCTCAGCCGCTGCAGCAATTACTTTAGGCTCTGAGAGCTAAACCAACTGCAAATGGTGGTGGAGAAATGAAGAAAAGGAAAAGCAAAGAGTCTCAGAAATACAACCAAAAGTAGAACGAAAATAAGATAGATAGATGATAGACAGATAGATAATTAGATAGATAAATAGAGGAAGGTTTTGAGCTTCTAACTAACTCATGAAGAAAGATAAAAATTCATAAAATAAAATAGTAAAGATAGGAATGATGCTTTTTATTTTTGACTCTTATTCTTTGTAAGGATAAATTCATAAGTAAGGAGGTTGCCAGGAGAAAAGAATTTAAGGGATAAAGATGAGGATCGGTTGTTCACATACGGTGGTGGTGATGGCTGTAGTAACAACGAAGGTGGTGGTGAAATGGTGGTGGTGCTGGTGGTGCTGGTGGTGGTGATGACAAACATGATTGTAATTGTCAGGAAACTGGTGGTTATGGAGCTGGTGGTGATGATGGTGATGGTAATAGGGATTGACATCATAACAATGGCTAACATTTGGAACATTCTTCACAGTACCCAAAGCCTTTCAACTTGCACTGCTTCATTTTAGAAGAAAAAACTGTTCACAAGAAGATGCTAGATTTTTCAAAATAATAGCTGTTTCTAATCTTAGTTCCACTCTGAGTGTCATCCCATCTCCACCAAGTCCAGAGAAAAAGGAGTGCAGTGGGCTTCCTCCATCAAATGTAAGTGGACAGTTAGACAAGGATAATCAGACAGTTACGGAAACTAGGGCAATGCTGCAAAAGCCCTCTCCGGTCTTCCCTCAACCAATCGCTGCTACCCCAAGGTTATTCATCCAAATTAGTGCCCAAAATTGATAGTACAAAATGCCCTTGTCACCTGATAGCTGCTTAGTAGCTTTTATAAAATGCATAAATGATTGTGGTCTGGTTCCAGTGGATAAGTAAAAATCATTTGCGATAATTGACACATATTTACTTTTTAATTAGGTAGCAGCTGAGAACGAGGAGTCCACAGAGAGCCATCTCCCGTAACCTCTTAAGGAGTTCTACTGACATAGCGAAGGGAGTATTCGGTGGCTGATGCATTTATTTGCTCTTTTCCACATTTTCCTACAAAGGCCTTTAGCCCCTGACTGTCAGTCCGCCCCACTTGACCGGAACTATTCACCCATCATAGTTTTGCAAAAAAGAAAATTGAAAATGCTGACAGATACGCTGTCAACAGAATGATTTCTTTAAAAATAACCTAATGACTGAATATCAGATTAAGGCACAGGCAGCTGTGTAATTTCCTCTGGCCATGCCAGGTGCCGCAGTAATTGCCGACTCTGGGTTGTGCTACAAACTTTCACTGGGGACATCGGCTGTGTCAGAGGGCTGGATATCCCGGCAGTGCAATGACCACATGTCCTTGGGAAGAGGAGGTGCAAGGAAATAGGTGACCTGAGTAAGGTTTGAGAAGTGGGAGATCGGGTCACATCACATCCCTGTGAGGGTACCTGGGGAGAGAAAAGGTTGCTGTGCAGAACTGAGCTTGTGTCTTCAGTATTTTTAGAGAAGGGGCTGATGACCCATGTGCAGGAGGAGAAGGTAATGGGTCTGGCTTCAGTCCATTGGGGTGGCGGGTGGGGAACAGGTGTGAATGACTAGCATGGAGGTAGAAATTAGGTCAGATCTGTAGTGTGGGGAGATATGGGGGGAATGTTATCGCATGTGCATGGGGAAGGATGGAGGCAAATTGGGTCACGTCTTTGTGGAAATGATGAGCAAATTGGGTCAGAACTGTGGGGGAGAAGGCTCAAGAATTGGGTCGAGTCTTTGGATAGAAGGGGGAATTGGGTCAAGTGTGAATGTGTGTGGAGAGAGGGTAGTGGAAGGTGATATGGAGAACGGGCTGATTCTCCAGGACCCGAGGGGAAGGGGCATGAAGAAGCAGGTTGGACCTACATAGGGGTTAAGTCTTGAACTTCTCTGAGTTACACTCATTGCCTCTCAGTTCCATTGACTTCCTTCAAGTAACACTAGACAAAGTAAGGCTTTCCTACTCCAACCCCAAACTGAGTGTCTTGAGTCTCCTCCAAGACAAGGTGTAACAACTCATTCTTCAGCACTTTGCAAGCCAACCCAGATTGGCATTTGGGAAGGCAGCAGTTCCATAACTTCATGTGGCCTCATTTTACCCAGGACGTAAGCCCAGTGAGCAGCCATCTTCCCTTTGGGTTTTCACTCAACAGACTCAACAGCAATTCTCTTTTTCCCAACCACTGGCATCATTGTATGATCACCCCATGACTCGGAGCCTCAAAATACATTTAATAAATAAGAGCTGAGTAATAAGTTCATTCGAGTGGCCTTCAAACTGGCCATTGTTCAAATCTATGCAGTCATGGGGCAGTCAAATCACAGCAATACTCAAAATTGTACTGAAAAGGAATGTACTTTTATTAATTAACTGTGCTCCCATTGGCTACTTGGTTGAATAGAACTATTCTCAAAGCCAAAACAGAATGTGCAATTCACAGCTCTATCCGCTGTGACACTCTACAGAGAAAATTGATTAAATCCACAGAACTTTATTATGATTGAACAGAGCCACAGGGCTAGCATACACCAGTGTATATTTCTCTGATCATTTCAGCTTCATTTATACCCATGGGGGTTAAGCAGGGTTTCTACGGAAGCGCACAGTATACCCGTGACCTGCCATGTCCCCTGGGGACCTATGCAAGGAGTTATAATGAATCTGCTCAAGGCCACATTGGTTAAATCTGCATTTCAGCTTCTTCTGAGAATTCCCTTCTATTGATACGGATCACAGTGATTAATGGGATAAGCTTGTAATAGGCTTCTGTGGCATATGGACCACTCTGACCCATTGCAGAGGAAGATGCTCGTGTAGGCAGTACAGTGGTGGGGAGACCACATCATTCCCCATGGACCAGAGAAAGCCTCAAAGAGAGACTAAAACATCAATTCCTTCCTATCACCTTCCTATTCTTAAGGTGACATTGGTGGTATTTTGGAATTACCAGAGTAGATACCTAACATACACACTTTTAGGTCAAATAATTTGACTCTGGTTTTTCTTGACTCTCAGAATCTTTGGATGTAGAAGGATCTAGTATATTCTGAAAGCCTTTGCCAGGAAATGAAGAAAAAGGAGAACTAAAAGGGAGTCATTCCCTCTGCAATTCAAATCAAACCTTCAGTTTCTTCAGCAGAGTTATTTTAAGTCATTCATTATTATTTTTGCTCTGAAGCGGAGGCTGTTTGATACTGTAAGATTGTTAGAACCAGGGAAAGTAAAGAGGACACTGAAGTATTATTCCTGCTGCAATTTCAGATGAATATGGTGCTGACAGAAGATTTTTTAAATACACACGTGTGTGCATGCACACACACACACACACACATACACTTTATATTACAAGAAGCGGAAAGAGAGACAAGTCTCCCAACAGGCCGTGGAGGGAAATGAGGTCCCTGCCATCTTTCCAGGGCGCTCACCCAGGCTGGCCCAGCAGATGTTCCCAGCAGTGGGATAGAAGAGGTGGCACTGGAGGTGAGGGCAGAGAGTCTGGGCTAGAGGCGGCCTGTGTCTTCTACTTCTGAGGGTGATGATCTTGATCGAGGCTCTTCACCACTCCAAGTCTCCATTTCTTCCTCTGCAAAACAGAGGCAGTAGATCCACTTAACATTTCAGATGTCAACACAAAGCTCTAAGACCTGGCCTCCACAAAGTGGATCTGAGAATCAAATGACTTAAAAGAGGGGCCAGCTGGTGACCTTAGGCCAGTGTTTTAGCCTTGCTGCCCCTCACATTTCTCATTTGCAAAATGAGTGCGGTTGCCGCTTCCTGAGATCCTGAACCAGGATGTATGTCTGTCACATAGTAGGGACTAATAAGTAGCAGTCATTTGTATTAGTTACAGGTGGCAGGTGCTCTTCTAAAGAGAGGGCCATGGTAGCCACCAGAGAAGAATCTGCTGCAGCCAAGACAGTTATCGTAAAAGGAGGTCAAGAGCAACTCTGTGAAAATGCATAAGGGGCGGCAAATATTCTGTCTGGCCTTCCCAAGAGCTAGCATGGGACAAAGGAGTGGAGATACATGGTGGCCTGGTGTCCCAGACGCCGAGTGCGACTGCTGAGCCCAGCCCTGTGGACACAAAGCTCTTTCACCCCTTTGACTCCTAAAATTAGGGGTGTGGCCACGCCGACCTCTTAGGGTCATTGTGAAGACTCAGCTTGATCTTGCCGATGGCGCACTTCCCCATAAGAGCAGGGGCTGCTCCTATCACCCTGCTATTATTGTTGATAGTCACTGTTGTTGATGGTAGTACCAGACTATTAAAACCAGCCTTTCTCAGCTTCCCTCTATCTCTTTCTCAAATATCTCCCTACAGGGAGAGAGGAACAGGATGCTATAACAACACAGGAACAGGTTGAAGGCGGGAGGGCGGCACAGCCATGAGGGAGCCGTAAGCTGGGCACTTTAGAGCCCTGACACCACTGTGACAGCTGTGTCTGCCCCTGGCAGGGTGATACCAGAAATTTAAGGTAGCCTTGCAGGTCCTGTGGTTGTTTGATGGGATGTAATTCCTACTACCATTATCCATACAGTGAGATTCACCATCTTGGAAGTACTCCCAGCTCTTTGAAAAGAGTCAATATAAAAAAGTGGAGTGTGTGTGTCATGGGATGAAATTCCCTCCTGCCTGGCTTCAGAATCTGACCAGAGGTGACTTTTAGGGTCTGAGAAGGAGGAGAGGGGAAAGGGCTATTAAATTTGATCACCCATCTCATAAATCTATCCCATCCTCCCACCAAGCCTATGAATAATGAGTGAGAATTTATTGAGCACTAATTCCAGGCACAATTCTAAAGGACTTACTTATGGCACCTCATTTTAATCCTCAGAACAACTTTTTGAGATGCCTATTTAATTAAACTTGTTTTAGAGATGAGGAAACTAAGGCTCAGAGAGATGAAGTAACTTGCTCAAGGTCACACAGCCAATTAGCAGGGAGCTGGGATTCAGGTCTGGCTCCAGAGGGCCCACTTGGGGCCTCTGTGGTCCCCTCTCCCCTGTAGCACAACGCAGCAGGTCAGAGCATGGTGCAATCCAGCTCTTTCTGTGTCCTGCACTAAGGTTTCATCACAGGCATGGTTTAAGAATTAAATGGAACGAATGAGTGTATGACAGGTTTACACTGAGGAAGCAGGAGCTGCAAGAGATGAAGCTGGTTTTCCACAGTTGCCCCTCCCCCCACTCACAAGTGATGGACCCGGGAACACAGCCGGGCCCAAGCCCACCACTCGACACCATGAGCCAAGACCAACATTTGCTATCCGCGACATTTGCTATTTGCTAACTGGGGAACCAATCAGGCCATCTTTTCCATCACCAGGGCTGACTCAGCCAAACATGGGCACCACCAGCCTCTCTTCTACTTGATCCTGACGGAGGGATGGCCAGCAGCTGCCCCAAGCCCCAGGACCCACCAGCAACCAGGTGCAGTCTGGGAACTCACGTGGGACCCTGCCTGTTACCAGGTCACCCTGTCCCTCCTACTCCTGAGCATGTCCACCTTCTGAACGTGTCTCTGAATGCTGCCACCTGTCTCACTTGCCTGAGTGTTTTCATCTCCTGAAAATGAAAAGCAGAGAGGATATAGGCAAAAATTCTGTAAGCTGTAAGGTGTACCACTCATGTGCCGTCAGAGCCTGGAACCTCTGGATGAAGGCCATGCCCTTCTTCTGCTACCTACTCTCACCTTTCTCCAGTCTTTTCAGCAACAGTGTGGCAAAAAGACAGTCTCCCCCATCTGCCCTCTCCCCGGACTTGAGACCCAAACCTCTCTTCTCTCCCCTACTCCTGCCTTTCCATCTGCCTACTCTGCTCTGGGCTGTTCTTTCCAGGGGAATGACCCTTCCACGGAGACAGGTTTTTGCAACATTTAAGAATTTGTAAGAGAGATCAATATGTGTGTCCTGCAGGATGGCTTTCTCATAGACAGGCTACCGTCCACATAAAAGTTTTACCAATAGTTCTGATTTTATTAGAGTTCAGAGAATCTGGCTTCTGGCCTTCTCTCTCCTCTCCTAATCCTTGCAGCGTACTCAAATTGATTGATCCCCTTCTTCTCTTCCCTACATCCCCTTCACCACCCCCGTCATCCTTGCTTCTGCAGAGATTCATGAGCTCAGGCCTTCAATGCACATCTCTTAAGGTCCCTTTGCATATCCAGCCTTATGCTTCGGGACCAGAACAGTCAGCATGGTAGACGTCACTCTGCGCCCACACATCAAGCTTACAGTCCTCAAGTTTGCCTCTCAGACTTCGCTGTATCTGAGTTATTGCGGGGTTGGGTTCAAACACAGATTCAGGTTCAGTGGGTCTGGGGCGGGGCCCTGCTGTAGGGAATCCAGTAATGTACAATGATGGTGAGGACATGGGAAGCAGAGAGTCTGGGAAAGGAGGACTGATCCTGAAAGCTGAAATTGCTTCCAGGTTCAAGGTCAGCCCAACAAGCTGGGGAATCCAACATCTTAAGATCCATCTAATTCGAGTAGCCACAATCTGCACAAAGCCTGGCTGAAGCCAACCTGTGGAAGAACCCTCAGCCCCCTCCCGCCCTATGCAGAAGGTGGTCCCATGTGGTGCCCCTTTCTGGTTTCCCTTCCACGCTTCCTTTTCAACAGGTGTAGCTTCACGGCCTGTTGTCACCTTGTATTTCTTACCTTGTTGTTGTTGTTCAGTCGCCAAGTTGTGTCTGACTCTGCAACCCCATGGACTGCAGCACACCAGGCTTCCCTGTCCCTCACCATCTCCCAGAGTTTGCCCAAGTTCATGTCCATTGAATCAGTGATACCATCCAACCATCTCATCTTCTGTCACCCTCTTATCCTTCCACCTTAAATCTTTCCCAGCGTCAGGGTCTTTTCCAATGAGTCAGCTCTTCGCATCAGGTGGCCAAAGTACTGGAGCTTCAGCTTCAGCATCAGTCCTTCCAATGAGTATTCAGGGTTGATTTCCTTTAGGATTGACTGGTTTGATCTCCTTGCTGTCCAAGGGGCTCTCAAGAGTCTACTTCAGCACCACAGCTGGAAAGCTTCAATTCTTCTGCACTCAGCCTCCTTTATGGTCCAACTCTTAGGTCTGAGGGAATTCTCCCTTTCTGAGAATTGGGTGTGTTTCTTTCTTCCGGGTTTTCCAGGAAGCCCGGTAGTAAAGAATCTGCCTTCCAAGCAGAAGACGCAAATTCAATCCCTGAGTCAGGAAGATCCCCTGGAGGAGAAAATGGCAGCCCACCCCAGTATTCTTGCCTGGAGAATCCCATGGACAAAGGAACCTGACGGGCTACAGCCCACAGGGCACAGAAGAGTTGGACACAACTGGAGTAACTGAATGGCAGCAGCAGAAGCTTTCTTCCCATCATTCCCCAGAGCCCTTCTTCATTCCTGTCTGCTGAGGTCACCACCATCTTACTCCCTCCTAGCCCCTCTTCCCATCCTTAACTTCTTATCTCCAGAAATATACCTCTTTTCTCTTATCTTCAAAACGCCTGGCCACTTTGCCCACTAGTAGAATTTTCTATCCTCAGCAAGCGGCTGGGAGGAACTAGAGTCTCTCTCCTTAGTAGCAGGAGATCTGAGTCCCAGTGGGCCTGGAAAGGTGACAGGAGCCCTGTCCTTGAGGACAGGGAGGCAGGGGCTCCACGCAGACCCTTACAATCCACAGCTCCAGCCAGATCTGTAACTTAGAACACAGATGTCTTCAGGTGTCCCAGGAAACATGGTCCACCCTCTCCCTTGGTCACAGGAAGACTGAGAATACACATATATCCCAGAATATCCAAAATTTGTTTTACAGAAGGGTGAGATCTTAAGAGAGATTTGCCTTAAGATGCTGGGGAAGGTGACAGTTAGTGTCTGTCTCTGAAACACATCAGCCAGCAATCTCCCATCAGTCAGAACCCTCATCAAGCAAACGCCAACTCCAAGCGATAGGCCTCATGAAAGGCTGTGAGTTATTTAAATGAATCAGCTGCCAATGAGTGGAACAATTATGGGGGTTGACTCCGAGGGGAACAGAGGGGTATTTTTCAATCTGCTTAGAGATTGTCAGATTAATTTTCACTTATTTATTTCTGGCCTTACAGAAAATGTATGACTACAAGGTCAAAATATCTCTCTAGCCCTATAATTTTAGAACTTCAGAAGTTGAGAGATAGAAACCAATAAAGAATATAGATTTGGGGCCTAGCCTGCAATCTGGCTTCCCTGCCGCTTGGGCAAATGGTGTAAACTCACGCGAGCCTCAATTCCCCTTTCAGAGTGATGGGTTGGAGAAGACCTGCCTTGGGAGAGTGTTCTGGACATTAAACACATTGTATGTAAAGCCTATTTTAAAAGTTCAGTTAAATGGCTAGTATGATAATTATTCTTTGCCTCATAGCCCAGCAAGACTGTCCCGTTATAAAGATACAAGCTTAAGAATAGATCCCTCCTAACAAGCCAACTAATCAGAAAATGCTAAGCTGTATAATCTATATTTCTATTTCATATTTAATTTTATTTGTGACTGACTGACTGTATCCTTTGGTGTGTTAGGTAAAATTTGGGATTGTGAAGGTTTGGGTTGCAACAAATGCATTGGCACTAATATATTAGATTTTTCTTAATTCTCTTTTCACATTTGCTCATTCATCAATAGTCAATTAGAGTCTAGCCCAGCCCAACAATGCTGGTTGTGGTGTCTGGTATATAGTAGGTGTTTAATAAATGTTTGCTGTTGATATTTTTAGTATTTATTTATTTGGCTGTGTTGGATCTTAGTTGCAGCATGAGGGATCTTTCACTGAGGCACGCAGATTTCTCTCGCTGTGGCTTGAGGGCTCAGTAGTTGTGATTCAAGGGCTTAGCTGCCCTCTGGCAAGTGGGATCTTAGTTCCCTAAGCAAGGATCAAACCCATATACCCTGCACTAGAAATTGGAAGGTGGATTCTGAACCACTGGACCACCAGAGAAGTCCCTTGTTTTTTTATTTTTAATGAATGAGATCTATAAGGAGTAAGATTAATGTTCTGTTAGATCTATGTTCTGTTGAGGCTAAGAGGCAGAGAGAAATTTGACCCCTACATTCTTATACTTTATAAACTCATATGAAAAGAAAGTGATCCTACAAACAAGCACACGTGCATGCTTATGCATACACCCGTGGGCCACCGAACATTAAAGCAGGTGATTTGGACCCCAAGGGCAAGGGGAGTATAGAGAAAATTTTCAGGCAGAGTCTAGACAACGTCTTGGAGGCTGCATCGGGGGTACAGACCGGAAACGGGCAGGCATGGGGGCAGGGGTGGGGGGCGGGCAAGAGCATAGGGAGGCAGGAACCTGGATCACCATAACCCTGGAGCCGGGTCTTGTGCCTGGGAAGAAGCCACGTGCCCTGCCTGACCAGGACAAGGAGTCAGGGTAGGGCCTGGGAAACAAGGATGGGGAAGGAGGGGGTGGTCTGAGAGCCACGCAGAGGTGCCAATGGCCCCGAATCAGTGAGCCTAGGTGCCCCGCCTGTAAACTGGAGATAATGATATCACCTGCCTCCTAGATTGTGCAGAGATCAGAAGAGCCCCAGGGCTACTTAGAACAGACCCCCGGCACCAGGCAGGAGCTGGGGCACTGGCTGTTTGGTGGTACAACCCAGTTTCCTCCTTGAAGTTCTTGAGAAGTAACAGCGTGGATGAACTGTTTTAGGAAGCCGAGTCTGGCAAAGCAAAAAACCAAGATAATTACCAGATATTTAGGCCAGAGGAGAACTGATTAGCATAGCTCTGTAAGGCACACTTAACAACACCCAGTGACCTAATTTCTCGAAGGAGAAACACGAACCCTCGCTTTATTCCTCTGGGTTCCAGAGGCGATGTGCAGGCAAAGGCAGGCCTCCCTCCCTCCCCCAGCTCATTCGTCTCAAAGGGTTTCAACCAGGGAAATAATCTGAACAGCTTTTCAAGGTTCTGTGCGGACTCAACATTTCCCCGTCACTAAACATGTGCCTACTTTATAATAATAGCAGGTCACGGAGGCCCTTCTGGCCCTCACCCTCTCCTTTTTTAATGGCTAAATCCATTCAGCAGCCGCTGACTAAAGCATGGTGCTAAGCACTAGGCAGAACAAGGAGTTCAGAATCAGCAGAGCCTGGGCCCTAACTGTTGAGTGGTGGGTGCAGTCATGTGAATGCAATCATGGGGGGACAGGCCAGAACCTTGGGAGGGCTTAGTACAGGCACAATAGAGACAGCAGTGAATTTCAGGGTGGGCGAAAGGTTCAGAAAGTTCTCTCCAAGGTGGAGTGTTAATATTAGTTGCTCAGTCATGTCTGACTCTTTGCCACCCCATGGACTATAGCACACCAGGCTCCTCTGTCCATGGAATTCTCCAGGCAAGAATACTGAAGTGGGTTGCCATGCCCTTCTCCAGAGGATGCTGCGTCTTAAAACTCATTCTGTATTGTATATGGCCAGGGTTAAGGGATCCTTGCAGAGGAAGAAGTACCAGTAAAGCCCAAAGAGTGAAAAAGCAAGGTGTTGGCAGGAGCTATTGGTCATTGAGTCCAGTAGGAAAGCAGGGATGGACAGCGAGGATGTGATACAGAGAACTACATGGGCCAGCAAAGGCCAGATTGCAAAATCCCTCAAATGCCAGGGTTTTCTCTGAGGACAACCAAGAACTTCCACCCAAGGTCTCTGGAAAGGGTCTGCTATACACAGATTTAAAGCAATGAGAGCTCCTCACGTTAATTGAGCATCTCCTGCATGCCAGGCACTGTTCTAAGTGTTTCGTGGTTCATTCAGGCTTCATGACAACCATGAGTCTGGCACTATTTCAGCCCTCACTTAGAGATGAGGAAATGAGAGTCCAGAGTGGGCAAGTAGTCTGTCCAGGGTCACACATCATCGGAAGGGACACACTGGGCTTCCGAACTAGGCAACTTAGCTCCAGGAGCCACATGCTCATTACCCCTCTCTACTGTTGCTAGAAAAACCACTCTGCCTACCTGTGAAGGTGGACACTTGCAGAACATCTGGAGGCGGCTTAGACTGAGTCAAGGAGGTGTTTGAAATAAATCCAGCAGGTCACCCAGATCCCCATTATTGCTTGCCTCCACCCACTCTCCTGCCTTTTAACAATTTTCTCCCCATCAGCCCCTCTGTTCCATCCTGGTGTGCTTCCAGGGGGACTTCCCTCCGGGCACCAGCCTGGCTTTTCATGGGGTGCCAGCCTCTCAAGTCACCTGCATCCTCTCATCAGAGCTGAGAGGTATAATCAGGAATCTATTTCTTCTGGGTCTTTTCTCTGTACATTTCAACCTCCAACACATGCTTTTCTCCCTGGAAATTCTGATCTTAATTTTGCTTTCTTGTTCTGTACACATGAGGAGTTGATGCTTATGAGAGAACTCTGTTTTATTACATTGCAGTCTTGCAAACATAATCGAATTAGGGGATGCCTTATTTGAGCACACTTCAGCCGCGTTCTGCCTCCCGGATGGCATCGTCCCTCTCAGCTCAGCTTTCTTAGTCGGCTTTGAGCAACGAGTAGAAAGAAAAGGTGTCTGGAATCTAGAATCAGATTCCAGGTCTACAAGCTTGAACAGGCTGACCTCCCTGAACTTAGAACCTTTGCTCAGAAAGTGGGGGTTCAGGTGGCCTCCACCTCTTTTGCATGGTAATGTGGCTTTCATGAGATTAACCCTGTGAAGTTCTGGCTCCTGGAGAGACTCTCCCTCTAGAACACTGGAATGAGTTTAAGTTCTAGGGCAAAAAGAACCTTGGCGATCCTGTCCATTGCTGGATCCCCAGTGCGCAAAACAGTGTCGAGTGCTGAGTGGGTAATTAATAAGCATTTAAAATGAATGAATGTCAAAATATACCTCTCCATTTCTCGGTATGTGTGTAGAGGGATTAGGAGGAGAGAAGTGACCTTGCCACATTCCTGGCTCTTGAGTCCTTATTGTAAACCTTTTCAAGATCGCCTGGAGGAGGGCATGGCAACTCATTCCACTATTCTTGCCTGAAAAATCCCATGGGCAGAGGAGTTTTGTGGGCTACAGTCCACAGGGTCACAAAGAGTTGGACACAACTGAGCATGGAAGTGACGGAGCTTGCAAATGTATGCTCTCCTGAAACTACCTTGCAATTCCAGGCTCACTAAGTCAGTAGAATGAGGTCCATGTGATATCAAGTTATTTTTTTGGCCACCCTCATGCCATGTCCAGCCATAGGGAAGGAGGCGTGGGAAGGAGCTTTTAGTCAGGCAGTGAGGAGCAGAGCTGTGGGTGGAGACGAGGGTATGCTCCATACTTAACTCAGGTGTGACCCCTTCTGGGCATGTTCTGTGCTTGCCCCTGCAAGTGACAGCCTGGTTCCTTCTGAGCCTCTTCGGGGCATTGGTTAGAAGCAGGCCCATGTGACCAAGACCCATGTCCTGAATTTCTCCTGTCTTCCAGCCCCCCACAGATGGGAGCTGGGTTAGAGCCGCCTTGTTCTTGCCCAGGACACAGCAGGTCCCCGTGACGTGGCCCTGCTAGACTCTGAACAGTATCAGACAGTCATCTAAAGCACCCAGGGATGCTGAGGACTGTGAGTGATGCAAACTCTTTGGATGTCTGCTTCCCACAGCTTGCGGGAGAGGCTCCCTTGTGACACATTAATAAAGATTAAAGGTCCCTCTAGTCCCTGTGATCTTCACCATGTCAAAGGGAAAGAGTCATTTTTCTAGCCTTCTCTCTGTCGTTTATTAATATTGCAGGGTTTTGCTCTAAAAAGGAAAAACTCAGGATGCCTGGAGAAGATGGGTATTCGGAGCACTGTAACTTTCGTACCACTTTGTCATTTCATTTCTTGCTTATGCGTGCAGCAGTCATTAGAACTCCAATTTCTCTGACTTTGGGGAAAGCAGGGTTCGCCCAACATACCCCTTGGCATAAAACAAAGAACTTTGGGCTCAGGACCCTCAGAATAGACTGGGTCCACAGAGAGCAGAATTGTCTAAGGTCTCACGCACGAGGGAGAAATCCACCTGTCAACTCCATGGGCTTCCCTGGTGGCTCAGACAGTAAAGAATCTGCCTGCAATGCTGGAGACCCGGGTTCGACCCCTGGGTCAGAAAGATCCCTTAGAAAAAGGGAATGGCTGGTCTATGTTTTCTGAGCACTTCCTCTGTGCCAGGCACTGGAATAAGCCCCTTACAGGGCTTACCCTCCTCATGAGAACTTGTCTTAAACCAGCGAGGAGGTTGGGAACCAGGGATACTTAATTGAGATCTGCTTTTTAGAAAAACTATGATTATTCTAGAAATGCATCACGAGTGTTCAGGATTCATTCCATAACTACTGTGGGATTCATTCCATAACTACTCCATCTCTATGTGATGTCTCACAAAGATACCTCCTGGAGAAATATTGTTATGCCCATTTTCCAGACAAAGAAACTGAAGCTTGGAAAAGTTAAGGGTCTTGCATGAGGCTCCACAGGGAATGAGGGCAGAAACTCTTCAAATTGAGTCACTCCAAGGTCCAAGCCCATCAAACCACTTTGAGTCCAAGCACAGAAGTTTCATCCTCTGATAAGTTCTGGACTAGGTCCTCCAGACCCAGGGGCCTTCAGTTTGGTGTCCCTTTCATCTGAGGGCATGAAATGGAGTTAGTTCCAAAACAGCTCTGCCTTCCCCTGGGGATGCCATCACCCTTCACGTAGGAGAATTCTGGAATGTCAAGATGAGAGCATCACTGGTTAAGGCATCAGCATCACTGGTTAAGGTAGCTGTATCACTGATTAAAGCAGTAGCATTTCTAGTTAAGGCAGTTGCATCACTGGTTAAGGCAGCCATATCACTAGTTTAGGCAGCTACTCTTAGGAACAGAATTCAATTTTAAGTTCCCCTCAGCCACTTTCTAAGCCCCTGACACAAAAGACCACGCCAAATCCCTCTGACTCCCTTGATGTAGGTGCAGTTTTCAACCCAATTCACAGATGAGGATGTAGGCATTAGAGAAGTTGAGTCCCCTGTCCCAGGTCATTCAGCTCAGAGGTGCAGAGGGGTGATATCAACACTACACTTTTCCTGCTTCATCTTGTAATTTCCAACTGAGTAGGCAATGTGTTTCCCTCTGAAATATGTTCTCAGAAGCCCAGCATTGAAATTATTCTTTCCCAATTTAATGGAAGGACAGGAGAGAGCCATGCCTAGGCCAGGAATGCATCCGGTCCACATTCTAGCCCAGCCTCTCGTGTCATTCCTTAACTCTGGAGACTTCATCCAACTTTGTTTTCCAACTGTGCACCTGGGAAGGTCCAAGCACGAGGGTGATTGATTGCACAGTCACGGGGCTTAGGACTGAGGAAGATAGTTCCCTATGAAGGCCTGAGTTCAGAGAACACGTGCTGATGCAGATACAGGCATCTCAGCCAACAGTTCCTGAAAGCTCACTGCCCACCCAGCACAGTGAGTGATGTCACCAGATCTCTTTGTGAGGAGGAGAGTATGAGGACATTCCCTATAGTTTTATTTAAAAAATGAAAAAATGGAATAATAATCATTTAAAATCATGTACTTAACATTTAAGAATATGAAGAATAGGATCTACATAAATGGGGGTAAAAAGCAGCTTACAATATAGAACATACAGTATTGTTGTAAAGTATATAAACCATAAATATGCATACATTTTAAAGACTATAAGATAGAAAGCAAATATCAATAGTGATTCTCCCTGGGTTAAAAGTTGACAAATTTTATTTCTTTATGCTTTTCAGTATTTCCCATTTTTATCAATAAACATGCATTAATGTTATATCAAAAATAAATAAATGTTATACATTTTTTGAATCGACAGTTTATTTTATATTTACAGTGATGCATGACCCCATTGCATTATAAATATCCATTACATTTCCATGCTTTCCTTTTGGTCAAGTAAAGTAATTTTTTGGCACCATCCTACCATCATGCTAGCCATATCTCATTCGGTCTTCATAACCATCTTGTGCTATGACATCTCCATTTTCCAGATGAGGAAATAGAGACACGAAGAGAGTAGGTTATTTGTTCCAAGCCACACGGTGAATGAGAAGCTAGAAAGAGGCCTCAGGGGGCACGAGTGGGAATCAGGATGTGGAATCAGGACACATTGTGATTGATGGGGATATTCCCACTGGGCAACTCACGTCCATGTTTATTTCACAGCCTGCACCTTCCAACCCTGAGTGTACCCACCATGGGGCACCATGTGGGTGAAAACTGGGCCAGCTGGGCACACAGGCCACCACCTCTCTTCGGGGCAAGGTGGCGGGGGTGGGGAGGGGGCCCAGGCTGGCAGAGGGAGGGAGGCCACAGAGCTGGAAGTGGCAATGTCTTTGTTTGTGCGGGAACTCGAGGCCATGTGCTCGAGTCTGTTTGAATCGTGTTGGCAAGAATTCCAGGAGCAGCGTGGAGTTTCCTTGTGATTTTCCAAGACAGAAAGTGAGAATGGGCTGGAATAAAACCAGCAATTGAAAGCATCAGAAGGAAAACAACGCTGAAATGTGGCGGATGCTGATGCGTGCTCTGCATGGAGTGCTGCATCCCCTGGGGTGAGCACAGCTCACAGACTGGGTGGTCGGGGAATGCTGTCTCCACTGGGATCGTCCCCACGCAAGGATGGGAGGGTTTCCTGTTCGATTCAGAAGGGAATTCAGCAAATACTTGCTGAGCAGCCCCTACGTTGAGCCAGGTCCTGTCATGGGCACTGGGGACAAACAACTCAGGTGCATTCCAACCCAGCAAGAGCTCACAGTCTAATGAGGGAGAGTGACACGTTAATATATGATCACATATGATCAAGTGGTACAGGTGTGTGCTGGGTGATGAGAGGAGACCTGGGAGGCTGAGGCTTCTGCAGGTACCAGGATCAGAGTCGTGATGCAATTGTCCCGGTCTGTCACCCAGAGGAGGCTGAGCGGTCAGACCAAGCTAGGAGGTACCGGGGCCACTGGGCCACTGTCCTGCAGCTCCAGTGGCAGGGAGCCACAGTAAATGAGTCAGCCTCTTCTGGGGGACTGCAAACTCAGGCCTCCGAAGGCTAGAGGATCTGTGGGGGCCTCCTCTTGGGGTGGCAGCCTAAGGGAGCAGCAGCAGGAGAGTTGGGCTATTCCAGCTGCTCCCTTTACCTGCTAGATTCCAGCAGCTGACACAGGGGTGATTTGAACACGGGTCCATCTGATCATGAAAGCAAAGCCCACCCCAGTACACCAGAGTTGTCCCCTCACCACTCCCTCCCTGAGAATAACCCCAGGTTCTGCTTCTTCAGTTCCATCCTTCCCCGACCCAGCTGATCTGCTTGCTGTCCCCCAGCCTGATTCACAGGAAAGAACACGGGTTTGGAGTTTGAAAAACATATGTACTCTTACTAGCTGAGCGATCTCAGGCAAGTTACTTTACCCTCTGAGCCTCAGTTTCCCCACCTGTAAGGCAGAGCCAGGAGAGCCCTCTAGGAAGGAAGGCTCCTGAATCAGGTAACATGATGTTCAGGGTGGAGAGGCTTCAGCCATGTTACCTCCCCCTCCCCCACTCCTCTTCCAGTCCCTGAGAAATGCCTTCAGCATCTCCACTGTAGGTGGGCTCCCAGCCACACATGGCCCCCATTCCCTACCCACTCCCTCATGGCTTCACCCAGCTTGTCTCTGATCTGGGGTCAGAGCTTGTGCCGTGGAAAGACAGGGGATGTCCCAGGATCATCCACCAGAGGACCTTGGTGGGCTACAGTCCATGGGGCCACAGAGTCCAACACACGGCCCCCACCCCCTACTGAGTACTGAGTACAGGACTTTTAAGTGCTCTCATGTGTGAAATTGTTAGTATGTACTGTGTGCTTCTTTCTTCTCATCTTCCCTCTCCCACGTCCCTTAACAGTGTCCAGCAGTCTGTCCCGTGATGCCAAAGATCCCTCCCTTATCCTTTCTGGTCAGGCAGCACGTTCCCTTAATGTCAAGGGAAGCTTCTGCCCTGATGTTGCTTCTTGTCCTGGTTTGAAATTCATAGCCCAGGGCCTGCCTTTCTCCCAATCCAGCTGAGACTGTTTTCCCTTTACCCTGCCCACCTCAAGTTCCCCAGCCATTTTTTCTTCCCTCACGTGGCTTTATGAGGACTTTGTTCATATTCGTTGCCCCTGTATCCATTCGAACAACTTCGGGATTCCCACAAACCTTGCTGACAGCCCTGCTGCAAACCGGTACCTGCTGTAATACTCCGTGGTCATACACTTACCTATGACAATCCAGAAGAATGAGCCGGACAGCCCTCTAGAAATGACAAGTCTACAGATTCATCCTCTGAAACAAAAAGTCCCTGCCGGCCTGCTGTCTCACCAAACTTCTCTGGCCCTCTGCACGCAGAGCAGTTGGAAGTGGGCAAGGACTGGAGGATAGCTTTGTGCCGTCAGGCACCAAAACCATGCCATGATTGTGCCACCTGCCTGGTTCTCTAGGGTCCTGGAGCTCTCTGTGTCAGCTTTTATATGCTGGACTCAGAAGTTTCTACTCCCTGGGTTGTGGCAGAGGAAACACACAAACCTCAGGACCTCCTTCTTCATGACAGCCCTGCCTGTTCACAGGCCATTTTTACCACATCCAGTGGAAAAAAAAAAAAAGTTTTAAGATTTATAAAAATAAAAACTTTATACATGTAAAAAAATTATAGGCAGAGTATAAACCCAGTGTCCAGGCCCATCCAATTTAGGAAACAGAATCTCTATCCAGGGATCTACTACACTCCTCATCCAAGTAGAGGTGATTCCAGCCTCAGGGTCCCCCAACCTGATTTCTAGAGCAGACTTCATACCCCTTCTCCTCCCTGCAGGCAGAGGCTTCCTGAGCCTACGCCAAGCTTCTCTGTCCTTGACATGTGAGCTATGTGTGTCTTCCAGGGCCAGTGTCTCTTTTCTTGTATACCACTGAGTCTAACCACAAAACATCACCTTCACTGGTCTTCATCTCCTACTGAACTGCAGACATGGAAGCCTGGGTTTCCTTTTGCTCAGCTCTCCTTCCATGCTCAGAGCTGCTTGGCCTTTCCAGAAGAAAGCAAAAAGGCAAGAATGAAACATTCATCCTCAATAATTAAGCCACAGGCATTCCACTCATATACACAATCATCTCTGCAGGATTATAGCAAACATCAGAAACCAAGGCACGTGCCACATGGAAGCGACCACCCATCGCCTGGGAGAGCGCTTGGCATTTATTTCACAGACACAGTCAGGCACTGCTTTGTGTCAGGCACCATGCCAGGTGGACAGAGTGGATAGAGCAAGCACAAGTCCTCACCCTCATGAAGGGCCCTTGTTGTACTGAAGACAGATAGTCCATACACAAATCAAAAAGCCAAATGTAGGTCAGATGGAAGTAAGTGCTATGAGGAAGAATTCAACAAAGAAGGGGGCCAGGGAGGGTGGGCAGAGGGGCTGCAGTTTGACCTGGGGATGCCAAGGGAAGAAGTGAAGGGAAGAGCCACAGTGGTATCTAGACCATAGCCTTGCATGGAAGGAGGAAAAAGGAGGTGCTCAGTGCATCTGAAAAGTGGTTAGACCAGTGTTCCTGGAGTTGAAGTGGACAGGGAGGCTGCAGGGACAGATTGAAAAGACTTTCTTTGACTTTTGTTCTGAGCACATTGGAAGCCATTGGAGAATTTCGAATAGAGAAAGGTCATGATCTGGTTGTTGGGTGGGGAACAGACCCCAGGGGCCAGAGTACAAGTAGGAAAACCACTCAGGAGATCATTGCAACAGTTCAGGTGAGTGAGAATGTGGCTTGGGTTGGGGTGGTTGGGAAGGGGTGATGAGAAGTGGTTGGATTCTGGCTATGTATGGAAGGCAAGGCTCACAGGAATTGTTAGGGACTGTTGAGGTTTAGGAAGGAAGATAGGAGTCAAGGATGAATCTGTTTGGGGGCCAACTTAGTATCACTGGCAGACTGACCAATGCATAGTCTCTTCTTTCCCTGAATCATTTATAAGAAACATATTTACAAGGGCCCAACACTGGCCTGAGCAACTGGAGGGATGGAGCTGCTGTTTCCTGAGAGGTGGGAAGCTGAGGGAGGAACAGATGGGCAGTTGGAGTGGATCGGGAGCTCAGTTGAGGACATGTCAAGTTTGTGACCCCTGATGTGAGGATGTCCAGATGGAAAGGTCCCAAGATGGTGACCATAATAAAATGAGAAAGACAAGAACCAACACACGTAGGGCTTGGGAGGTCCTGGAGGGGAATTTGAATATTTTTCTAGGTGAAATCAGAAACCACGTAAGAGTTTCAAGTACCATCTAATTTACTTTCAGAAGACACACTGACTGTGGAGGGAAGAATGGAGAGGTGGGGTGGAGGCGAGAAGACCCAAGGGGAAACCTCTGCAGAGATGATGGGGGTAACAGTGAAGACTATGGAATTGGAGAAAAGGGACAGATTTGGGACAAGATTAGCTAGTGGATGATATATGACTGCTTCTGGAGAGAGAAGAAAGAGGTAAAGATGATTCCCAGAGGTCCATCTTGAGAAAACACAGGGGAGATGGAGCCAGTTACTGAGATAGCAAAGGGGAAACTGAAACTTCAGCTGGATATGGAAATGTTTTAAGGTGTTACTTGGGTAGAAAATGATAAAAAGGATGTTCACCCAGGGGATCCTGGAGATTGAAGGGTAAAGAAGAGGAAGGAAAAGTGTAGATGATTTGAGGCAGAGGGAACAATGTGTTCCCAGTGTGGACTTGTTTGGGACCTCTGAACAGGCTATGCTAGAATATAAGATGTGAACAGTGGATGACAAGACAAGCTAGAGATGCCAGCAGGAGCCTGGCGAAAGAGAGTCATTTATTTCATGTTACCCAGAGCTATGGGCTTCCCAGTGGCTCAGTGGTAAAGAATCTGACTGTGAATGCAGAAGGAACAGGTTCTATCCCTGAGTCAGGAAGATCCCCTAGAGGAGGAAATGTCAATCCTCTCCAGTATTCTTGCCTGGGAAAACCCATTCATGGAAGAGCCTGGAGAGCTAGAGTCCATGGGGTCAAAAAGAATCAGACATGACTTAGCAACTAACAACAACACAGAGCTATGGGTTTCAAGGACACACTATACCAGTGGATTCTTTGTTATCTATTTCATTGATAAAAAAATCATCATTGTTTGATTGTATGGTATTATATTTTTCTGTTGCTTGATTTGGAAATCATACGGTCTTTTCAAATTTTTTGTTTGCATTTCATTATGGCATCCTGGACACTTGCCATAACTTAATGAAATTATATTAAGGGCTAAACTTATACTGGGAAATTATATAAAGGGCTAAACTTACACTGGGAAAAGAATTGCATCATTTCTCAGGTTGATACCAAGGACTCACTAATAGTAGAGATGCTGTTACCTGGGTAATGCACACCTGCCTGGCAATTGGAAAATAGGCTTTTGAGTGTATAGATTTCTCCTCTGGCTCTTGCTTTGTTAGATAAAGATCTCAAATTTATCCCAGAGTTATTCGTTTATTCATTCAACAAAAATATTGTAAACCCCTACTTTGCTCCAGGGGAGCCTGAGCTCTGAGGATAGAGTGAGGACCAAAAGACTGAACCAGTTCCTACTGTCGTGAAGCTTAGACACACACACACACACACACACACACACACACACACCCCTACAAACTGTGCTAAGTGTTGTGAAGGAAATGTACTGGGAGTTAAGACAGTGTGTAACCAGAGGTTTTGTTGGCCTGGGGAAAGCTGAGCTTTAAGGGTTGATATGGTAATTAGGTGAAAGGTAAGGAAGAAAAGAATGTTTCAGGCAGAAGTAACAGCATCTGCAAAGGTCCTGGGGCAGGAGAGCAAGTTGAGACAATTAAAGACCAAACCCTGATGCTGGGAAAGATTGAAGGCAAAAGGAGAAGAGGGTGGCAAAGGATTAGATGGTTAGATAGCATCACTGACTCAGTAGACATGAACTTGGGCAAACTCTGGGAGATAGTGAAGGACAGAGGAACCTGATGTAGGGAAAACTGGTTAGAATCCCAAATGGAATTTAAAAATCCCAACACTAGAATATCTAGGAGGACAGTGGTTTGTCTGGGGCTCAAAGTGTGGAATAATAAGAAAATTTTCATTATTCCAGATATGAGTTTTACATTTTATTCATAAAAAAGAGGTAATTATTTGCTCCACTTTCCAGACTAAAATTGGCCTCTGAAATTTTATGGGAGTTTTAAAAGCAAATATAACTGATTGCAAATCAATTTTTGTAAAGCTATGGATAAACTTGGCTGAGGAACTGCTAATATCAGCAATAATAGAATTCTTTTCTGATTCAGGTTTCATCGCCACTTGAACAGCTCCCAGACAAGATCTTGTGTTCTTACCCTGTGTAGGGCTAAATTTTACTTCCAGTGAATTTTCTTTTTTCAGCATGCCAGAATTGATGTAATTATCTCAAACTTGAGTAAGGAAACAGATTCCTTAAAGTAAATGAATAAGTTCCATCTAACAGTGGCCAACTGTACCTATAAAATAGATATATCCCCATAAAACAGAGGGAAATAGATAATAAAGAAAAAAGCACATATAACCATGGAAAGCTTTACCTGAGATGTAAAACTTGCTATTAGTCATTTCACACTTTTTTTTTTCCACAAAATCAAGCCCAAGTTAACATATTTTATTCTTTTCAGGATGAAAAATCCAACATATAATATTAATTGTTGGAGATTATATTTGTTTCTGCTTTATTTTTTTCAATCTAATGTTGCTCAAACTTAACCATAAATTAATGGGAGTAGTGTTCTATTGAAAAAAAACTGATTATACAGGAAATTTTATGTAGAAATATGTATTTGGGCCTCTTAGGTTTGGATACACATGGTTGCTTCTTATAATGTTTCCTTTCACATTTGTTTTACTGTGAAAATAGGAGTTGAATAAGGGTTGGGGGTGTGAAAGTGAAAGAAGAAATGCTTTGTGTATTTCTCCCATTATGAGATTCCTGTAGCTCGAGAGATGCAACATCTCCATAAAGCGATTTAACATTCATAAATGCCGATTGACAAAATCTTATCACTCCCATCAAGGAAGAAATATAATCTCCCTCTTTCCCTACCCAATAAGTAAACTTTGAAAACAATTACAAGTACATGGAATAATAACACGGCATCTTGCATTTCTATAGCAACTTTCACTAGAGTATTCCTCAGTATTTTGCAAACAGTAATTAATTAGACCCCCTAACATCCCTATGAGGGAGCCAAGAGATGTGGGTTCACATTGAACAACCCCCAACACTGACTCGCTGTCACCTCTGGGGTGGATGAACAGCTGTTGTTTAAAAATTCTGTAGCAAACAGAATTCAACATTTTAGAAAATTATTGGAGTCAGAATTCCAAGAGGCGACATAAAATTGGATTTGGTGCATGTTTTTTGTCTTGTCGTGTAAATGTGATAAGAGGGATGAGAGCAAGATACTGTTTTCTGTGTTATCTGCCAATGCTGCATCCCCGAAGGCTAGATTTACTTCTTGGCAGGAAGTAACTCGGCCAGGTTTATCATCCCAGAGATGACCCCATTACCAAGCAATTGTGCCTTAAGGAATGCAACAAACTTTCTTAACAAACACATATATAGGACTTTTTATTTGCCAGGCACTGTTCTAAGTGCTTAGTAACTTATAACTCATTTCATCCTCAGAGCAATTCTTTGGGGGATTGTTGTTGTTGTTACCATTTTACAGGTGAGAAAACTGAGGCATAGAGGTTTAAGGAATTTGCCGAGTCACTCAGCATGCGAATAATTGAGCCAACATAGTCTGGTTCTGTGGGGACTGCCTTTACTCCAGCAGTCTCCAACCTTTTTAGCACCAGGTCTGGTTTCATGGGAGCTTCCCAGGTGGTGCTAGTGGTAAAGAACCTGCCTGCCAGTGCATGAAACATACGAGACTTGAGTTCAATCCCTCAGTAGGGAAGATCCTCCTGGAAAAGGGCGTGGCAACCCACTCCAGTATTCTTGCCTGGAGAATCCCATGGACAGAGGAGCCTGATGGGCTACAGTTCACAAACAGTCAGATCACAACGAGTCAGGTATGACTAAAGTGACTTAGCACAATCACATTGGTTTCATGGAAGACAATGTTTCCTCAGACCAGGGTTGGAGGGGTGGTGTGGGATGATTTCAGGTTGATTTTCATAAAGAGCGCACAACCTTGCATGCACAGTTCACAGTAGGACTCGAGCTCCTGTGAGAACCTAATGCCACCACTGATCTGAAAGAAGGCAGACCTCAGGCAGTAATGCGAGCAATGGGGAGCAGCTGTAAATACAGATGAAACTTGACTCACTCGCCCACCACTCTCTTCCCCAGTGTCCTGGTTCTTAACAGGCCATGGATTGGTACCAGTCTGTGGCCCAGGGATTGGGGACCTCTGCTTTACTCTATACTACCTCTCAAGTTTGGTATCACTGGAAGTAAACTTGAATTCTTGCAAACAGACACATTTTCTCAACTTGGTCATGCAAGTTGTATCTTTTTTCAAAAAAGTGTTTCTCTCCCCACTCCCCATCCCTACCCCAATCACTCATCTGGTTACCAGGCATAGTGATTCAGGAAAGAAGCCAACATGAGAAAAAAGAAAAATAAGCTCAGCTTGCTTCAGAACCTTGGAGAGAACCTTCCAACTATTTCCCCTCCCATACAACAGCTCATGAAATCTGACAAGGTTCCGTGATAATAGGGTGAGCCTGAGTACAGGCAGGAGACAAGCTAATGGGTTTTTGTTTTGTTTTGTTTGTTTGTTTGTTTGAACTCTTTTCTCTTACTAAGATCATCATTTTAAGACCACAAGATTGCCAGGCCAGTTTAACCCAGGTCATTCTGACCCTGGGACCTGAGATTTCTGATTTTCCCATTCATGGACTATTGGGATGTTTTGAGCTTAAAAGCTGATGAATTTCATACTTAACATCCAATTCTCCCACTGCACATGGATTTACTTCTCTCCTCTTTATTTTTCATCCCCAATCCCTGGCAGGAGACTATCTCCCCGGACAGTTGGGCTTTTGCCCAAAGAACCTTTTATATACTCTTCTAGGTTACCCTGCAGGAAAGGCAGTGAAATATATGGTTAAGAGCACAGGCTCTGAATTTAGGCTGCCCAAAAATTCATTTCAGCCCTGCCACTCTCCAGTTGTGATTTCTGGCAAGATCCGTAACTTTTTTAAGCCCCAGTTTTCACAACTGTAGAATGGGGCCAATGGTGGTCACTGTCACACAAGATTGTTCTAAGGCTTAAATAAGGTAACCTGATTAGATAACGGAATTTATTTTGAGAAGAAATAGGGAAAGCAGCAATGTCCCTTTCTGCACAATGAGATTCATGTCACTGACATACTTTTCCTCTCCATCCTGGCTGTCAGAGAACGTTGAGCCAAAGTTCCCACTTAGCACGGACAACTTTTTAGGACTTTATGAGCCACCAATTGACATTTCTTTTCTTCTCCTCTGGTGCTGAAATTGCCTTCTGACTGACCTATC
This sequence comes from Bos javanicus, assembly GCF_032452875.1. Classification (NCBI taxonomy): domain Eukaryota; kingdom Metazoa; phylum Chordata; class Mammalia; order Artiodactyla; family Bovidae; genus Bos; species Bos javanicus. The sequence continues at coordinate 75,639,161 of NC_083872.1, read as the reverse complement.
CTTTTATCCTGATTCTTTTTGCAATTTTATCGTCTGTGTCATTTCAGGTCACGGCATGAGATGGATAGATAGATGTGAATCATTTGACTATTAGCCCAAGTGAGCAACGAGTTTTGCCTGTTTTGTGAGTTGCTATACTAGAACAGTACAAGGCAATCACATTTGTGCATAATTAATGCTGAGAACAATCCTTTTACTTGGATTTACTACAATCACTAACCCAATAGCTTTGCAGTGGTGCTGGGTTAGCTAGCTGGTACAACTTCACTAATCATCCATGATTTCACAAGCCCTTGCCAGACAGACAAGCTGCAGGAGATGTTTTAGTGATGATGCTATTCATGGTACAGTCTGTCTTTCCCCGGTTGTATAAGGACATTAAATGAGGAAGCAGAGTTGGAGGCTGGTTATGGAAATTCCTCTTTATCAAGATAACTAATATTGAGATTTCAGCTGGAACAGGCCCCTCCCCTCAAAAGCTAACAAGATTTAACCAAAGCAATAGAAACAACAGTAGTAAAATTAGTCGCAGCAAAAACATGCCCTTCTGACTCAGAGACCCAGTGTGTGGGCGGAGATGTGCCGTGTCTGTGACGGGGAGATTCCCCTGGGAAGGGCTGGATCCTTCCTTGTGACATAGCCAATGGCTTCAATGCTGCTTCTATTTGGAACAGATTATTAGGCAACATGAATGTATGGCAGGGGTGGGAGCTGGGAGGGGAGAGACATGGCCAAATCCCCATCTACATCATAGCAGCTAACACAGCCTCCAAACCCTCACCAGCTAAATTCAACTCCAACTTGAGGGATGTTTCGTGAGTGCTTACTTTGAGCTGGGGTGGGGCTTCCCAGGTGGCTCAGTGACAAAGAATCCACTGCCAAGCAGAAGATGCAGGTTCAATCCCTGGGCTGGGAACATCCCCTGGAGGAGGAAATGGCAACCCACTGCAGTATTCTTGCTCTGAGAATACCATGGACAGAGGAGCCTGGTGGACTACAGTCCATCAGCCCATGGGGTTGCAAAGAGTCAGATCCGACTGAGTGACTAAAAGCAGTGTGCTGGGGCTGGGAACTGCTGGATGTGGCACATGTCCAGGCATTTGATTTCAACAGTAAGGACTGGGGAAAATGCTCACACACTTCCCTCTCACTTCCACTTCCTCCCCTTGGTCTGTCGGCCTTGGTCTTAAGATATTAACACCCTTCCAAGTTGAAATCAGCTTCCCTTCTGATTTCTGGAAGGAATCCAGTCTACCCTCTTCTCTCTCTCAGCAGGTATTGTACACACAGCAATTCCAACCAGGCAGGGGATGGCTCCTCTTTCTCCTCCTTCAGGAAATCTTCCAGTTCTTGTCTTGTTATAAGAATCTCACATTTGAAGTCTTGCTGGGAATAAACACACATTTCTGATAACTCCAAAGATTAAGCCAATGAAATAAAAATTCATTTTTGAGGCATCACTGTAAATGACCAGGATTATTCACGGAAATATTGGCAGTTTGGTAGAGGCACAGCGGCCCTCAAGTTGACAGTAATTTGCTGCAATGTGCCAGGCAGTCCTGAAGTCGTTCAATACACGAGACATCATCAAATACCACATCTGAATTCTGTTCATATTATTAGAATGAAAAGGGTAATGCAATTCAATTGCCTGGAGGATCATCGTACACACAGACATAAACAGAGCAGGCCGGAGGCAAAATTGCTTAGCGAGTGAAGTTGGTCTGCAGAGCCCCTGGCTTGCCTTCCTTTGCCCTCTTAACTCAGGCCTCCCTTTTGCAGGAATCCCCTGTGAATTTAAATCAGTGTGCTGCCCCTCCCATGGGTATTTGTTTTTTTAATGTTCTTTCTATTTTGATAAAGAAGGGAATTAAGAACTCTCATTTATCACAGCACCTACAATGGACCAGGCACCTTTCCACAAACAATGTTATTTTTGGTTGAATATTATGCAATCACTCATTCAAAAAATACTTATAGACTATCTACACCAAGCCAGGCACATGACTGATTACTGGAGATCCAGCAGAGATTGAAAAGTCACAGCCTTTCCCCATGAGCTCTGCACCCTAATGGGAAGGAAGAAGCAATAAAATAATGAATGCACAAACATTTGTCAGAGGATGATAGGTGTTAGGCAGAAAAATAAAGAGTAGAGAATGTTGACACAAGTTCAGTTCAGTTGAGTTGCTCAGTCATGTTTGACTCTTTGTGACCCCATGGACTGCAGCAAGCCAGGCTTCCCTATCCATTATCAACTCCCAGAGCTTGCTCAAGTTCATCTCCATCGAATTGGTGATGCCATCCAATCACCTCCTCCCCTGTTGTCCCCTTCTACTCCTGCCTTCAATCTTTCCCAGCATCAAGATCTTTTCCAATGAGTCAGTCCTTCGCATCAGATGACCAAAGTACTGGAGCTTCAGCTTCAGCATAAAAATTTAGGACTGATTTCTTTCGGGTTGGCTGGTTTGATCTCCTTGCTGTCCAAGGGACTCTCAACAGTCTTCTCCAACACCACAGTTCAAAAGCATTAATTCTTCAGTGCTCAACTTTCTTTATAGTCCAATTCTCACATTCATACATGGGTACTGGAAAAAACATGGCTTTGACTAGATAGACCTTTGTCAGTAAAGTAATGTCTCTGCTTTTTAATATGCTATCTAACTGTGTCATAGCTTTTCTTCCAAGGAGCAAGTGTCTTTTAATTTCATGGCTGCAGTCACCATCTGCAGTGATTTTGGAGTCCAACAAAATAGGTCTGTCACTGCTTCCATTGTTTCCCCATCTATTTGCCATGAAGTGATGGGACCGGATGCCATGATCTTAGTTTTTTTAATGTTGAGCTTTAAGCCAACTTTTTCACTCTCCTCTTTCACTTTCATCCAGAGGTTCATTAGTTCCTCTTCACTTTCTGTCGTATGGTTGGTGTCATCTGGGTATCTGGGGTTATCGATATTTCTCCCTGCAGTCTTGATTCCATCTTGTGCTTCATCCAGCCTTGCATTTCACATGATGTACTCTGCATAGAAGTTAAATAAGCAGGGTGACAATATACAGCCTTGACATACTCCTTTCCCAATTTGGAAGCAGTCTGTTGTTCCATATCCAGTTCTAGCTGTTGCTTCTTGACCTGCATACAGATTTCTCAAGAGGCAGATCAGGTGGTCTGGTATTCCCATCTCTTTCAGAATTTTCCACAGTTTATTGTGATCCACACAGTCAAAGGCTTTAGCGTAGTCAATGAAGCAGAAGTAGATGTTTTTCTGGAACTCTTGCTTTTTCGATGATCCAACAGATGTTGGCAATTTAATCTCTGATTTCTCTGCCTTTTCTAAATCCATCTCGAACATCTGGGAGTTCTCAGTTCACATACTGTTGAAGCCTCACTTGGAGAATTTTGAGCATTATTTTGCTAGCATGTGAGATGAGTGCAATTGTGCAGTAGTTTGAACATTCTTTGGCATTGCTTTTCTTTGGGATTGGAATGAAAACTGACCTCTTCCAGTCCTGTGGTCACTGCTGAGGTTTTCAAATTTACTGACATATTGAGTGCAGCACTTTCACAGCATCATCTTTTAGAATTTGAAATAGCTCAACTGGAATTCCATCACCTCCACTAGCTTTGTTCATAGTGATGCTCCCTAAGGCCCACTTGACTTTGCATTCCAGGGTGTCTATCTCTGGATGAGTGATCACACCATCATGGTTATCTGGGTCATGAAGATCTTTTTTATATAGTTCTTCTGTGTATTCTTGCCACCTCTTCTTAATATCTTCTGCTTCTGTTAGATCCATACTATTTCTGTCCTTTATTGAGCCCATCTTTGCATGAAATGTTCCCTTGGTATCTCTAATTTTCTTGACGAAATCTCTAGTCTTTCCCATTCTATTGTTTTCCTCTATTTCTTTGCACTGATCACTTAGGAGGGCTTTGTTATCTCTCCTTGCTAAAGGAAATGCTAAATGAGATAGGGTGGCCCTGGAAGGCCTCTTAGAGGAGCTGACAATTGAGCAGAGTCCTCAAAGGAGATGAGTGAATGAGCCATGTTGGTACCTGGGCCAAACAGCTTCTGGGTTGAGGAAATGGCAAGTCCAAAGACACTGAGATTCTCCACATGTCCAAATGGAGGCAAGTGGAGAGAGCAGATTGAATATGGGGGAAATGAAGGGAAGCATGATGGAAAAGTGGAAAGAAGTGGATGCCAGACATGGAGGTGCTTGTGGACTAGAATGAGGATTTCACCTGAAAGATGTTGAAAGCCCTTGGAGGGTCCAAGGAAAGGGACGACATTAATTCTCTTGGGTTTTCAGAAGGCTGCTCTGGCTGCTGGGTGGAACACAGCCTATATGGGAACAAGCATAGAAACAGAGACCACTTAGGATGGAGTTGCAGTAACCAGAGGCCCCATCAGGATGAAGTTGCAGTAACCAAGGAAAGAAATGAAGGCAGCCTGGACAGGAATGAACCAGGGAGGTGATGCTAATCAGGCAGAACTTGTCATCTGATGTGTGGCTTTTGGTTCCCATTCCTGCAGGTAAGGAGATGGAAGTATAGAAATATAGGTAATTACTTGTGGCCAGTTGGTTAATAGGTAGCCAAACCAAGTCCTATGGGCTGCCCGGCTGCAAAGGTTTGACTCCCTTTAGTCTCTCACAAACTTCTCTGTTACCAGGTGATGAAAGGCAATGATTCTTGGTGAAGACATTTTACTCAATATAGAACAGGAAGAAGAAGGATTTGGGGAAGCTGGGGATTCTTCTGGGCCCTTATAATCTCACTCTAGCCCTTGCTTTAAAAGGGTTCCACCAAAACCCTGATGCCAGGAAAGATTGAAGGCAGGAGGAGAAGGGGGTAACAGAGAATGAGGTGGTTGGATGTCACCACCAACTCAATGGACATGAGTCTGAGCACACTCTGAGAGATAGTGAAGGACAAGGAAGCCTGGCATGCTGCTGTTCATGGGTGTCGCAAAGAGTCAGACATGACTGAGTGACTGAACAAAAGCAACAAAAAAGAGACAGTAATAATAGTTAACACTTATCAGGCTATTATGATGTACTCAGCAGTGTTCTCTGTGCATCCCTTGTTACTGCAAGTATTCCTCACAGCAGCTTGCACAGAGGAACAATTATCATTCCCATTTTACAGATGAGGAAACAGAGACTAAGCTATGTTAACTGATTCAAGGTGATAGGGTATGGATGTGAACCTTGGCAGCCTGGTTCCCAGAATCCTTACTCTTGAACATCATACTATTTCTTCCTCGAAGAGATATTGACTTTCAAGTACTTTTGTACTGAAATTTGGACTTGGAGACTAAAATTCACACTGCTGCTGCTGCTGCTAAGTCACTTCAGTCGTGTCCGACTCTGTGCGACCCCATGGATGGCAGCCTACCAGGCTCCCCCGTCCCTGGGATTCTCCAGGCAAGAACACTGGAGTGGGTTGCCATTTCCTTCTCCAAAATTCACACTAGTGATACACATTTGAGCTGACTTCCACTGACATGGGCTTGGGGGTCATTGGAAAGTGTCCAGGCAGGGGTTGAATGCCCTTCCTCAGAAATGCTGCCAGGAGCTTCCTGTCCAGGGTGAATGCTGGATGAGATGGCCTCAAGGTCTCCATCCATCTCCAAGTTGCTGATAAATCTCTCCTCATGTATCACTGGCTTGTCCATCCTGCGGCACATATCTTCCAGATGTTGGGAGAGAAGAATTGAGTAGTCATTAATAAAACCACAGCTGCCAACTCTCAGTTTTATTTGATGGATGACAGAGATATTTCCAACTCATCTTTCTTCCCAGTTTTAAGAGAAGAGGGATAATGAGGTACAGGCTAATGTGGGGAGGACAAAGATGGGAACAGGGTGAGAGCCAGGGAGGAGGAATGGACGGGTGAGTGGGGGATACCCAAAAGACAAGCAGAACAAATTCTGGGAAAAAGAGAGAGTGGCATGTGCCCTTCAGGGAGAGGGAGAAATGGAGAAATGCTAATTCTCACAATACCACAATCCCAGATCCCCCAAGAAGTCCTTCTTTGCTCTCACTCCAAAAAACCTTTCCTTCTTTATCTACCTTTCCTCAAGGACATTAACTCATTTATAAGAGCTTCCTTAATCACCCCGCTTTAGGTAGAATTGACCTAACTCCTCTTTATGCCCTATCCAAGTAATAAAAAACAAACAATAATAACAACATTTTCTCTGTATTTAGCTTTGCTTCTACATATTTATCTCATTCAATTTAGTATCAAAACAGCCCTGCAAGATGCATATGATTATCTCCATTGTACAACAAGATGCTCAGGGTTCAAAGATATGCAGTCACTTGCCCAAGGTCACACAATCAAGGAGCTAAAGGATCAGTGATCCAAACCTGGAGACTTGACTCAGACTTCACTCCAAACTTGACTCAGCCCTTTGACTGCCCATGTTTCCACATCTACAGCAGTCCACCCCCAACTGAGTTACTGAAGGGCTGGCACTTTTTCTCATTTACTTTTGCATCCTCAGCACCCAGTTGGTACCAAGTAAATACTAATGGAGATGACGCACGTATGAATAAATGGATGAAAACAGAGTTACAATGAACTGGCACCTATAAATATGCTCATATGCATTTACATTGTCAGAGACAATGCCAACAGTTTTTGAGAACCATTGATTCATTTGACAAATTTGAAAAGTGCTTATTGGAAATCCACTGCACACTGGGCTGATGAGATTGTGGGGAACGGAACCATCCAGGTCCCTAACCTTGAGTTGCCCATAAAATAAAGGAGGAGAAAGACAAAAAACAAGCTAACAGCCAATGATATCACAAAGGAAAAAAAATATTTGCAAATTGATAAAGAGAGAGTATGGGGGTACAAATGGGAGGGCTGTAGTTAGAACATTCTCTGAGTAAAAAGTACTTAAGGCTGAGTAAGAGTCATCCAGGAAAAAGTGAGGGGAGGCGGAGAGTTAGAAAGAAAATGAGGATAAGAGGACCAGCATCCCAGGAATACTGTCATTAAATGAGACATGTAACCATGAAGAATGTAGTGACCCTCCCCCAACAAATAAGCATCCCATTTGCCACCTCCAGACTTTGGAAGTCTGACTTCCCAACTGCCTTCATTGATTATTGAGCTTTACTGCCCTGCTAAACATGTTTAAGGAAGGAATGAATCCCCATATACTCCATGCCAAAGAGAAAATGCAGGATGGCCTTGCATTGGCCTGCCAGCCTCGTGCCACTAATACTTGTCATGACCACAGCCTCTCATCGCCTTAACAGTAACTCAATTACCGGTCCCTGGGCTCCTTCAGGCACAAAGCCTTTCCCATGGGTCCTCATTGTTTTCCAGAGAAGCCCAGGACACAAGTCAATTTCTTGGCCCTAATGAGAGCTTTTCAACACCTGTCAGTAGCTATCGAACATGTGCTAAGTGCAGCCCTAAGGCCACCCAAGCTGCCTCCCTAGACAGAGGTCCTGGCCAGCCAGGGGGTGCAACGGGGGTTCTGGCATCAGAGCCTCAAACAGCAGATGTTGCCACCTTCAGTGGTGGCCCAATTATGATGTTAGCACCCTGGACATTAATCCCTGGGTCCTTGCCAGCCAGAACCTGCTCAGCTCTCTGCTTTAGTAACACAAGTCCTCTGGTGGGGGCAGGGGGAGGGGGAAGGCATCAAGGAAAGGTCTTGGGAAAGCCACACTTTCAACTGCTCAGATTCAAAGCCCCACTTGTCCTCAGCATCACGTTCAAGGCCTGAAGATGCCCAAGGATTTTAACAGCATGAATGCCAGCCCCAGTCACCACAAGGCAGTCATCAAGCATTGTTATTGCAACAGAGACCCAGAAAATTAAATGTCTTTCTCAAGGAAATAAAACACATTCACAAGAGTTCCCTGAATACGAATTTGCTTTCCTGAAATCCAGGTTTTTGAAATGTGTTAAATAAGTGGTAAGTTACACAAGAGTAGGGGATATAGCATAGAGTAGTGTGGGGTCTGGCACATCATAAATATTTTTGGCTTAAGTGACTCGCCCTGATTCAAATTCAATATCAGAATTCTGCTCTATGGCTTGACACTGAGTTGTATAAAGGTAGGATATCCACTCTGTATTATCAGCAATAAGTGTTTTTTAGCATCTGGCTCCTCACCATCCAGAACTCCCCAAGCCACCTTTTCCTTTTCCCCATCTGTATAAGCTATGTAGTGGTGATGGTGCTCAGTCATGTCAAACTCTTTGTGACCCCATGGACAGTAGCCTGCCAGGTTCCTCTGTCCATGGAATTTTTTAGGCAAGAAGACTGCAGTGGGTTGCCATTTCTTTCTCCAGAGGATTGTCCTTACCCAGGGATTGAACCCGTGTTGCCTGCATCCCCTGCCTTAGCAGGCAGATTCTTTACCACTGCACCACCCGGGCAGCCCGGGTACATAGCAGGTCCCAAAGGAACCTGAACTAGATGCAGAACCATGTACAGCATTTTTGAAGTGACTGAGTCTATGAGATCTGGAAGATATGTAGACATGACCTGCAAGAGTGCATTTGGAGGCGGAGGAGTGGGTTTGAAAAGTGAATTCTGAACAGAAAGTACAGCTACGCTGTATCCTATAGCAGGATTGCAGAGAAGGAGGTGAGAAGAGTAGAAAGAGATGAGGATGAAGAGACAGGCAAGGCTCAGACAGTGAGGTATTCCGTGGGCCATGTGAAGAACTTGACAGTCATTGTGGAGTTTTGGGGGGTGAGGAACAGCAGGAGTGAAATTATGAGATGTGATCTTGAAGATTGGAAAGGAACCTGGGTTGCAGATGAAAAGCTAAGCCACAGTCTAGATGGAAGGAGATGGTGGTTTAGACCAAGGAGGCAACAGCAGAGATGAAGAGGCGAGCATGGATTTTAAAGATAGTTAGGACCTAATAGATTGGATTTGGAGATGAAAGAGAGAAAGATCCAGGATGATTCCCAGAGTCCTGACTCTCACAACAGGAGATAGTGAGGCAAGAGATGCTGGAAGAAGGCAGCTTGGAGGGATGGAGAAGGAGTGTGAATCATAAGCTCAGGTTTGGGAACACTGAGTATGAGATGTCTTTGAGACAACCAAATAAAGACATCCTGTAGGTAGTGAGAGATAGGGAGTGGAGTTTGGAGAAGTCAGGGCCAAAGTCACAATGTAGGAGTCATTCTGTGCAGGTGGTAATTTAAACTGTGAACTTTGATGGGATCCTGGAGACAGATTACTTCTGAAGAGTATACTGTGATTTACTTAAGCATTCTCCCCATATTGAACATTTGTGTTATTTCTGATCATTTGGCATTATAAATGTCCTAGTAATGAGCATCCGTGTCCTAATTTATCACTTTTTCCACTTTCTGGGTTAATTTTCTAAATAGCTTTCATTGCTAACATGGTTAGCAATGGATAACTGCTAAGAGAATAAAAATATCATGTGTCCAAAATGAAACAGAAATTCTTCTTTGATTGCCCACTATTTGTGGCGGCCTACATAACTGCTTTCTTCCAATATTGATGATTTATTGTCTTCCCTACCTAGCCCAACCAAAAGTACCTTCTTCCTCTGAATTCTAATGATCATCCTAGAGACACTCTGTCCATTCTTGTCCTTCAGAGGCTTGACATTTTAGGATACAGGTCCACCTGAAGGGTAATTGTCTTCCACATTATAATTTTCTGTAACTAGAGACCTGGAACTATATTTACATTTCTTGATATCTCCTTGGGGTCTAGCAAAACCATCTCAGGGTCGACATGTAGTGACTATTGTAGATTAACTAACAGAGGATAGTAAGAACCAATATCTATTAAACCCTTGCTACATACCAATTTCATGCAGCCATGAAATTTTTCCATGGAAGGAAAACTATAACCAGTCTAAACAGCATATTAAAAAGCAGAGACATCACTTTGCCAACAAAGGTCCATATAGTCAAAGCTATGGTTTTTCTAGGAGTCATGTACAGATGTGAGAGTTGGACCATAAAGAAGGCTGAGCACTGAAGAACTGATGCTTTCAAATTGTGTTGTTGGAGAGGACTCAAGAGTCCCTAGGACAGCAAGGAGGTCAAACCAGCCAATCCTAATGGGAATCAACACTGAATATTTATCAGAAGGACTGATGCTGAAGCTCTAATACTTTGGCTGCCTGATGCCAATAGCCAACTCATTGGAAAAGACCCTGATGCTGGGAAAGATTGAAGGCAGAAGGAGAAGGGGGTGACAGAGGATGAGATGGTTGGATGGCATCATTTGACAGAGTAGTGGGGTCTGGCACATCAGACCAATCCCATCATGAGTTTGAGCAAACTCTGGGAGATAGTGAAGGACAGGGAAGCCTGGTGTGCTGCATTCCATGGTGTCTCAAAGAGTTGGACACAACTTAGCAATTAAACAACTACATACGAAGATATTCTGAGAGTTTTCAATTAAATATATATTAACCCTCCCCCCAAAAATCTTTATCTTCATATCTACAAAGGTATTAGGGTAATGATATCTGATATATCAACTAAATACTCAAATTCCAGTGGCTTAGTACATGGAAGTCTATTTCTCACTTGCATTTGTTTTTTTCACACTTAAAGTCCAAAAAAGGCAGCTTTCCTCCAAGCACTGATTGAGGGACACATGCCTTTCCACCTGTGGGTCCACCATCTTCAGCACACGGGACCAGGTTCCTCTGCCTCAAACCAGAAGGGGAAGGGGCATGGAAGATGGCCCAGGAGAGGTTCTAATGGTCTAGGAATGGAAGTGACACACATCACTTTCATCACATTTTACTGGCCAGAACACAGTCACGGGGCCATGCCTAACTGAAAGGAGGGCTGAGAAATGCTGTGAGATTGAGTACTAGACTACAGGGAAAGCAGGTTTGGGTGATCATTGCAGTCTCTGCCAAGCTGAAAGAAGTTAAAGTCCAGAGATGTTAAGTAACTTATCTGATGATGCCCAGGAGAGCTAGGTCTCCAACTCCAGCCTGTATAACTCCTAAGTTTATGCTTTTTCCACCACATCCCACTGACTGACAACAATCATTGTGTTCTGTACTTCCAGGGTCTCTGAGATGCATGTATTTGACTCACCTTAGCAATTTTTGATTTCACATATAACCCAACCTCAAATTGCAATGAGTGTGACAGATTCACATTAAATCCAAGTTTCAGGTGTATCTTGCAGATGCAACCTCTTTTACTTCCAAACATCTTACCAGTGTTCTCCTTCAACGAGTCAATCAACTCATTGACATGCCCTCACATTAGGTAGGCACGTATTCCTCTTCCAAAGTCTCTGCCTTATAAACTTGACATATTCAGATGCTATGGCTTTTATCATGAGTAAATTAAAGCTCTTAAAATGTCAGAATGTTTTTGTTTCATTTGACATTCACCATAGGTCAAAACAGACGTGTCTAAATGGCTGTCTAACCATATTGCTCAGGATGGCTTTTTAGGAAGTCTAGGACATCCAGGAGTATGGTGATCTGAGGCTCTTTAGTATCAGTAATTTAGCATAGTAATTCTGTTTGTATCTGTTCCCATGTAAGCAATTTACAGAATATCCACTGTGCTACAGATCCTGGGGTAGGGAAGCTGAAAGGGATCTTGGGAAGTTTCCCTCTTGCTTTACAGGTATAAACCATAGTATCTTAAAGCTGGGGAAAATAATGACATTAGTAGTAACAGTAGCCATAACCCTCAATGAATATATTCATTCAATAAATATCTACTGAGAGCTGACTTTGTGCCAAATACAGTTACAGAAGCTGGAGATAGATCTGTGGTAAAACAACATCTCTGTCCTCTTGGGGCTGACATTCTAATGGGGGAAACGCACAGATAAACACATAATGCATTGAGTGGTGCTAAGAGCTATGAAGATAGATTAAGGAGAGAGAATGCAAACTGATAAGGTGGGGAGTCGTTGGATTATACAGAGTGGCTAATGATGGTGTCTCAGAAATGATGACATTTTGAAGAAAGACCTGAAAGAAGTGAGATAGTGAGACTCTAGGAAGAGGGCATAGTAAGTGAAGAAGCTTGAAGGGAGAGTGTACTTGGCATTTTCCAGCAACAGTAAGGAGACCAGGTGACCTGGGAGAGTGGTAGGAGAGGTGGCAGAGAAGATTGGGGAAGGGGAGAGATTGGGTAAAGCTATATAGACCATGAAGAGGATGTTGAACTCTCTACTTGCGTTGGGGTAAGGAGACTTCAAGCATTCCACGGTTCATTTGGGGACGATAGGAAGAACCAACAAAGAGCCTGAGAAGGAGTAGCCAGTGAGTTAGGAAGACAGCCAAACAAGAGGGTGCCTGAAGGCAAGTGAAGAAGTTCAAGGAGAGAGTGCAGATCAAATGCCACTGATCGGTCAAGGAAGGTAGGACAGAGACCTAGCCATCAAATGTGACAAGCAGAGGTGCTGAAGAGGAAAACCTGAAGGTGGAGAGATGGAGAGAGAATGGAAGAAAGACGCTCTAGTGCTTCCTCTCTCTTTCCCGCCTTTCCTCCCTCCCTTTCTCACCCTTACCATTTTCTGGGCACAGTACAGGATTTTTCTAAGCTCCCCAGTTTCACTCATAGGACCACTTTCCCCTCTGTTTTACAAAAGAGACTTGGGGAGACACTACAGCTCCAAAGTGTGGAAACTGGACTTGGCCTTCATGTATGCCAGATTCCAAAAGTGCCCATCCTTTGTCCTCTCGGCTAGCTACGTCTCTTAGAGGTCATCAGGGGCAACCAATACCAAATGAATTCCCACTTCTAAAAATCGCAGAAAATAGGTCATTCAGCTTCTCTCTGAACACTGTCTGAATCATTTCAATGATTAGCTTCTCTCCTTTAGATTTTTAATTAAAGAGCTTCCATAATCCATCCCTGTACACCACCACACCATGGAACGTGTTCTTCAAGTACATTCTTCCCTTCATTACTCCACCTCCTTGGTTTTTTTTAAAAAATCTTATTTGAATAGAAAAGCAGTTCTATTAATAACAACTCTCAGAACAGTGGGAGCAGCGGGGTACTTTGTCCATCTCACATCACAGCCTGATCTCCAGGCCTAGACAGAAAGTCCATGTGCCTGCTGGAGATCTCCACCAGGGGGTCCCACTGGCCCTTCTATCAGTTTAGATGCTTTGAGCTGCAAGTAAGAGAAAATCCAATTGGCTTCACAATATGGAAATGGGCTTCTCACATAACTAGGTGGTTCCAGCCTGTTTGCCTGTTTCTCTCAATATCCTCAGGATGGTAGTGAGACAGCTACAGTGATTTAGGGCTACTGCTGCTGCTGCTGCTAAGTCGCTTTAGTCGTGTCAGACTCTGTGCAACCCCGTAGACGTCAGCCCACCAGGCTCCACCGTCCCTGGGATTCTCCAGACAAGAATACTGGAGTGGGTTGCCATTTTCTTCTCCAATGCATGAAAGGGAAAAGTGACAGTGAAGTCGCTCAGTAAGTGTCCAACTCTTTGTGACCCCATGGACTGCATTTAGGGCTACACATCCTCAAAGGACAACACCCAGAGAAATCAAGAGGGTTATTTTCAGGTGCTCTTGGGTAAAAACAAGGAAATTGCTTTCCCAGAAGCACCCAAAAAACCTCTTCTCCTATCTCAGTGGTCCAAGTTAGTCATATGACTGCTCTCATGTTAATCATTAGCCAGTGATGGGTTACCTGCCCAGACACATGAACCATTCCCTGGAGCTGGGGGTGTGATCAGCTTCCCCTGAAGGACATGACTATATGGATGAAGGGGAGGAAGGCAACTGTGAACAAAATCAGTGTTCAGTGAAGGAGGAGGGAAGGGCTGATACCTGGGGAGCAGAACATGGTATCCATTACACTGGAGTCCATAACCACTCTCCTCCTTCTCAACCTTCCCCATGCTCTACACTGCACTGCAGGGAATGGAAACACCATCCATGAACTGAGAAACCTAGAAAATAAGCGCTCACCCTCTCCTTCATCTCACATGTAACAAATCTCTACATCCTGCATCTTCTACCCACCTAATAGCTCAAGAATCTGCCCACTTCTATTCAGTCCATCTTTCTTCAGGCTATCAACTCTGCATGGGCTGTTACAACAGCATCTTAAGTGGTCTCTCTGCTTCTGCCACATCCTTCCAAACAGACATCTGCTTTGGAAGCACATCTCTCAAAAGATGAAACCAGATAGTGTTGCCCTACTTTGTAAACCCTTCATCGACACACGAGGCTTCAGTGTTAATCTGACTCTCTCATGGGGCCAATAGGATCCTCCATGACCAAACCCTGCCCCTCCAGCTATCATTTGTCCCTTTCTATAAACTGGGGTTTATGTTACACTGAACCATCCATATAGATCCTCAAATGCTTGCCAACCACCCCCACCAAAACCCAAATAACACCAAGTTTCTCTCCCCCACCTCTATAAATGGCTACCATCTACTTGCTGCTTGGACAAAACTCTTAGGAGTTATCCTTGATTCCTCTCTTTCCTTCTTCCATCACAACTCGTGCTTCCATAGATAATGTTGATTCTACCTCCAGAATGTAATCTCAAACTATCATCTTCTGTCTATGTCCACAGCTACTGCCTTGGCCCAGGCCACCAGTAGCTGAGCAAGTGGTCTACTTACCCACTCTCATTCTTTACAAACAATTCTTAAGGTCTTCACCACAACCTACAGGCATTCTGTGATCTGCATCCTGCTTACCTTGACCACATCACCTGCCTCCGCTACCCCTCTCACTCACAGCCCTTTCTTCTGATCCTTGAAGACACCAAGCTTGTTCTCATCCCCAAACCCTAACACTTGCGGTATTCTCCACCTGGAGTGCTCTTCCTCAGGTCTTTGCACTGCTGACTCAGGGTGTGGCCCCCTACATGCCTACCACACTCTCAGGTCACATTATACTTTCATTCTCCACAGCACATCAGTAGTTGAAAGCCTCTTCTTTGTAGATTTGTTTGCTTACTTATTCATTATCTATTCCCCTAGAAGGTCAACTCTCTGAAGGCAGAGACATCATCTGTCTTTTTCACTTAGTTCTTGGGACAGTGCCTGGAACGCAGTAAGAGCTCAATATATGTGCTGAATGAATGAATGAACACATGGATATTCTATCTGACTTACAGTCTTATCCTTGGGCCCCCTTTACCTGCCTAATTCCTTCACATCCTTGAAACTCAAATCTGCCAATCATCAGCTTGTACACATGCACACACATACACACACACACAGAGTTGCCTTTCTTCTATCTCCCACAATAGTAACCAGCATTTCCCTCTAGCACTATATGTAACACCCTGAATTATAGCTATAGCTCCTCCCTCAGTGCTACAAGCTCCTTGGGGATGAATCTATTTCCCTCCATTCTGCATCTCCATCACCCAACTCACAGCCATTTCAGAGAAGGCACTCAGTGACGGTCTAGTAAATGAAGAAAAGAAAGTATTCTTCACTAATGGTTAGGGCTTTGATTATTCCTTAAGAGATGAACTTAGACCCGTATAACTCATTTCTCTCAATCAGCCTCCAAGTTTGAGATTTGGAGGAGGAGGATAGCATTCTAAATCCCCTCCCAATGTCCCTTTAAGTCTTTACTCTTGCTGTAACAGGCCAACACTTCTCTGAGTTATTTGGGAACTGGAGTCTCCCTTGATGTTGTATTTCTGATCGGTTGCTATTTGTTTTGACAGCTGTGGGAATTTTTTATTTAGACCAAGCTCTCTCTGGGGTTTAGTTTACTGGATCTTCTCAATCTAACACCTAGAAAGAAGAGAAAATGACTTACCTGTAAATCTTTTTTTATTGAAGGTGTACCATAAAACAGACTTTCTTTCACCTCTCCACTCTCTCCCGAGATTCAAGGATTCTTGGTTTTTATTGTTGTCTTTACCACTCATTTGGAAAGGACAGAGCAGTGGGAGGCTGGAGAGGCATATCAGCTCTACCCAGGAGGGACTGGGGCTCCCAGTCTCTCTGCCAGTGGACCCAAACAGAGGGAGCTTTCAAGGGAGTTCTTGACAGTTTCACACCAGAAACACCAAGCTGAGGAAATTTACTAGATGACACACATCCACAGAGCCAAAATTACAAGCCATTTTTCCTACCTGTCCCTTTTGTTTTATCTCTGGCAGATGTTCATGGGCAAAGCCATCAGTTTTCAATGGGAAAGCAGAACCCTATCAATAAATGAAGACTTTCGGGGTTCCTACAGGGAGAAACTTTTGCTTGGTCATTTTAACTGATGTTACCACTCATAAGCGACAGTGCAGTTTTTAAGGCATTTGTAGGAAAGGAAACTCAAATGAACACCCCCTTTGCCCATTACTCCTGCCACCCACTCCCAACATCCATCCAGACTAGAATGTTGATTAAGGTCAGCAGGAAATTGCTTAATCCTAGCAGTGACTGCACAAGCTAGTCACCAAGTATCTCAAAAATATCTTAGTCCCAAACATCTATCTTTTTAAAAAATAGCAAGTATTATTCTTTGACTGTCTAAGCAGAACATGCTCATTATAAAACTTTAGCAAATACAGAAAAACATAAAGAAAGACAGTTAAAATAATTCACCCAGAATAAACATAGATAACATTTTAGGAAAAGCACTAAATTTCTATGTCTTTTTTTCTGTGAATGAAATATATAGCTTTTTTATTGTGGTATAGCTGATGTACAGTATTATGTAAGTTTCGGGTGTACAACATACTGCTTCACAGTTTTTGAAGGTTATATTCCATTATGGTTATGATGACATGTTGTCTATATTCTTTGTGTTATACAGTACATCACTATAGCTTTTTTAATATATGTAGTAGTTTGTACTTCTTGATTCCTTACTCCTATCTTACTGCTCCCACTCCCCTCTCCCCACTGGTAACCACTAGTTTGTTCTCTATTGTAAATATATATCTTAATCAAGACTCAGATCACATTGGATACATAATTCTATGTTCTTTTTTTTCTTAATATCGTAACAAAACTTTTTCCATCTCCTTCATCTTCGAAAACATGACGTTTAATGGGCTCATTTTCTTTTGCTAGCTTTATAATTCATCTTAGAGAAAATAAGCCCAAAGAAGTTATCAGGTGACAACAACCCAGCTACCTCAAAGTGACAAGTGAATCCAAAATTTGAAAATCAGAATTACTGTTGTTAACTGTTTTCTGGAGGTCTCCATGGCAACTTGCCAATAGGCAAGACCAAAGTGAGTTTGAGGTAGCTAAACCTTATTGTAGAATTCAAAGTCCAGCTGTGGGTCACAATTATCTCTAGATTAGGGGATAATAGGCTGTTTTCACATTCTTTTTTATTCCTTTCTGTACAGACTAAATCTGTTACCACAAGCATGCCTTGCTTTTAAAATCGGAAGTAAACCATAATGTTATTTTCATTTTGGAAATAAACACCACTTAATTGTATATTTACCCTGGTTCTCTCATCCTCATTCTCTCTCTCTCTCCACAAACACACAGCCAGGAGCCCCATTTCACCTCTCATTTTTCAGACACACAACCTCAAGCCCTCTCCCTCTCCCTCCTCCCTCTCTCCCACCCCTCCGGGATTCGGACAGGCAGGAGTGGGAGTAAGGGGCTTCACTTGATCCCTCCGTCTTATCCGAGGGATAAGACCATGGCTCCAATCCACTCATCTGGAGCCTGATGCCAGGAGCCAGTATTGCTCAGCAGAAAGAAGACAAACTTTGATGGAAATAGGCTTTTGATGTCAGAGGGCTGTGTCACTTCCTGTCTGTATGGCCCTAATCAAGCCACTTAACCTCTCTGAACCTCAGTTCCCTCATCTGCAAAGTGAGGATAAGGATATCTAGTTTGGAAGATTATGCCACAATTTAATGATGCAATCTCTTTATCAAACTAAGTGCAGTAAGTCAGAGAAAGACATATATCATATGTTATCACTTCTGTGTGAAATCTAAAATATGACACAAATGAGTTTATCTACAAAACAGATTCAGAGACACAGAGAACAGACTTGGAGTTGCCAAGGAGAAGGGTGTGGAAGATGGATGAAGCTGGAGTTTGGGGTTAGCAGATACAAACTGATATGTACAGGATGGATAAACCAGGTCCTACTGTATAGCACAGGAACTATATTCAATATCCTGTGATAAACCATAATGGAAAAGAATATAAAAAAGAATGTATGAATATGTATAACTGAACCACTTTGCTGTGCAGCAGAAATTAACAACATATTAAATCCACTATGAAAGTGAAATTGTTAGTCACTCAGTCGTGTCCGACTATTTGTAACCCCATGGACGATAGCTCACCAGGCACCTCTGTCCATGAAATTCTCCAGGCAAGAATTCTGGAATGAGTAGCCATTCCCTTCTCCAGGAGATCATCCCAACCCGTGGATCAAACCCAGGTCTCTCACATTGCAGGCAGATTTTTAATCATCTGAGCCACCAGGGAAGCCCCAAGTCCACCATACTTAATTTTAAAAACCTCTGACAAAAGCTTGCAGCAAATAAATGCCCTCATCATAGGTTCACTGATCATCTCTTGGGCCTTAGTTTTACTCTAAACTTGTCCATCCTTCCTCTAGCCAAGGCTGAGCCCAAGATCACCTTAGCTAGAGCTCCTAATCAGTCAGGATTTTTCTGCTTGGAAAACCAGATACCTTTTTTAAAATTTAATATTTATTTTTATTATTTTACTTGGCTGTGCCAGGTCTTAGATGCAACATGCAGGATCTTTAGTTGGGGCATGTGGGATCTAGTTTCCTGACCAGGGATCGAACTTGGGCCCCTGTGTTGGGAGCTCAGAGTCTTAGCCACTGAATCACCAGGGAAATCCCAAAGGGATGTGTTTTAACATTGGAGCTGGAACTCTCACAAAGGGCTGGGAATCAGGTTTTAGAAGCAAAATATGACTTGACTCTTAAGAAAACTCTCTCTCGATTGGCTGAGGTTCTCAGCTTGCCTTTGCCATGAAATCCACAAAGCTCTTCCATAAATATTATCTTTATTGATAAAGAACAGAACAAATCAACAAAGCCCTGACATTTTATCCAGTTGAATAGTAAGAAAGAGGAAGAGAGGTAAAGGAGGAGAAAGAGGAAGGAAGGAGGAGGGGAAGCGAGGAAGAATGATATGGATTGGATGAGTCTTTATAAAGCCAAAAATGTAGAGAGAGAGAAGAGAAAGAAGCAGCGGCATGAGAAGGAAGTGGGTCGGTGCTGACATCCTTTGCCTAAAGAGCAAACTGGGGCGGCGCATTCACGCGACTGGTTCAGAGGCTAAAACAAGTCAAGATGAGAAATAGCATTAGAATTTGGAGCTTTTCGTTGGTCTGCAAGTGACACGGATTTTAAAGATGTCAATGAAAATATATAACCAGATTTTAAGACAGTGTGCTCACTCTGCTACATTTTTCCTGTCTGTGACTTTAAATTCCCAAGCAGCATTGCCTGTAACTGAGGAGCATTTGTTTTCATTGTTTGCTTTTCTCCAAGAAAAATGACTAGAGGTAGAAAACCCCAGATTGTCAAATTACTTTCAGAAGGTTTTACTAGAAATTATTTTTTTCAACTGTAGTTAAAGATAAACACAATGTCTCCGAAGCTGAGCTATTTTATCAAGTCAGACAAAACAGAATACAGTTCCTTTTTGAGAACCCAGATTAGCTGCTATCGTGGGTGATTATCTGGATGTAATATGCTACCATGTGCAGAGTGGAACAGCCTACTAGATACACTGAAGCACCACTCATTCGTTCTACAGTACTGACTGAACACAGAATTTGTGAGTAGCACTGTCTGGCCCCTGGAAACACTGCCCAAGGCAGAGAAGGGGCACTGGTGTCCTCCTGGGGGGACCCTGTCCTCCAGCATGGGGGTGGGCAGGTATACAAGCAACTGGAAGGCAGGATGTGATCTCCAAATTATAGAGCCAAGAAGAATCATCTCATCCAAACTTCATTTAAAATGAGGCCCAGAGACGGGGAGTGACTTGCCCAAGGTCGTACACAGTGAGTTGCTGGGGGAGTCAGAGTGAGTTTTCAGACTGAATAGCTAGTGTTTTTTCCTCTATATAAAGAACAAGTTTGAGTTTAATTTTTGAAATGTGCTACAGTTCCCACATCTGGGATTGTGCAAAGTCTAATGGAGTTGCAGGACCTCACTTCAAAGAATGTTAGATCCAGAAGGGACCCCAATGATCATCTGGCCCTGGGGTCCATGGTCAGGAGAGCAACTCAAACCAGAGCTACCAAATCAGTCTGGGGGTTGAGTGTCTTTGCTGCTTCTTAGTACCTTGCAGGTGCTTATCAGATCTTTCCTGGGACACTAAGAGCAAATTCAGAGAGGGACCGGCACAGTGAAGGGACAACTAGAAATCAGGAGAAAGAGGAAGAAATAAACACGGAGGGACGGTTTAGGGTGGTAGTCACTAACATGGGCTTCGGACACAGACAAGCCTGAGTTCAAGTCCTGGCTCTGATCCTCATTCTGAGTGGCTTTGGATGAGCAGCTTGACTTCCCTGGGCCAGTTTTCTCATCTAAAGAAGGAAACCTTTCCATGCCCCTCCCTTATAGGCTCTCTACACAGGCTGAGAGAGCCTACAGGAATGCGTGTGTTACCCAGCAAGTGGGTAAGAAGGGTCATTGCTCCCACCACTGAGTGGGCTGAGAAGGTGCCAGAAACTTCTGCCTGTTTCACAGCTTCACCTTGGCCATCATGCCACCTCCCACACAGATGCCCAGCAGTCAAAAGTACTACATGGTTTGGGAATGATTCATGAGGTGTCTTGAATTCCAAATCAGGAATTCTAGGGAACTTTTGATGCCTGAAGCTTGAGGGAGAGGAGCTCCCAGCTCTGGGGATCACAAAGCTGTAAGAACTGATGTGTCTTAATGATACAGGCTGAGGAGTCACCCGGCAGGAGCAGCACAGCCCTTAGAGACCATTGAGGCCACCCCCCGCCCCCCTGCCAGAGGCCAGAGAGGCCAGGCAACTCGCCCAAGACCACACAGCATGTTGACGAGGTCAGGTAGAGCCTCGGTCTCTTCCTCCTGAAAATAGAGGTAATAACTGGGATTACCAGGAGGACTCAGTGAAATTTTGCTGTAAACCATTTTGCTTATGTCTGGACTACAAATATCTCAATAAGAAATACAAATATACTGTATTATCCATGATTATCATCAAATTATTGTTGCCATGTTTAGTTGGTTAGTTTGTTTTGTTTTCTGGGGATTTTTGTTTATGCGCTGGTTTTTTGTTGCACACAGGCTTTCTCTAGTTGCAGAAAGCAGTAGCTACTCTTTGGTGCAATGTGCAGGCTTCTCACTGGGGTGGCTTCTCTTGCTGTGGAGCACAGGCTCTAGGCTGGCGAGCTCAGTAGTTGTGGCTCAGAGGTTCCAGAGCGCAGGCTCGGTAGTTGTGGTGCATGGGCTTAGTTGCCCAGCGGCGTGTGTGATCTTCCCAGATCAGAGATCAAACCCGCATCCCCTGCATTCGCAGGCGGATTCTTAACCACTGGACCAGCAGGGAAGTTCTTCCCATGTGTTTTTAAGCAACTCCCCTAACTCTCAGTCCAATACCCTTTCTGTGGCTGGAGCCTCACTCTTTCAGTCTTTCTGTACTAACTAACAATTAGCAAAGTCAGTGACAAACTCTGGACCAGGCACTGCCATTCTAAGTCACTTGACTCTCACGGTGAACCCTGTAAGGTAGGTCCTCCTAGAACCCCATTTCTCAGACTGGAGACTGAGCACAAGGTGGTTACGTCATCTGCCCAAAATGACTCGACCAGGAAGGGCACAGCTGTGATTTTTACTGAGTTGGTCCAGCCCCAGCATACAAATGCCAAATGCTATATCACTTACCACTTCAAAACCTTCTCCAAATTCATGCCTCTGTGACTTCTCCACATTGTAAAGACTGAATAAGGAAGATGCCTTGCCTTTGAAGTAGCTTAGTGTCAGAGCAGGGCTGGCACATAAGAAGGGTCTACAAATTGTTCATTCTCCCCACTTGAGTTCCAGAGATGAATTTCTGTTCTCACTGGGCATTTTTTTGGCCCCAGCCCAGTTCTATAGCTTGTATCTCTATACATTGCTAACAGTGCTTTTCCTCGTTAGGGACAGGCCACCAGCATCTGAGATTTTCTGCCTTCATCCCAAACTCACTCAATCAGAAACTCTGGGACTGGGGTACAGCACCCTGTATGTTGACAAGCCCTCCAGGACATTCTGGGACACACAAAGGAGAGCCACTGATGGTGTGATTAGTACCATGCCTAGAGTGTACCCAGTGCATAGCAGGGATTCAGGAAACATAGGCTGAGCCAGCCGGCAAGCTCTGAATCCCCGCCTCCATCCATTAGTTAAGCAACCGTGGGCAGGTCACTTCACTTCTCTATGTATCAGTTTCCCAGCTTCCAAACAGGGAATGGTAGTAGAGCCTGCTTTGTAATCATTGTTTGGAAGGTTAAATGAGATCACAGGCATAAAGTAAGAGTGAGCAGCAGATAGTGAGTCCTCAGTAAATGTCACCCGCTGTTTAATTGCTGTTGTCGTTGGCAAATACATGAACCAACATGCATATTTAACAGGATAGAAAACAGTGTAGCTTGCCTCGCAAACCTGCAAGTTTGTCTTAAATGGCTAGAGTACCAGTTGTCTCTTTAATTCAACTCCATTCAAGAAATAGTTACTGAGCATCTATTATTTGCCAGTATCTTTTTGTTTCTGTGATGCCTGGTTGAAGAAGACACTGTCCCAGGAGATAAATGCAGCTGCGCTGCGGGAAAAGCAGAGGGACAGGCATGTGTCCTAACACCCACTGTGCATGGAGCAAAAAGGGGAAGCTCCTGTGGGGCAGGAGGTGTGTGCATACGTGCACATGCCTGCACAAACTCTACTTAATCTTCGACATTTTCATTAAAAAGGACATGGGGCACTAGTGATAGAATTAATTCTCTTCTTACTTCCCCTTTGTCTATTTCAAGAATGATTTCAGTACCTATGCCATATCAGTATTCCTCATTGAGTTTAGTCCAAAAAAGTCATCTTTGCCCTAAAATTGCTCCTACCTCATAAGATGTGAGACTCTTAAAGATAGGGCTTCCCTGGTGCCTTAGTGGTAAGGAATCTGCCTGCCAGTGCAGGAGACGTGGGTTCAGTCCTTGGACCAGGAAGATCCTACATGCTGTGGAGCAACGAAGGCCAAGCGCCATAACTATTGCACCTGTGCTCTAGAGACTGGGAGCCACAACTACCGAAGCCAAGGCACCATAGAGCCTGTGCTCTGCAACCAGAGAACCATCGCAATGAGAACCCCGAGAAACTAAGGGAAGCCCCCACTCACCACAACTGGAGAAAAGCCTGTGCAGCAATGAAGACCCAGTGAAAAATAAAAACATTTTTTTTTTTAGAAAAGTCTTAAAGATAAAATTTATGACCGGAACAAACAAGCACAGACTTGGTGGCAAATCCAGCAGCCAGGAGTGGACTTGATGAAGACATCTCTCCCTCTCTCTCTCTCTCAGCTTCTGGAAGTAGGGAAAACTTCCTAGAGGAGGTGCAACCCAATTCAGCCTTCTTGAAGGATAAGGACTGGAATAGCAAATACCATATTCCTCCTTTCTGGAGCTCTTACTGGCCTCTGGCCAGGTGCAAGGTGGTGAATGATGCAATGTGATCCTGCACTGGCTCATGGACTCAACGATACAAGACCAAACACTGAGTATTTAATATAATGCCTCATATGAGTTCCATAACAAACCCTGTAGGTGGCCACACAGTACCAACGGCACCATTTTACAGATGAGCAGAAAGAGGCACAGAGAGGTTAAGTAACTTGCCCAAGGTCATACAGCCAGGAAACGATGTTGCTGGCATTCAGATCCGAGATGCCTCCCTCCTAAGTCTATATTACTTTCAAACAGTCCACCACATCATAGAACAAAGGAACGGGCAGAAGAAACCAGAAGAGATTTTGTAGGTAGCAACTGAAGGAAAAGGGAAAAAAACTTCAGTATCTTTTCCCTCCGAGGGCATCCGTGGGAACACACTTCTTCCCATACTATAAGCCTCGCTTTGCAGCGAGAGTTGTGCCGTCACTTGGCTGAGAGTCATTCAATTGCCTCCCAGAGGACCACCTGCCTTAAGTTTTCCTGCCAGTAAGAGAATGCTTCTCTGAGCCACTTGCTTTCTGCAAACAGATTTGGAAGATTTGTGCTGAAAGGTGACTGTCCCATCGCTTGTCTTTGCTCATCTAATCTGAGGACAGTCACAGAGGGCAAGGGACGATTCCCCAGAGTGTAGTATTGCCTGGGCTCACGGTCCATGCTCTGTGTATGTGTGTGTGTATGTGTGTGTGTGTGGCCACATGCGTATGCATTTTCTAGTTGATGATAATCTTTTAAAATCCACTTATGCATAACTGGCTTATACGGATCTTTGAACACCATTCAGTGCTGGAGCTTGCCTTTGTGTTCACACAGAGCAACCACCCCCAAGTGACAGCGTTTAACTTTTAACAGGTTGATAAACATGTCCAACTGCCACTGAGGTGGCAGGTATGTCCCACTTTCAAGTGACAACAATCGGCCCTTGGGTTGCAATCTTTTACACGACAAAGATTGAACTTCTCTCTTGCTGTGGTTGGTGGCAGTGGGAAGTCAGACTTGTAGAACACCACTTTCACCTCTTAAAATATTTGATAAATTTAATTTTACATCACAAAAGTAGTAGCATTCAGCAAGGAATTTACTGCCTTAATTGTCACAGGCTAAGGAGAAAACAAAGAAGCAAAAGTGGATGACAGGCTCCTGTAAACTGAGGTCAAATGACATGTTGGCAGGGTCTTTTTTTTAAGTATAGTTAACTTACAATGCTGTGTTAGTTTCAGGTTTACTGAAGCTAATTCTACTCAGTACTCCGCGGTTACCTAAATGGGAAGGAAACCTAAAAAAAGAGGGGATGTATGTAAACATATAGCTGATTCACTTTGCTGTACAGCAGAAACTAACACAGCATTACTTGGCTGTACACCCAAGTAATTCAGATAGTTATAATCAATGTATATATTTATATGTTTGCATACATATTCATATGTATCTTCCTTTTTAGTTAGTAGTGGTATTTATCTGTGAGGGTCTTGAGATAATTCAAAGTGAAAACATTGGTAGATAAACAGAGTAATCACTTGGCATGTATTGGCCAAAGCATAATGAACTCAAAAGAGGCTCCAGGAAAACAACATCACTCTTCACATTAAATCAATGTTGTTCATTTGAATTCGATTAATACTGCCCTTCTGTACTTCCTTGGTAATTTTGTTTATGGTTTATAATTGTATAAGAGCAATAAGCTCATATGCTGTGAGCATAAGACATTCGTTTTACATTTTAAACATCAGAATTTTTAAAAATCTGTCAACCTACAGAGCCATAAGAGTTATATTCATTTGACACAGACATAGAGAACAAATGTATAGACACCAAGGGGGAAAGGGAGGAGGATGAATTAGGAGATTGGGATTAACATATATACACTATTGATACTGTGTACAAAATAGACAACTAATGAGAACCTACTGTATAACACAGGGAACTCTACTCAGTACTCCGTGGTTACCTAAATGGGAAGGAAATCTACAAAAGAGGGGATGCATGTAAAAATAAAGCTGATTCACTTTGCTGTGCAGCAGAAACTAACACAACCTTGTAAAAGCAACTATACACCAATAAAAATCAATTTAAAATAAACAATAATTTTTTTAAAGAATTATATTCACTTAATACCCCCCTAAACACTACTCAAGTTTGAGAAATCATGATGCAGTGGGTTGAGCATAGAGCTGGGAGTTGGACAGGACTGGGTTTAAATCTTGGTTCTGGCCCATGGCTTCAGTGTAATCTTGGGCAATCCCTTACCAATCTTTCTGATTTCCGAATGTTTGGTTGCAAGACTTTTAAAAGATCTTTTATGGAAAGTGCCAGGTGTGTAGTAGGCACTCACTAGAAGCGAATTTCCATCCCTTTTCTCTAAGTTCTCTCTGCATGCCATTCTGTTGTTTCTCTCCTTCTTTCAAAACTGGAGGCTAGTTCTGGGTGAGCAGCCACATCCACTCTCAGAGACACCCCTTGCTTTTTCACGCCCACTTCACTCTTTCTGGCTCGTCAGGAGCAGGGCCAGGCACGCATCAGAGGCCAGCAGAATGGCAGAGAGGTGGAGGGGAACCAAGCACATATAGCCGCCACCTGTCTGCCCAGGAAGGGGAAAGCCAGTCACTCATGTGAGGGCAGAGAGAGACCTGGCAGCAGATCGGGGCAGCCTCCAGCCTAGGATGTGGGCAGGAGAGCAGCTGCCTCGGAGGGGCCCCTGCAGGCACGCTTGGCTGCTTTCCCCCGGGTTCCACCCAGGTTCCAGGCCAGCTGAAGTCACGGCCATATGGCAGCAGGCTCCTCTTTGGGAAGAAAGGGGAGGTCAGTGCTTCCAAGACCCAAGGGAGCAAAGTCACAGAGGAGAGGCTGGCAGTGTCCCGGACCCAAGTCCTGGAGCCCATTCAAAAACCACCAGGTGTCACCAGCACACAGCTCAGACTTCAGCATCCACCCCTCCCTTCTGCCCTCCCTCTCTGCCTAGGATGGAGTGTGTGTGCGGGTGTGCTCGGTCATGTCCGACTCTCTGTGACCCCAGGGACTTTAGCCCGCCAGGCTCCTCTGTCCATGGAATTTTCCAGGATACTGGATGATACCAGAGTGGGTTGTCATTTCCTACTCCAGGGGATCTTCCTGACCCAGAGATCGAATCCCTGTAGCCACATAAAATCAGAAGCAGTCGCTCAGCATGTGTTAATTTGTCAGCTACTATGATCAGGTGGACTCTGCAAGTCACGTTTATACTCTTGGCAAATGTTGGGCTTCTGAGTTTTAGATCGATGACTAACTGAGTTACTAGACTCTAGAATGGGGCAGGTGTTAAACATAAATTATCTGGATGAATCTTCTCAGAAAGCCTCAAAAGCAGAAGCTATTAATCCATTTTACAGGTGAACAAACAGGCTCAGAGATGCGAGGAACACAGAGTTCAATCCTTATCTGATTCCCACGCCCAGCTCCTTCCCACCACACACATTGCTTTTTGAACTGAAGAGGGATGGGAGATGGATGTTCTGTGGAACACCTACTAGATAACAGAGATAGGGATTCTGCACAGATTTCTTCCTTTTACCTTCATAATGAGCCTATGAGGTAGATATGATTACACACCTTTTTTTGGATGAGGAAACTGGGCCTCAAATGAGTTGTGAGTGATAAAACCAAGATTCACACCAGATGTGTTCACTTCCAAAAGCCGTGAACTTCCATGCACTTATGGCTGTGAACACATTCATTCAATTCATTCATTCCACAGAACACCTGGTATAAGCCAAGGCCCTTGCTGTGCACTGGGAATATATGGTGAATAAAACCTCTGCAATACCTGCTCCAAGGGTGGGCATCATTTAATGAGGGAGACAGGAAGTAAACCAAATCACAGTGCCTGGCAACAAAGACCCTTGCTGCCAATCTGGCATTGATCCAGGAATAAGAGAAGGCACAAGAGAAGTTGGGAATGGAGAAATCAGTTCTGCCCCCAGGCACCAGAGCCCGCTCCCTCCCTTGCAGTAGACCCAGGCCATATGTCAGTGCTGCCAATTCCACATCACAACTGGTAATGGGCAAATGGATTGTTGCAAACCACAGAAAATCCCCAAACCTCATTTGAGTCAATAGTTGCAATCTCTTCTCCACAAGCCTTTCACTGGCTCCACTAACTCAGCAAAATTGATTGTGGCTTCACAGTCTCCACTACCTGTTATTCTCAATACCCTGCTGGCTCCCTGGGGAGAGCTGACATGGTGCGTGGGCATATCTGGGGATTCAGGAAGGTGGGCAGGCAACCTTTCACCTAAGGACATGAGGGTAAGCACAGCAGCTTTTTAAGAGGCAAGGAAATAGGCCAAAGCAGCGTGTCAAGATGGTGTGGGAAATGCTACCAAATGGATGAGCATGGAAGGCTGTAGGAAAGGAAAGAGGGGTCAGTCCATTCTCTGGGGTGGTGTGTAAGGAGGAGCAGACTTCAAGGAAACCTTCCTAGAGGAATTGATGAGTAAATTGAGAGCTGAAGCACCGATAGGAGGCATGGAGATAGGGCAGAGAAGAGGGAATTGTAGGGAAGAGAAGGGATGCAGAAAGGATTTGGGGAAGTTCAAGATAGGAGCAGGACAAGGAGTGGCTCACAGGAGGCAGGGCAGCTCAGGGTGGCTGGGCTATGGCTCCTGGAGAGAGGTGAGGCTAGAGATTTAAGAGGCAGTCAGACTGTGCTGAATTAGGGAGGCCTTGACAAAAAGACCCATCCTGTAGGAATAGGGAGCTGAAGGTCTTCAAGCAGAGAAGGGAAAGCCCAGATTTCACCTTTGCAAATCACAGTGGCTACAGAGTGGAGAGTAGATTGGAAGTGGTTGGATGTGAGCAAGGTGGAGGGTGCTGTGATAATGCACAAAAGTCAGGAGTGGTCTGGACTGAGATATGAACGATTCAAGATGTTTTAAAGAATTGGCAATTAGGTGAGAGTGAGGGTGGAGAGGTAGAAATCAAGGATGACTGATATTTGCAGCTTGGGAAAACAGCTGGATGAAGGGCATGGTTTATCCATAGAGAGCCTCTGAGAAGAGGGTTCAAGTTGATGTGTAGATATCTGTGGGATGCTTGTCAGAGGGGAGAAGCCAGTGCACCATTAAGTCAGAGGTAAAAAGACAGTTTTGGGTTAGACATAGAGATTCATGGATCATCAGTATGCAGATGAAAATTGAAGCTGTGAAATGAGATTCTTATAAGAACTTACATAGAATGAAAAGAGAAGAGGGTCAAGGGGAGAGCCCCAAGGACACCAAATGAATGAGATAATCAGCGGAAAAGGAGCTTGCAAACGAGTCTGAAGATGAGCAGGAAGAAAACCAGGCAACTCTGGGGTCTGAGGCATGAAGGGAAGAGGATGTATCAGGGGACAGGAGCACTCAGCTGGCTCAAATGATGCCAACAGGGCACAGTGGAGGCAGGTGGGTAGTGTAGGGACATGTGTAAAAATTCCTCCCACGCTAGTGCTTAAGGAAAAAAAAAGGTGTTGGAAACCTTTGTACTCTACTTTTTTCATTACCCTCTGCTCTGCATAAAAGTACAGGTGTAAAATACAAGATTAATTTAGTGCAGTGTTTCCCAAAGGACAATGCAAAGAATCTGCACCCGAGATGAAACACACACACAATTTTTGGAAAGGTTGTGCACTGTGTTCCCACAGGTGAGTCTGACAATGCAATTAGCATAGTAAAGGCTCAGAAAAGCCCTACAGTAAAGAAACCTATTTAACCTCATTTAGCCCAGAATTGCTCCAGCTTAATGGAACCATCATGGTGTATCCCTTACTAGCATCTCTTGGGCTGGCAACAGCAAAACACACTTTGGAAATCACAATATTCATGCATTTCTAGCTGATGAAATGTCTGCCATCAGTAAACCACAGGTTAAAAACTTCATCTCTCATGAAATAATGCCATTTGCAGCAAACATGGATGGACCCAGAGATTGTCATCTTGGGTGAAGTAAGTCAGAGAAGAAGTATCATATGACATCTGTGATATGTGGAACCTAAACAGAAATGATACAAATGAACTTACAAAACAGAAAGAGACTCACAGACTTAGAGAACCAACGTATAGTTGCCAGGGGGAAGGATGAAGGGAAAGGATAGTTAGGGAGTTTGGAATGGACAGGTACACCCTGCTGTATATTAAATGGGTAACCAACAAGAACCTAGTGCATAGCACATGGGACTCTGCTCAGAGTTATGTGGCAGCCTAGATGGGAGGGGAATTTGGGGGCAAATGGATACATGTTTATGTAGGGTTGAGTCCTTTTGTTGCCCACCTGAAACTATCACAATATTGTTAATCAGCCATACCCAAGTGCAAAATAAAAAGCTTGAGAAAAAAAATCCTCTCCCAAGTTTAGGATGAAAAACTTCCTTGATCTGAATTCCTTCAGTATTCATTGATCTGAAATTTATTGGATGCCCACTAAGTTGCAGCATAGCCTGAAGGATAATGGACATGGTACATTTGGGGAAATGAAGACTGGGGAGACATGGGGGAGGGCATTCTTTCAGCCTGCATGCTTGTGCTGATTATATCACAAGCCAAATAAACAGGCAGATGCAGACCAGTTGGAAAGGATGAGAAAAGAAGCATCACCATGAGGTGGCCTTCCCTTCTCTTAAAAGTTGTGAGGTTTGGAGGACCAAAACCAGGATAAACCATTGATAAATATGATGAAGTATACTAATAAAGACCATTTTCAAAAGTGGTTGTAAGCTGCTACCATTTATTCAGCACCCATTCTGTGCCGTGTATTTACATGATAATAATATAGTAACATTTACTGAGTTCCTACTCTGCACTAGATGTTCTCCTCAGTCTATTAGCTTATTTATACTTCTAACAATTCCACAGATATTCATAAAATCATTTACCAGATAAGGAAATTCACTGAAAGGTAACATTTCTTGCCCAAGGTCATCATGGTTAGTAAGTGGCAGAGCTGAGATTTGAACCTAGACAATCTGCTCCAGATATTATACTCTACACTCTATATCCTTTAAAAACATCCCATTGATACTTGAACTTAGATTGCTGGAGTATGAATCTAAAGTGCTAACCATCACACCCACCCACATTGTTTACATTCTTTGATTTTTTACAACAATGTTTTGATGTAGGTGTTATTAACCCCCTTCACAGAAGAGGCTCAGAGTGCTAACACAGCTCATAGCTGGCAGTGCAGAAGCGACAGAATTCACTGAGGTCTGACTCTGAATCTCCTACTACTAGGTCTATAACCTCTTGCCACCAGGACTGCTGCCACTTTTAAGGCTAGAATTGGAGGGAGGGGCAGCATGTTGCATGGCTACCGACTATGGTGCTGGAACAGCATCTTGGACACCCTGCGTCAGGCTCCCACACTTTAGTAGCTGGTTGCAGGAGCAGTACAGGAGATCCTGAAGGACGGGCCAATGTGGCCATGGCAGTGGAGAAAGGGGGAGTTGGGAGTGCTTAGACAGCATTTCGGGAAGGCAATGGCACCCCACTCCAGTACTTTTGCCTGGAAAATCACATGGATGGAGGAGCCTGGTGGGCTGCAGTCCATGGGGTCACTAAGAGTCAGACACGACTGAGCGACATCACTTCCACTTTCACTTTCATGCATTGGAGAAGGAAATGGCAACCCACTCCAGTGTTCTTGCCTGGAGAATCTCAGGAACTGGGGAGCCTGGTGGGCTGCCATCTATGGGGTCGCACAGAGTCGGACATGACTGAAGTGACTTAGCAGCAGCAGCAGACAGTGTTCACGTTACTAACTCACATTCAGTTCAGTTCAGTCGCTCAGTCATGTCCGACTCTTTGTGACCCCATGAATCACAGCACACCAGGCTTCCCTGTCCATCACCAACTCCCGGAGTCCACCCAAACCCATGTCCATTGAGTCAGTGATGCCATCCAACTATCTCATCCTCTGTCGTCCCCTTCTCCTCCTGCCCTCAGTCTTTCCCAGCATCAGGGTTTTTTCCAAATGAGTCAGCTCTTCGCATCAGGTAGCCAAAGTATTGGAGTTTCAGCTTCAACATCAGTCCCTCCAGTGAACACGCAGGACTGATCTCCTTTAGGATGGACTGGTTGGATCTCCTTGCAGTCCAAGGGACTCTCAAGAGTCTTCTCCAACACCACAGTTCAAAAGCATCAATTATTCTGTGCTCAGTTTTCTTTATAGTCCAACTCTCACATTCATATATGACTACTGGGAAAACCATGAAGTGAAGTGAAGTCCAGTCGTGTCTGACTCTTTGCGACCCCGTGGACTGTAGCCTGCCACGCTCCTCTGTCCATGGGATTCTCCAGGCAAGAATACTGGAGTGGGCTACCATTTCCTTCTCCAGGGGATCTTCCCGACCCAGGGATCGAACCCAGGTCTCCCACATTGGAGGCAGATGCTTTAACCTCTGAGCCACCAGGGAAGCCATAGCCTTGACTAGATGGACCTTTGCTGGCAAAGTAATGTCTCTGCTTTTTAATATGCTGTCTAGGTTGATCATAACTTTCCTTTCAAGGAGTAAGCGTCTTTTAATTTCATGGCTGCAATCACCATCTGAAGTGATTTTGGAGCCCAGAAAAACAAAGTCAGCCACTGTTTCCACTGTTTTTCCATCTATTTGACATGAAGTGAGACCACAAGTATAGCTGTATCAGTGTGTGCATGCTAAGTCGCTCAGTCGTGTCTGACTCTTTGCAACCCTATGGACTATAGCCCAGCAGGCTCCTCTGTCCACGGGATTCTCCCAGCAAGAGTACAGGAATGGGTCACCATGCCCTCCTCCAGGGGATCTTCCTGACCTAGGGATCTAACCCACATCTCTTACGTCTCCTGAATTGGCAGGTGGGTTCTATACCACTAGCACCACCTGGGAAGCCCAGCTGTATCAGTACGTATCTGCAAAATGTGAGCCCTGGCTAGGATCAAAAACATGATTGTCAACCAGTGTCCAGCAGCTTCGACCTTCTCTGCCCCTAGGGTCAGGGGCCAAGTGGATTTGAAGGCAGCTCCCCTGTTTAAGGACTCCTCACTTGACTTGGGGTTACAGCCTTGAGGTTCACACAGGTTAGGGATCCTTTGCATCATTCTATGGTTATGCATTCCAACCCCAACCCTAGAAGATGTAGATTTCCACCCACTGAGTGAGCTAAGACCCTACATTAGCTCTCCTAGAGCTGCAGAAAGCAGTGCCCTTGAACTAGAATCTGCAGACAGCAGGCCTCAGGCTCAGAGGAGCCATTGCAGCCCATGCAGCCCCTCCATAGTGCCGGAGATTTATCAGACCAGACCCTGAAATGGGTCCTAATTAAAGGCCCTGCAAAGCCCTCTGTGCACTGTGGCTCTAATTAAGTTTTGACATTATATCAAATTGAATCCTTTTATTAAACATTTATCTTCAGATTCCAGAGTGTCACAACACCACATTGTTTTAAGTGACAGAAAGGCAAACAGCGTTTGCCTTCCCAACAGCAATAAAAGTGCTCCTTTAGCAGCCAACTGTGGTCAGAGGCACTGGCAGGCAGGGCAGGTCTTTCCAGAGTCTGTTCGTGTTCAGCTGGGGGGAGGGGGACAGAGGTTTTGGTGGTCCCCCCAAAAACTTGCTCCATTTCTTCAGCTCACACCTGGCAACTGGTACAACCATCTCCACCTCCCTCCTGATCTCCCTCCTCGCTGAGCTGTGTGGATCAGCTGCAATTCCTCGCAGTAATTTTCCTTGTCCCTCAAGAACCCCTTCCCTCTCTGGGATTGTAGTGAAGAGGCAGAAGGCAGCCTGGCTGTCTCTCAACTCCTCTTTGAGCACAGCCTGGCTTTGTGGGGCCGGTCCACCAATCCCCCAGACTACGAAGGCTTCACAGCAAAGATTCTGATTTTTCCATCCTCATCTGCTAGCAGAGTGCCTAGCTCACAGAAACCTGACAACATGTTTTTAATCAATCAATTAATGAATGAATGAAGACCAAGACTCGCCCTCAGCTTTGTAGTTTTGAAAATGCTTTTTTGAAGTTTCCCCAAAGGTGAGCGAGTTCTGTGGCAGTGAATCTTGTCAGTTAGACTCATGAGAGACCCACATCTCTATGTCTACAAATGGCTCCTGGCAGGATTCTCTCCTGGGGAGAGGGACAATTCTGAGAAAATTCACCAGCGCTGTCGGTGACTGGCCTGTCTTCCTATCTGGATGACTGGTCCAGATCTATGCATGCATCTGGAAATACTAAGACTCACATTCTACTCATTCTCTTTCCTGTTATTATGAATAACGATGACAATAATAATAACAGGTAATGTGCGTGGAAAGCTCAGGAAATGCACTATTCTAAGAGTTTTATGTGTATGTTCACTTATTCAACTTTCATAAGAACCTGTGAAATCAATGATGTTATTATCCCATTTTAAGGTGAGGAGACAGAGGCACAAAGCCCTTAGGCAATTTGCCCAAAGCTCCACACCCAAACAGTCTGATACCTTCAGTCTTGCATTTCCATTTTAAACAGTAGCTAATATCCAAATCTGAATATTAATTAATAAACTAATATTACTAATAACTCAGCAAGCCTCCAGTTTCTCATCTATAGAATAGGCTCATTAATAAGATCTACCCAAGGGGTTGATGTGATCATTGAATTAGGTGAGATATAAAGTATCGGCACAGAGGGGATTTTAAATAAACATTAGAGAGGCTCTCATATCCAC
The DNA here is from genome assembly GCF_032452875.1 of Bos javanicus. Classification (NCBI taxonomy): domain Eukaryota; kingdom Metazoa; phylum Chordata; class Mammalia; order Artiodactyla; family Bovidae; genus Bos; species Bos javanicus. Next base: position 75,604,820 of record NC_083872.1, on the reverse strand, counting down.
TGAGAGAGAACGGAAAGTGTGCAGTTAATCCTCGTCCTCAGTGCGTGTGCAACGCTATTCAGAAAATGACACATACACTCGTGAAATTTGAAATGAAAAGACAGCAATACAAGAGCTGTCACGAGGCAGCCTGTGGTTAATTGCCAGATGAGTGATCTTGGAGGTAAACGCAGAGTTGAAAAGAAGGATAGACAGCCCTAAGCTGTGGGATCAGGGAGGGCTCCATAAATCCTAACTTCCAAAAGATGGAAGACCTCAGAAGCGCCTACTCCACCTCCCAGCTAATACACAAGTGCCCCCTTCAACAACCCTAAGAGGCAGCTGACCACCTTCTGCTTGAACCTCTCCAATGACAAGGAGCTCACTACCTTGGGAAGCAGTTCTGAAAACATAACACCCACCCAGGTACCGATCTGACATCTCCCCTTTATTGGGCCAGGCTAAGGGCAAGCTGAAAAACTGAAGAAGACGCTCCCTGAACCTGCACCACCCTGAAGGTGAGCACATCCTGAAATTTGGACCCTAGGCACTTGATCTTAGTCCTGGTCCTACCTGTATACTGTTACCCTCTGGAGTAAAACAGACATTGTTTCAGACAGGGAAGAGAGGAGAGTTTGATTCTGTGAGGAGGGAAATTGTAAGTAATGAGGAGGAAAGAAGAAGGGGCAGATGCTTTTCTTTTTTAATTTGTTTATTTATTTGGCTGTGCCGGATCTTACTGATAGTTACACCAAATGGGATCTAGTTCCTTGACCAGGGATGGAACCCAGGCCCCCTGCACTGGGAGCACAGAGTCTTAGCCACTGGACCACCAGGGCAGTCCCCATATGCTTTTCTGAGTCCAGCATAGCTGGGAGACAAGAGTCAAAGCAGATAAGGTGGGAAGCTCTGGTTCCAACTGGGCATGGGTGGGAATCTGGTCCTAAAGATATCCGCCCTTTGTGCTGTAGGCAATGGAAGACAAGATTTCCGAGTTTTGTGTTTGGCTTGGAAACAAGAATGAAGTTAGATAAGCATTTCCAGGTATACAGATCCTCATCCCATGAAACATGTCCATCCTTGTGGGTCAGTGGCTTGGGTGGCATTTAACCACTTTGGACAGGATCTCTGCCATGAAATTGAATGTACTTAAGCAGATGAAAATGAACCAAAGCGGACTCAGGGAAATTGGTGGTCAAAAATTTAAGGCAGATTCTGCAAAGCAGGAAAGGCCATTGACGTCTTCTCGTTCCTTGGAGGCATCTAGACAATATGTCGGTGACTTCCTGAGATGCTGGCAGGAATGAGGGTCCCTCAAGTGACAGTGCCTGTGGGACACCTCCTGGCAGCCAGGCCCCATGATCTGTGTACACAGAGTAGTGCAAGAGACGCTAGCCCTGTAAAGATTTTTATTTCCTAGCACTTCCTTGGTGGCACAATGTCAAGTACTCTGCATATTATTTTATTCATATTTGCAACAACATAAGGAGAAGATATGAGTTTGAGTGATCTCCAGGAGTTGGTGATGGACAGGGAGGCCTGGCGTGCTGCAATTCATGGGGTCCCAAAGAGTCGGGCACGACTGAGCGACTGAACTGACTGACTGACTGAAGAAGATAGAAGCTTAGAGAAGGGGAAGTGACTAACCCAAGGAGGCACAACTAATGAATGTTAGAGCAGCAGTTTGTCCAGAGAGTAGGAAGCATATCTGGAGGGAGAGTTGTATCTGGCCCCGTCTCATCCCCAGTGGCTGCCTGGGCTAAACAGCCTGCACCCCTGCACAGGGCTCTGCAGCTTACCAAGTGAGTTTATTAGCTCTCAATTTTATCTCATTTCATCTATTCAATCACACCCTCAGGGAAACAGGACTGGCCCATTTCCCCATATTACAGATAAATAAATCTCAGCTGACTTCATACACACGCAGGTCTCTCCATCGTCACTGTCCCCACCCTGCCTGAGCCACCTCCATCTCTCACCTGGACTACTCCTGTTGCAATGGTCCAGGCAAGAGATGCTGGTGGCTTGGACTGGGCTCATGGCTTCCAGGCTTGTCTCTCCAGTCCACGCCCCATGCAGCCACCAGGACTATCATCCTAAATCACAAGTCTGGCCACATCAACCACCTGCTTAAAAAATCCTTGGTTGCTCTCCACTGCTCTAAGTTTATACTTCTAATGGCTTATTAGGTCCTGAATAATCTAACCACAACTACTATCTCTCAAGACTGGTTACACACACACATGCTTATATCCAGCCCGACCATCTGTCCTTCAGACAGACCAAAACTCTTGGTGGCAGGATCCCATCTTCTTTCTTTGGTTAACCTTTTCTCTTCCCCCCAGCACCTCCCTGCCCTTCCATTCAACTGACAATTTCTACTTATCCCTCGTGGCTCATCTGAGATGGAGCTTCTTCCAGGAAGCCTTCCTGACAACTCACCACCACTCAGATGAAATGATGCACCCTCCACCATCTTGTCCTCTGCAGTAACAGTATCACTTAGTGGTTCACCAGAACCCCACTGTTGTTCAGTCATTCAGTCGTGTCTGACTCTTTACAACCCCATGGACTGCAGCACACCAGGCTTCCCTGTCCTTCACCATCTCCTAAAGTTTGCTCAAACTCATGTCCATTGAGTCAGTGATGCCGTCCAATCATCTCATCTTCTGTCGCCCCCTTCTCCTCCTGCCCTCAATCTTTCTCAGCATCATGGTCTTTTCCAATGAATCAGCTCTTTGCATAAGGTGGCCAAAGTATTGGAGTTTCAACTTCAGCATCCGTCCTTCCAGTGAATATTCAGGGTTGACTTCCTTTAGCATTGACTGGTTTGATCTCCTTGCAGTCCAAGGGACTCTCAAGAGTCTTCTCCAGCACCACAGTTTGAAAGTATCCACTCTTTGGCCCCACTGCCTGGGGTCAAATCCCCGCTATTTGGCTCACACTGTGAATCCTTCAGTGCATGTCTTCATCCCTCGGTGCCTCTATTTCCACACCTCTAAAGTGGAGAAAATAATAGAGGGACCCCCTCTGTACTGTACTCTGTACTGACCCCCTCTCTACCACGGTGCCCAGCTCAATCACTACAATTAATGGGCATTCAGTAGAAATGAGGACTGGCTGAAGCCCTGAATGAATCCTGAAGTCAGTGACTTGCCCAAGATCACGTGGTTAAGACACGGCAGAAAGACGGTGCAAGCACCCGCTGTCTCACCAAGCAGCCCGGCCATCTTTCCACTGCGCCGCCAGGCTCTCGAGATGAATGTAGAGCTGTTGGCACACAACAGTGCTTATTCATTGCCTGCCCACTCCTGGGGTTGACAGAGCCATTTGATCAATCCTGTTCCAGAGGGTCTATGCCTATCAGCTTCCCATCCTCCCTAGGCCTGCCTCCCCCTGGGAGCAATCCTGACACGGAAAGTAACCACTACTCTCCCCAACTAGTCCCGCAGCTTCTTGAGAGCAGGGACTGGGTGATCCATCTGCACCCCCAGCATGGGCCCCAGACAGTAGCACCTGACACTTTTTGAGAACCTACTGTGTGCCAGACACTGTGCTAAACCCTCTCAGTGTAGGGTTTTATGCAATTCTCACAGCCCCAGTGAGATAGGTGTACTGTCTCCCCACGTTACAGATGAAAAGACTGAGGTTCAGAGGGGCTTTGTGGTACAACTGGGCTACGAACCCAGGTTTCCCACTTCCAGACTCTGAGACTAACCACTGACCCTCCCTGCCTCTCTAGCAGCAGGAGCTGAACTAAGAATTGTTTTTGAGGATGGTTTCACGGCTTTTGACAACACTCAAACATAAAGGCCTGCTTTATGAAGTACATTTTAGGTTGACTCGTTACCTCTGTGGAGGGTCCTTAACCTCATTGCGCAGGGCTTTCAATCACATGGTGGTACTTGAGGGCATGACGTTTTCCTGTCCCTGGGAGCCTGCTCCAGCGTCAACACTGTGGAGTGAGGGGGCCAGAGATACAAGGTTATGATGAAGGGGCATTGAAGTTCAGAACCTAGATCCTCCCAAGTTCTCATTCTTGGTCAGGTCCACATAATCCACCAGAAAGAGTACCCCTGCCTGCGACACACAGAGCTCCCAGTGTAGGGCCCTGACCACCACCTTGGGGGCCTGTCCACAGTCTCTAAGCATTGAGGATCCTGGTTCACTTATCTCCACCAGGATCCATTCACTCCTCCTGTGTGAGGTCAAACCCACTCTCTTCACCTCCTTCCTGGCTCCCTTGTCTAAGGCTGACTTGCACCCCAATTCTCAGCAATGCCCCTGCCCATGTCTTCCCTTAGTCATGGCCACAGCCGGCACTGAACTGGAGAAAAGTTTATCCTGAACAAAGAGGTTGTGAAGAAGACTGAGACAATTTCTAATTCATCCTTTTGCTCAATTATTCTGTAGATACTTAGTGAGAACCTGCTCGACACAAGCACTAAGTGTTCTTTCAGTCCAGCTGCTCAGTCGTGTTCAACCCTTTTCGACCCCATGGACTGCAGCACGCCAGGCTTCCCTGTGCATCACCAATTCCCAGAGCCTGTTCAAACTCATGTCCATCGAGTTGGTGATACCATCCAACCGTCTCATCCTCTGTCATCCCCATCTCATCCTGTCATCCCCTTCTCCTTCTGCCTTCAATCTTTCCCAGCGTCAGGTTTCTTTAAGCTAAGCTAAGTCACTTCAGTCGTGTCCGACTCTGTGCGACCCCATATACGGCAGCCCTCCAGGCTCCCCCGTCCCTGGGATTCTCCAGGCAAGAACACTGGAGTGGATTGCCATTTCCTTCTCCAATGCATGAAAGTGAAAAGTGAAAGTGAAGTCGCTCAGTCGTATCTGACTTTCAGCGACCCCATGGACTGCAGCCTACCAGGCTCCTCCATCCGTGGGATTTTCCAGGCAAGAGTACTGGAGTGGGATGCCATTGTCTTCTCCGCAGGGTTCTTTAAAAAGTATCTAATACTAAATACATATAAAAGACTATTTTAACATGCATGATTACACTGATTACAATTAGGTTTGGCAACAAGGGTTGTTTTTTAGCTAAAAAAGATAGCTTATTTCTCTCTCATCACCCAACTTTGGAGATATGATGTCCGGGAGATAAGACTCTCCATTGATGGCATGGCCCAGATGTCTTTGATTCTTCCATCATGCAGCTCTCCATCCTCAAGGTTGCATCACAGTCCAAGATGGCAACTGGAGCTCTCTATTCCATGTGCCCAGAGGAAGGGGCTGAGAAAGGCACATGCCATCCCTTGAAGGATGTCGCTCCCTCCACTTCCACTTCCATCCCATTGGTCAGAGATTGGTCACACGGTCACCTCTAGCTTCAAGAGCAGCTGGTAACTAAAGTCTATATTCTGGGAAGCCACCTGTCCAAGCAAAACATGGGAAGATGGAAAAGATGGGACATTAGGAAACAGCCAGTAGTCTCTGCCATAGTGAGGCACAGAGAACAGCAATAGAATGAAGACCTGTGAACTGACCACCAGGTTAAGAAATGGAGCATCCCAGCACACTGAAGCTGACCTGTCCCCTCCCTTACCCCTTCTCCCTCGGGTCTGGTCGACACCCTCTTGAATTCTGTGTTTATCACTGCTTGCTTGACTTTACAGTTTCACCACAACCACATGTTTCCTTTGTCTTTCCTTTTTCATTATTTATCTATGTATGGCCGTGCTGGGTCTTCGTTGCTGCACTCAGGCTTTCTCTACTTGCAGCGAGTGCAGGCTACTCTTCTTTGTGGTGCTCAGGCTTCTTACTCTGGTGGCTACTCTTGCTTGGAGCACATGCTCTAGGCACACAGGCTTCAGCAGTTGCAGTTCAGGGGCTCTAGCACGCTGGCTCAATACCTGTGATGCCTGGATTTAGTTGCCATGTGGCATGTGGGATTTTCCTGGAGCAGGGATTGAACCCATGTCCTTAAAAATCTATTGTCCAGTTGTACATGTTTAACTTTGTGTAAATGGAATCATACCATATGTATTTATCCATGGCTTGATTTCTGTGTTCAGTATTTTTAAAATTTTTGTTGAAATATAGTTGACTTACAATGTTGTGCCCATTTCAGATATACAACAAAGTAATTCAGTTATATATTTATATGTATGTGTGTGTGTGTGTGTGTGTATATATATATATATATATACACATACACACTCTTTTTTACATTCTCTTCCACTATAGGTTATTATAAGATATTGCATATAGTTCCTTATGCTACATAGTAGGTCCTTGTTGGTAATCCATTTTCTATACAGTAGTGTGTATATTTTAATCCCAAACTCCTGATTTATCCCTGCCCCCTTCCCCTTTGGTAACCTTAAGTTTGTGTTCTATGCCTGTGAGTCTGTTTTTGTGTGTGTGCTGCACAGTATCATGTGTGTGGAATTCACCGGTGTTGACAAGTGTAGCTGTAATCTACTCCCATTCATTGCTGAGTCATATCTCATTATATTAATATGCTCCAAGTTATTATCATTCTTCTGATGAGAAAAATGCAAGTTGTTCCCAGGGTTGTGTTGTTTCAAGCACTGCTGTTAGGAACATTCTCATATACACCTCCTTATGTATACAGGCAAGGGCTTCCCAAGGCAAATTTCTAAGGGAAATTGCTGGGGTTTAGGATATACACATACTTTGAGACTGTCAAATAGGCTTTTAAAATATTTATTTATTTATTTGGCTGTGCCAAGTCTTAGTTGTAGCACATGGGATCGATCTTCGATACTCATTGTTTCAGGTGGGATCTAATTACCCAACCAGGGATCAAACCCAGGCACTCTGCATTGGGAAGCATGGAGTCTTAGCCTCTGGACCACCAGGGAAGTCCCTCAAATAGGCTTTTAATAAGAGAGCTACAAAAGATCCTGGTGCTCCAGGGATTCTAATAGTTGGCATAATGTTCATCTGTTCAGGAGAATGGAAATGTATAGAATACTCTCCGCGCACATAGACACATGCACACAGATTCATTTGTTTATTTGTCCATTCGTTCAATAAACACTTGTTGTGTAGCTATTATCATTAATTGTAAGACACACCATCAATGTAATAATGATTCTTCGGGGAAAGAGAGACACACAGCAGTAAATGAACCCATCAATTGTAAGACACATCCCAATTTCACTGAAATGTGCATGGAAGTTCTTAGAATCAAGGAAATTCTGCCCTTGAGGAACTTACAGATTTGAAGCCATTTTTTCCCTGAACAATGATACCAGAGCACAAAATATGATTAAAGCAGATACAAAGTATTCAAAATCAACCCAAAATATAGTCCACCAGGGACCCTGAATCACAACACTGCCTTTGAGCTTGCAAGAAATACCAAGTTTCAGGGTCTTCTCCAGACCCACCGAGTCAGCAACTGGTTTAACATGATCCCCTAGTGACTCCTATGCCCATTAAAACCTAGTCGCACTTCAGAGGGGCATAGAGGAGAAAAAGAGTCTTTCCAACTAAGGGCAATCAAGAAAGGCTTCTTGAAAGAGGTGTCATTTGAAGAAGAGAGAGAAGGAAGGATTACATTGGTTGAGTGCTGCTCTGAGTTAGGGACTGTACAAGGGGCTTTCTCATTGAGTCCTCAGAATTACACCCCACAGGGCAAGAATTTCCTTTTTACAAAGAAGGAAATAGGCACAGAGAGGTGACATGACTTGGTCAGGGCGGCATAGCTGATAGCTAGCAGAGCTGGGCTTTGAGGCTGGGACTCTCTGAATCTGGGGTCCAGTCTCTTCCCCATATCACACTGAAAGAACTAAAGAAGCAGCTGACAAGAATCAAGACAGGATAGTCTCTGATGGCTCAGATGGTAAAGAATCCGCCTACAATGCAAGAGACCCAGGTTCCATTCCTGGGTCAGGAAAAGCCCCTGGAGAAGGGAAAGGCAACCCACTTCAGTATTTTTGCCTGAAGAATCCCATGGACAGGGGAGCCTGGCAGGTTGCAGTCCCTGGGGTCGCAAAGAGTCGAACACGACTGAGCAACTAATACTTTCACTTTTTCTTCCTCCCAGAGATGTGTGCAAAAGTGCACAGTGCTTTACCCAGGACTTCCGAAAGGTGGGCTCTCAGGGCACACCTGGAGACGGATTCAGGAAAGCAGGCAGGCAGGGCAGTCTTCTTACTCCACTCTAACCCCAGCCAACGCCTGCACAAGACCTAGCATGCAGCAGCCATTGAAAACAATTCAATGAATGAATGAATGAATGGGGAGAGAGTTTTTTTTCAAACCTTCCAGCAGCCGCCAGTGCCAGCACTGCTTGGGGGCTGAGGTTCCCAGAGAGGTGGGCGAGGCCGGCCTCACCCACCCGCCCCAGGGTCTCGTTAATCCCTGCCATCAGGGAGGGCCCTCCCAGCACAGCAAAAAGCCAGGAGCAGAAAAGGTTTAAAACACAGCGCCGGCAGCTCCCACCAAACCCTTCATTTGCTTTACTTAAAAAATTACTTCACTGACTTCCTACCCGTGCGTCAGCCAGCTCCCTCAGCGTGGCCTCCAGGTTCTGAGCTACTCTTTCAGCCTCTCCTGAATATGTGGAAAAATAAAACAGCGCTTGTTCAACCCTTAATGACCAGGTTTATGAAGAGGTTATTGTATCTCAAAGAAATGAGACAGCAGTTGGTGTTGTGAGATATTAATGTGCTTTTTACAAAGCTGATGAAACCTCCTTTTAAACTACTTAATACCTGCAAGCTGAAATTCTCAGACTGAAGCGGGGAATTCCTGGAGGTGGAGCTGTGGCAGTCTAAGACTCAGCCCTTGGCCTTCCCTCCAAGGCTTGGCTTGAGGTCTCTGGGCTCTGGGGTTGGCGCGACATCGTTGGCCCTTCTGGAGTGGAGGTTCAGTAGAGATTTCACAGTTGTTGGTCCCCTTGGCAGAAAAATCCTTTACAGTTCATGGTGGGAGTGTGTGTGTGCTAAGTTGCTTCAGTCGTGTCCTACTCTTTGCGACCCCATGGACTGTAGCCCACCTGGTTTCTCTGTCCATGGGATTCTTCAGACAAGAATACTGGAGTGGGTTGCCCTACCTTCCTCCAGGGGATCCTCCCAAGCCAGGGATCAAACTCCAAGTCTCTTATGTCTCCTGCATTGGCAAGTGGATTCTTTACCACTAGGACCACCTGAGAAGCCCTCATGGTGGAAGAATCTCCCCCATCTCCTCATCCTCCAGAAGCTCAAAGCCAGTGCTTGTGGGGGGAGTGGGCGCTGAGATGCCCCCTCCTCACTTCAGCCTGGACCACAAGCCCAGCAGGATCAGATCCCTGCCTACTCCCCAGCCATCTCCTGCCCTCACCCTCACCCATCCAACCTACTTGTTGGGATCAATCTTTCTGTAAATCTCCACTCCCATGAAGATGTCATGTCTTTGCACCAGCCAACCCCTCATATGAGACTGCCCTGCATCTGGGGGTTTGCTGGTAAATGTTTACCAGCTGGCTCTCTGTGCAGGGATACAGGACCTTGATTTGTAGTGTTTTCCAATGTCCGTGGTGCAAACACTTGCACTGTGGCTGATTTCAAGCTCCTCATGTGAGTTATGAAGAGACACTAACAATCAGCTCCCAAGATGTAAGCCAGCCCCAGCACAATGCTGCCTCCAGATTTCCCTCTTACCCCCAGCTCTGCCCTGGAGGACTGGCCTGGCGCCCTGAGACACTCTGCCCCTTCCTGTGTGCCCAGCACTCCCCTGACCTTGCTCTTCCCTGACTTGCCTCTTCCTAGAATCCCTTCTCACCCTCCACTGCTTCCTTACATGCCCCAACACACACACACACACACACACACCCTTACCTACCTGCTTCACCTGGCTGACTCCTCCACCTTCTGAGTCAGGAAGCCTGTGTCAACACTCACGCACGCCCACATCTGAATCTCCAATCCTCTGTGTGTTCTCAGACACACCCTGCTTCGTCAGAACACACATCCTGCTACCCCACAGCACCTCCTCCCTGTCTCCCATAGATGGCAAGCTCTGTGGGGACAGAAAGTCGATTTTTTTCCTCTGTGTCCTCAGCAGATCACACAGAACATGGCATACAGTCTGTGCAACATACACGTTAGCTGAACAACTATGATCCCATAAGGCTTTGTGTTCTTACTGTTGTTGTTTAGTCACTAAGTCATGTCCAACTCCTTTGTGACTCCAGAGACTATGGCCCACCAGGCTTCTCTGTCAGTGGAATTTTCCAGGCAAGAATACTTGGGTTGCCATTTCCTCCTCCAGGGTATCTTCCCCACTCAGGGATCAAACTCACATCTTCTGCATTGGCAGACGGGTTCTTTACCACTGAGCCACCAGGGAAGCCCATAAGGCCTTGTTGCTATTGTTCAGTCATTCAGTCGTGTCTGACCCTTTGTGACCCCATGGACTCCAGCACACCAGATTTGCCTGTGCTTCACTGTCTCCTGGCATTTGCTCAAACTCATGTACATTGAACTAGTGTTGCCATCCAACCATCTCATCCTCTGTTGTCCCTGCCTTCTCCTCCTGCCTTCAATCTTTCCCAGCATCAGGGTCTTTTCCAATGAGTCTGCTCTTCCCATCAGGTGGCCAAAGTATTGGAGCTTCAGCATCAGTTCTTCCAATGAATATTCAGAGTTAATTTCCTTCCAGATTGACTGATTTGCTCTCCTTGCAGTCCAAGGGACTCTCAAGAGTCTTCTCCCACACCACAGTTCAAAAGCATCAATTCTTCAGAGCTCAGCTTTCTTTATGGTCCAACTCTCACATCCATACATAACTACTGGAAAAGCCACAGCTTTGACTAGAGGGATCTTTGTCGGCAAAGTGATGTCTCTGCTTTTTAATATGCTATCTAGGTTTGTCATAGCTTTTCTTCCAAGGAGCAAGCGTTTTTTAATTTCATGGTTGCAGTCACCATCTGCAGTCATTTTGGAGCCCAAGAAAATAAAGTCTCTCACTGTTTCCATTGTTTCCCTATCTATTCATCATGAAGTAATGGGATCGGATGCCTTATATCTCTCTAATATAGGATGTGAGATATTACATTCTAGTAAATTCTGTGCTATCTATTTTCCCCCCAAAACTATGCATCCCTGAAAGGCAAGGATCAGGTCAGGTTTCCCTCCACCACCCCAGAGCCAGGCACTTAGTCATCCCTTAATGTCTACCCTGAGGAGAGAGGAAAGATGAACAGAGATGGTGAGAGACACCAGATATTTGAGCACTTGGATCTATCTGTGCCTGAAGCTGAATCAATCCCTGGACTTGATGGCCACCAACCAGAAAGAAATACACCAGAACTCAAGGCTGGCATCCAGAAAACAAGATGATACCCCTCTTCACTATTAGTAGTAATGTCTGCAGACATAGATGTTCTACCAAACTTAAATTCTACCAATAACAGTGTGGTACCACCAGGGTACTGCTTCATGAGCCTAAGCACCGCCTTAGTCAGTCAGACTGAGTCCTAGGCCACAGAGCCCCCAGTGCTCCTGGAGACCCCTATGCTCCAACCAATGCTCACAGCCTCATCATCACCATCAACCTCAGAGACCACTGGGATCAATCCCACTACAGCCTGGATCCCAGTTTACCTCAGTCATTCCTCACCACTAATCTTCTGTCTCTCAGTTCAGTTCAGTTCAGTCACTCAGTCATGTCTGACTCTTTGTAACCCCATGGACTGTAGCACGCCAGGTCTCCCTGTCCATCACCAACTCCTGGAGTTTGCTCAAACTCATGTCCATTGAGTCGGTGATGACATCCAACCATCTCATCCTCTATAATCCCCTTCTCTTCCTGCCTTCAATCTTTCCCAGCATCAGGGTCTCTTCCAGTGAGTTAGTTCTTCGCATCAGATGACCAAAGTATTGGAGCTTCAGCTTCAGCATCAGTCCTTCCAATGAATATTCAGGACTGATTTCCTTTAGGATGGACTGGCTTGATCTCCTTGCTATCTAAGGGACTCTTAAGAGTCTTCTCCAACACCACAGTTCAAAAGCATCAATTCTTCAGAGCTCAGCTTTCTTTACAGTCTAACTCTCACATCCATACATGACTACTGGAAAAACCATAGCTTGGACTAGATGGAACTAGTTGGCAAAGTAATGTCTCTGCTTTTTAATATGTTGTCTAGGTTGTTCATAGCTTTTCTTCCAAGGAGCAAGCGTCTTTTAATTTCATGGCTGCAGTCACCACCTGCAGTCATTTTGGAGCCCAAGAAAATAAAGTCTGTCACTGTTTCCATTGTTTCTCCATCTGTTTGCCATGAAATGATGGGACCAGATGCCATGATCTTAGTTTTCTGTCCCTCAGAGGTTAGTAGAAAACTCTCTACACTGAGACAGAATGACTCTTACTCTAACAGAGAAGGGCGAGAAGCATCTGGTGTGGTTCCCTGTGTCAAATCTCCATGCAGACAGGGCCATCATTTAGCTTGTAAAAGACTCATCATCAAAAGATCACACCATTAATTTCTAAAAACCAACCATTGATTTGGGGCCTATTAGAATAATTGGATGAATCATTTGCACGTCAATGTTTAACTTGGTAAGCAGTTTTATAATATGTATTTGATGTATATAGGAAATAAAAGTGAACATTTAGTTTTGTCTTTATATAGAAGTTATTTGGTTTTATCTTGTATATTATAGGCTAGTATTATCTTGTATATTATAGTTTGGTGAAAAAGTAATTGCAGTTTTAGACTGTGAATTTTAAATCATTTTAACTAGGCTCAAGCACATCTTTATAATCAAAATAGGAACCATTAAAATCAGCACATTTTTGCCAATGAGAAATAAGTTTGTTTATTCCTGTAGCATAAAAATCCATGCTTCGGGATTCGACCGACTTCTGGAAAGCAGTTTCTGCCTCCTGCTGGTTGTGGGAGCATTTTCACTTCAAAAAGCTGAGATGCTTGAAGAAGTGGCAGTCAGTTTGTGAGAGGTCAGGTGAATATAGAGAAAGAAGCAAAACTTGTAGCCCAGATCATTCAACTTTTGACAGCTTGGTTGTGTGATGTGTGATCGGGCATTGTGTGAAGAACTGGGCTCTTTCTGTTGATCAATGCCAGCTGTAGATGCTGAAGTTTTCAGTGCATCTTATGGATTTGCTGAGCATACTTCTCAGATGTAATCATGTCATCAGGACTCAGAAAACTGTAGTAGATGACACAGGCAGCAAACCACCAAACAGTGACCATGACCTTTTTTTGGTACAAGTTTAACTTTAGGAAGTACTTGGAGCTTTTTCTCCATCCAATCACTGAGCTGGTTGTCACTGATCATTGTATGAAATCCACTTTTCATTGCACATCACAATCCAATATAGAAACGGTGCATTGTTGTTGCATAGAATAAGAGAAGATGATTTTTTTTATTTACAATCAGCTCATGAGGCACCCACCTTCCCAATTCATTTCAAATGCTGAACAACCATAGAATGGTCAGTGCTGAGCTCTCCAGCAACTTCTCTTATAGTTGTAAGAGGATCAGCTTTGACGATGCTCTCATTTGGTCATTGTCAACTTCCAATGGCTGGCCACTGCACTCATCTTCCAGGCTCTAATCTCCCCTGAAAAACTTCTTTATCACCACTGCACTGTACATTTGTTATCAGTTCCTGGGCCTAATGTGTTGTTGATCTTGCAAGTTGTCTCCACTGCTTTACAACCCAATTTGAACTCAAATAAGATAATCACTCAAATTTTCTTTTTGTCTAACATCACTTCCCTGGTCTAAAATAAATATAAAATAAACAGCAAGTAATAAGTCATTAGCAAAAAAAAAAAAAAGCAAGAAATGTGCATTAAAATGATATAGGCATGTGTGCGTGCTAAGTCACACACAGTCATGCCCAACTGTTTGTGACACTATGGACTATAGTCCGCCAGGCTCCCCTATCCATGGGATTATCTAGGCAAGAATACTGGAGTGGGTTGGCATTTCCTTATCCAGGTAATCTTCCCATCCCAGGGATTGAACCCACATCTCTTAAGTCTTCTGCACTGGCAGGCAGGCTTTTTACCACTAGCACCACAAATGAAACAACAAAGTCCAACAAACTGCAGTTACTTTTGCACCAACCTAAATAATTTGTCTGAGCTTTGCTAAATATTTTCAATGGCTTCCCAACCTCCACCTGACCCGAGCCACCCAGTTCATGGTCTTATCCTTCACCCTGAAGTTACCAACAACCATGCCCTTCCACAATCTCAGCCTCTCTGACTCCCTCGCCCCACCCTTCCAGCTTACTCCCCAGAGCATCTCCCCACCCCCTCACCCCCACCAGCAATTCCTTGACCCTCACCTTATGCTTTCAATGCACTGATCCCACCTTCTTTTCACTGGTCCCTTTACCAGCTTACAGTCTGATCCGTCTTCATAATCTGGAACAATTGGGGTCATCAGCCCTATTGTTCCCCCTGTGTTGATGTCGAGCCTCCTTCCTCATGACCTTTGCCATGGGCAGAGCTCCTCATGCTGGCTCCTGGCAATAATCTACTCCCTTTCTGCCTCCCCTTCTTGCATTCATCTCACAGACCTTCATCCTGGTTAAAGGCAACCCTCCAGCTGGACTGCCCCATATCCTAAATGTGTTCAGAAAAAAGCACAGAACCTCAGGAGGAACTGTCAGGCCACCAACACATATACTTCATGTCTCAAGCCTAGCCCATTCCTTCTTCACTCTCATGGAGAAAATTTTCACTTCCTTCCTCCCTTTCCTCTCAGTTGACAATTCTGTTTCCCATTTCATTCAGAAAGTAGAAGCAACCAGAAGAGAAGTGTCACAAGCTTCCACCATGCCCACCCATCGCCTGCATCTGCCTCCACACTGCCCGCTCCCCACAGTGCCATGGATGGACCAGCATCCACGTGAGGCTGGCCTTGCACTTGTGTCCCAGGCCTCCTCCCCCTCACAGTGCTCCTGTATTGTCCCACCCCTCCCCGGGTTATCAAGCATTCCCTCTCCGCTAGAACATTCCCACCGGCATCACTCATGCCTTGAGCCCTCCCCTGACCACAGAGCAGCCAGAGGAGTGGTAGATCCCACACTAGCACAGTGCGGGAGGACATAGAGACATCGAGGGAGGGACAACAAAGGAGACGGTGGGGGCACAGGAGGCTAGACCAGCATATGCAAAGGCCCCATAGAAGGAGGGAGCATGGCGGGAAGGGAGCTGGGACTGCAGGTGCGATGAGACAGAGGTTAGACCAGACGGCGGTTGGGCCCTGTTAAAGATGTTGAAATTTTCCCTAAGAACATCAAGAAGCTGTTGAGCACTTCAAACTGAAGATGGCTTGAACAGATCTGCATTGTCAAAGCTTCACTATGATCATTCTGTAAAGATGGATAAGAGTGAGTACAAAATGGCCAGTGGGGAGGCTACCACAGTCATCTAGGGAAGCAAGGAGGGTGGCCTGGCAGTGGGTATTGCTCTTGTTGGGGAAAAAAAATCGATGGGTTTGAAAGATTCTGAGAGCCGATACAGACAGGATGTCGTGATGGATGGAGCCTGCAGGGAAGAGGCAGAAATGTTGGCAATGATGGCTGGGCTCAGGCTTGCATGAGGCAGCAACAGAGAGGCCTTGGCTGACCTAATTGTTGCCTCCAGAAGACCAGGCTTGAGGGATAGATCATGAGTTCCGGTTTGGACCTGCTGAGTGTACAATGCTTTTAAAACATCCACCAAGAGACATCAAATAGGCAGTTGGATCCCCAGGTCTGGACCTCACAGGAGAGGTCTGGGCTGTTGATACTTTGACACAGCCTCTCTACAAACATCTCTGGAGCCCTTCTCTTGTGCAAGGCCCTGTGCTGGGATCCAGTGGTCCAAAGATGATGGAGGCAGGGGCTGGGGCCAGGGTGCGTGGGGAGCAGCTGCACTAGAGGTCCAAGCCTGAAGGGTGGGGCCCTTAAAAGAGAGACGCGGAGGCACCACCTGTGGTTGGGGGTTGAGTACAGTCCCCAATTTGTCAGGAGCCATGGGGCACTTCAGTACCATTCTCAGCGCCTCACCTCCTGCACAGATTCCTTATAAAGATGCCTGGCACCAAGTTGGTGCTGACGAAATACTTGTCAGACTGAACTGAGAGAAAAGGAAAGTGCTTTGCAAAGTGGTTTTCAAATACAGTGATTTGTAATTTTACCAATGGGGAGGTAAATGTTATCCTCTTAGAAGCAGAAATGAAGACTCTTCTCAGGAAAAAAGAGTCTGTGGTTGGATGGGGGATAAGTCAGGAGAGGTAGGGGAAGCCTCTGGTTAATGCATCAAGATGCTGAGAGCAGGGTGGGCACATGTTCATGACCACAGAGGAGGGGGAGACAGCAAGGTATGGGGTGGGGAGGGTGCTAAGCAAGACAAGACATGGTCCAGCACACACAGAGAAGATACCTGCCCCACTGGGAGCATTCTGAGCCAAATTCTGTCTACCTGGAGTCCTCATATGCTCTGGGGAATCTCTCTTCTTGCAGAAGTTGGGAAAGGAAGTGAATTTGGCAGAGATACAGTTAAGGGGAGGTGAGGGTTGTAAAGTAAGGATCAACCATCTTCTCTGTTATATGTAGTACAGAACTACCTATGCATGCATGCTAAGTCGCGTCAGTCATGTCCAACTCTGCAATCCTATTGTAGCCCGCCACAATCCTCTGTCCATGGGATGCTCCAGGCAAGAATGTTGGAGGGGGTTGTCATGCCCTCCTCTAGGGGATCTTCCTGACCCAGGGATTGAACCCATGTCTCCTTTGTCTCCTGCCTTGGCAGGCGGGTTCTTTACCACTAGCACCACCTAGGATCCCCAGTGTTACCTATACATATTATAATAGCTAGAAACACAATTATATAAGCATACCTGTACCGCCCACAATGCAGGAGACCTGGGTTCGATCTCTGGGTTGGGAAAACCCCCTGGAGGAGGCATGGCAACCCACTCCAGTGTTCTTGCCTGGAGAATCCCTGTGGACAGAGGAGCCTGATGGGCTGCAGTCCGTGGGGTTGCAAAGAGTCAGACATGACTGAGCAACTGAGCACATTCTGTATATCCAGCTGTATGATATATCCGGCTGTGTATATGTGTAATAATGACTTAATATTCCTAAATAATACCTATGGTGCATAATAAAACCTACTTTATGGGCTACAAGGCTCAGGATCTTACAAGAAAATAAATTGTTCACACATATTAAGGACTGTATTAATTAGGTGGCATTATCTTCTATCACAGGAAAATCCTGAATGTCAGGGGCTAAATGTAGCAAGGTTCATTTCTCTCTCACTCAATACCCTCAGCACATTTACTAATGTGCCAGGCACTGCTCTGAGCGCTTTAGACGTGTTAGCTCATGTCATCCCCACAACAATCGACAAAGGAAGAATCGCTATGATCTCTGCTTTCTGATGAGGAAGCTGAGGCATCTCCGTGAGGCTGAACGAAACCCAGGCAGGCCAGCTGCAGAACCTGCCTCTCACCCACTGTCGCCGTATCTCCCTGCACAGTTTCGAGTGTCCAGTCATTCAGAGAAAGTCAGGCAACATCCATCGTGCCTGTGCTGGTGCTCGGGACACAATGGTGAATGAAACAGACAAAAGTCTCTGTTGTCATGAAGCAGCCATGCTTGTAAATTCTATTCTCCACATAAGTGTTTATGAAGATTGCATTCAGTAGTTCACTCATTCATTTAGGGATCACTGCTGGGGATCTGCTAGACACTGGGCTAGGGGTTCTCATCTGAGCTGGCTCTCACCTTCTCAGCAATCACCAAGGAAAGTTTTAAAACCAAAAGGTCTTTGTTTGAGCCCAGATTCCATCATTTCCTGGCCATGAGGACTTATTCAGTTATTTGAATTGGCACAGAGACAGTTAAGGGAGGTTTGTAGGGTAAGGATCAACCATCTTCTCTGTAATATGTAGTACAGAATTACCTATATACTGTATTAGCTTGAAATACCTAAAATAGTTATATAAGCACACTTGTATCCAGTCTCCCTGAGCCTCAGTTTCTTCATTTATAAAATGAAGATGCTATTACTCCTCTCACAGGTTGAGTCATACTCCACAAGTCTGGCCAGTGACCCAGGCCTGGGTGGGGTGTTCAACCCTAGGAGTATTGCAGAACTTTCATAGGCTCCATATAGTGACTTCCATGCAATTGCAGATGGGAAAATGCTTTGCAAACTCATCTAAAGGGCTGTGGGAATGTTTGTCAGCCTCGGTCTGGGGTCTGCCCTCTTTGGAAAGCGATCAACTTTCTCGCATGTAAAACACGAGGTGACTCCCAGCCGAGCTGGGGCACAGAGGCAGGCACGCTGGTATTCACCAGTCTCCTCCGTGGCAGTCCCCAGCCCAGATTCAAACCTCCACCGCCCGCCAAGCCTCAGCTAATCCTCAGAAGCCTCGATGCAGAGATGGCAGGCTGGGTTTTGAAGTCTTAAGCCTTAGATCCTCTCTGCAGCACCGCGGGTGTGTGTGTTTTGATTCACTGGGCAGATGTCCAAACAGACAAAGCGATACCTTCCTTGAGGGGGGAGGGGGGAAGTGAGGGAGAGGACTGAGCCAGCTTCAGAAGAACAAGAAGTCAGGAAGAGGCCAGTGGGCACTGAGTCCCTGGAGATTTGGATGTCTCACAAGCACTTTCTTCCCTTGTTTTCCAGGGAACTTCAAAGGTCTCTGCAAGCAAATCGATCACTTCCCAGAGGATGCAGATTATGAAGCTGACACAGCAGAATATTTCCTCCGTGAGTGGATGCAATTTTTTTTATCTCTCTCCTGGTGATGGGTCTTGCCCTTCCATCCTTTAAGCGCCCAAGGCCAGAACTATCTAGAGGTCTCTGTCACTGCAGAGGGCAGGAAAAAGCTGAGCCTTCTGTCTTCCCCCCTTTCCATGGCCAAACCTTCAGGTGTGCTATTTCCCTCTACCCGCAACGCCCTTCCTCCCCTCTTTGTTGGCAAGATCCTACACATTTTCCAGGTTTCCGGTGAAACAACACCTCCTCCAAGAAGTCCTCTATGCCCCTGAAGGGGTTCCCAGAGCCTAGCATCTTTATCATGCTGTTGGGTCCATGTCTGTTTGAGCAACCAGCTCCCTGACAGTGTTGCCAATTCCACTAGAACTCTGATAGAACTCTACCTATCTCATTCATCATTATATTCCCAGCCCAGTGCCCGGCACATAGAAAGTACTCCGTAGATATTTCTTGAACAATCCAATGAGGAGACTCACCAGGCAGTGCCAGACTGGAACTTCTACTGAAACAATGAGATTTTTTTTTTTCTTTCCCCACAAATCAAGTCAAAGTTAAATCCTGATGTAATAGCTGTGATCTTAAATCCACCTGAGACATAGTATCAAGAGAAAGCATTTTGAGACCCAAAGAAAATCTCTCAAGAAGCAGAGAAAACTAACAAGGTAAAATGTTCCAGGAGAAAAGGATTTCCAGAAGAGAGGCTGAGGGTCCTTAATGCATGGGACCGCAAAGCCACCCCAGCAGAAGTAGCTGAAAGCTCTGTACGAAGCTCTCAGACAGCACTTCTGAAAGCAGTTTGCTCTCCTCCCAGGAGCACCCCTCCCTGCCCCCCTCTACCCGCTCTGCTCCCAAGTGCCCTTCCCCAGCCAAAGCCTCCCTCCCATCCCCCACAGCAGTGGTTAGTATTGGATCATTTCTATGAAAAATGTAGAAAGCATTTTATTATATGGATCACCCCTGTCACTTTCAATAATTACTCCTCGCATCAAACCCAACTCTCAGGTCAGCCTGAAATCTGGGTTTCATTTCAAAGCCCGTGGAACATGAAGCCAGCCAGGCGGCAAGAAAAAGGAAGGGGACATCAGATCACTCATAGGTCTCTTTTTAAAGAAGAAGGGGCAATATCTTACTAGGCTCGTCCTTTCCCTTTATGAATTCCTGCAGACACTGCTCTCAGATGGAATTCCTGAAGGATCGTTTGTTCTTCCTCAGCATTATGAGGTCTGAAAGTGAAAGTGTCAGTTGCTCAGTCTTGGCCAATTCTTTTCGACCCCATCAACCACTCCATCAACCATAGCCCACCAGGCTCCTGTGTCCACGGGATTCTCCAGGCAAGAATACTGGAGTGGGTTGCCATGCCCTCCTCCAGGGGTCTTCCCAACCCGGGGATTGAATCTGGGTCTCTCTCATTGCAGGCAGATTCTTTACCATCTGAGCCACCAGGGAAACCCCTATTACCTGGTATAGGGCTCTCAAAGGAGCCTGGCGAGGGCATAGAAACAAATTGAGCACCTTCTGTATGTCAGAGTCTGCACTGAGTGCTGGAGAGTTCCAGAGGAATGAATGAGGCACCGTCCGTGGCTGCAGGCAGAGCACAGCCTAGTAGGTGGACCCTCAGAGAAACAGCAGGACTTGGGAGGCAGGGGCCTGCAGAGACGCCCCCAAGAGAGAAGATGGAAAGGGGAGCCACGTGGGGGTCTGCGCACAAAGCCACACTGGCTGAGCCCAGTGAGGGGGCGATACTTTATCAGTCAGATGCCCAGTGTTGGGGCAGGACCCTTGTCTCATTCATTATTCTACCAAGAACAGTTCCTGGAAGATAGAAGGTGCCCAATAAACACTATTTTGAAAGGAAAGGCAGGATTCTTCAGCAGCTATTCCTACCTACTCTATACCTTCATTTCCTGAATTTTAAAGAAAGAATTGTTTAGTGTTTGGTTCATTTTGGTGTCTCTAGACAGAAGACTTGAATGCAAATTAGCAGCACAGGTTTCTGGGAGTCTGACTTGAGTTGACTTAATCCAAAAATATTTTTTAAGCATCTATAACAAATTGGCAAACCTTTTCTGAAAAGAGACATTCCAAGCTTTGTGGGCCATAAAGTTTCTGTCTCAACTACTCAACCTTGACCTTGTAGCACAAAAGCAAACCCGGAAGCAACTGAGCATGGCTGTGTTTGCTCCCGTGCAACTTAACTTCACTTGCAAAAATAGGCAACAGGCCTCATTTGGCAGTTTGTTGACCTCTGATCTGTAATATGCTAGTCTGGGGTTAGACAACAAAAGTAATTATTTAAAGCTGGAAGATGTGAATTCCCATCATTCTCTGTCAACCTGTAACCTGACTGGTTAGAGAAACTAGAAGACAGAAGTCATTCTTCTAGAAAGATTGCCTGCCCTAGTGTGGTGGGCAGAGCCGGTGCCCAGGAAGGTGGGCGGAGCTTCTCCTGAAGATGGGCTTTTGGTCCAGGGAGATGGGCGGGGCTGCATTTGGGTGGGTGGGGCCTGAGTCAACTTACCCCGCCCCCCCCAACCCCCCGCCCCCTTCTGGTCTGTTAAACCTTCAGCTCATCTACTACGTGGGTTGACAGGCCCAAGAACCTAACCTAGATGCCTCAAGCAGGGAAAGAATGTGATCCGGGGTGCTGAGGAAGCCTGGTGCCTAACCCAGCCCGGAGGCCATCATTACAAAGTGTTCCCTAGAGAAGGTGGCACCAATGCAGAGACTTGGACTCTAGAAGCATTCATCCATTCATTCATTCGCTCAGGAGATATTCACTACCACTATGTATAGGGCACTGTTGATGGTATGGGGACTCAGTGTGGACAAAATAAAGAAAGTTAGCGCCTTCATGAAAGTTACACCCTGATGGAGAAAACAAGCAAAAAACAAGGAGCCTGTTATGATCAATCATCTAGACAAGAGATGACAGCAGCTTGAACGCAGGTGGTGGCAGTGAAGGAGGTGGGAAGGGGTCAGAGCCTCAAAATATTCCCAAGGGTCTGCATATAGGATCTTCTGAAAGGTTGCATGTGGATTTCCAGGGACAGGAAAGGATAAAGGATGACTCCAAGGTTTGTGCCCATGGAGGGAGCAGGTTGGGATGGGGAAGGATGGATGCTCAGTATCGGCCACAATAAGTAAAAGAGGCCCACGGACTCCCTGGGGAGGTGACATGGAGTCTGAGACTCACAGGGTGGGACCTGGCCGGAGTCAGGAGTCTGAGAGAGGTCAGAATGGGGACGATATTTAGCACCATGAGACTTGATGACAGCACCAAGAAGGTGGTGCAGAGAAAGAAGAGGTCAGGATCTGAGCCCCAGGGTTCGGAGGCCAGGCAGAGGAGGAGCCCCAGGGAAGGAGCTGAGGATGAGTGGCCGGTGAGGTGGCCTGGGTAACCCCCGCCATCCTTGATCCACCAGTTGGATGGAGGATCTGGAGCAGAGAGGGAGGCGGAGGATGCCAGGAGGGCATGACTGGCCAGGGGCACAGAGCTCATCTCCTGGACTGGCAGAAAAAGTGGGACTCACTTGTTTTCAAGCCAGCAGACCAAGCTTCAGGCAAGTTCAACACCACTTGAAGGACGGGGCAGAAGGAAAGCACCGAATTAATACCTGATGGGACAAATGAATGAGTGAATGAATGAATGCTTTTACTGCCCAGTCTCCGTGGGTATTCAACGGGATCCCCAGCTTCTCCACAGCCACAGAGTCCAAGGAGGGACAGACTTAACTGGTCCCAGTCATCACCCTGAGTCATTGGACTTCTGGGCCCCACAAAGGTGCGGCTAATACAGGCCTTGCCCACCTATCACTAACTTACCCACAAAGTCATGGTAACCAGTCTGTTTTTTCCAAGCAGCTCCATGGGGCTGTCAGCTGGGTCTGCTGTGTGGCACCTCCTTAGCCCTCTCTCTTCTTCTTTTTTAAATATATATATATATATATATATATTTTATTGAAGTCTAGTTCAGGTGCACAACAAAGTGATTCAGTTATACATATACACATATATTATTTTTGAAATTATTTTCCATTATAGGTTATTATAAGATATCAACTATAGTTCCCTGTACTATACAGTAAACCTTTTTTGTTTGTTACATATCTATTTTTTAATTAGAAATCTAGCATTCTATTCATACATAAGTCAAACAAGTGGGATCAAAATGTCATAAATTTTTTAGATAGGCAAAAATTCATACATTTTCTAAAATATATATATATTATATTTATATATATGTATACAAAAGTTTTTCTACTATGCTTGATAAAGGCTTGAGAAAGAACATCAAAAAAAAAAACTGAAGAGATGGAGAAATTGGAAAACACAAACTAAATGAAATGGGAGCACTGAATATGAAATAGAAAAAGTGAAACAAACTAGGTAAAAGTAGATCATCATATAGTCCAGTTGTCCTTAAAATATTAGCCCTCTCTCTTCTTGCCAAAGCTGCTTACCTCAAGCTGGTGAAGAAGAGGTGGTGGTGACCAGGTGTGACTTCCTGTGACTCTTACTGTGTGTTGGTGTGTCCACGTGTCTGTCTTGTGCCCAGGGGCATGAGTGTGTGCTGTGTGCTGTGTCTTTTGATGCCTGCGTGTCTGTGCATCTGAGCATCTGTCAGTTTGAATATAAGTGCCTGTGTGTATGCGTGAGTCTGCTTGTGTGCACATGGGTCTCTTCATGGTGTGTGTGTGTGAGTGTGAGTGTGTGTGTGTTGTGTCCAGGAGATGGGAGGTGGCCACACAATGAGGCTGAGGGTGTGAGCTGTGGATGGGAAGCCAGACTAGGGCTTGGGGGCCTCAGCTTCACTCTGAGATGAGACCGTGAAAAGGTTCTGAGCGGAAAGGACTGAGGTCCAGGCTAATGGCACTGTTCCGCTTCTCCTGGAGAACTGACTCCGGGGTCTCAGCAGGAACAGGGAGACCAGTAAGAAATGACAGCCATGACCTAGGCTTGAAATACATGGGGCTTGGATCAGGGAGGAGGTGAGGGAGGTGGATGAGAAGGGGGACTAGTTCTGGAGCCAGCAGGAATTACTGGCATCCTGCATCGGGGTGGAGTGGGGAGGTGAGAGAGAGAAGACTCAGGTGACATCTAGGTGTCCCGTCTGGGAAATGGTGGACAGTGCAGCCCTCCTCTGAGGCTGGGGATGTGGAGGAGGCTGGGTTGCAGGAAGGTGACCACTCTGTTACAGTCTTCTTTCCCACTGGATGCTGAAACAGCTTGAGGACACTGAAGGGAGTAGCTGCAAATAGAGTTTGCTCCCACCCACCCCGCCCAGTGCAGGGCCTGCCCTCAGTCAGGCCCGGGAGAGATTTGCTGAATAAATATACAAGGAACCACTCTCCCTAGAGCTGCCTAACACATTCCTCCTCTTCCCAGAATGAGGCTGGAGGGGCTCCAGCTGAGCCAAAGCCACCCATCCCAGCCTCAGAAAAGCCCATGCTCTCCCCTGTTCCCCCTTCTCCATGTCCCTCTGCCAGTCCCAGCAGGCCCTGAGGACCAGGGGGCGGGGGGTGGAGGGCACGTCGTTGTGGGGGATACCAGGTGTCAAGGCTTGAGCTTGGGACTTGGAATGAAAGGGCCTGAATTTAAGGTGAGCTCTGCTCTGTGACCTTGGACCAGATACTCACCTTCTCTGAACCTCAATGTATACCAGTCCAGGTGAGGGTGAGGGGCAATTCTGAGGATACCATGAGACAAGGGTTAGGGCGGTGCTTTGTTTGGGCTCCCCAGCTACCCCAGGGGAGTGCTGAGGGAAGTGCACTGCCCCTCCTTGCCCCCTAGAGCTTCAAAGTTCCAGGAGACAGCCTTCCATCTCCAGAAATGCTGAAAGTAGACATGCTGTGAGGGTCACCAGCCCCACTCTCCCATTTTACAGAAGAGGAAGACACTGAGGCCCAGAGAGGGACAGTGACCAGCCCCAGCCCAGTACAATTCCTGGGACACCACCTGTGTGTTCAGTCACTCAGTCATGTCTGACTCTTTGTGACCCCATCGACTATAGCCTGTCAGTCTCCTTTGTCCATGGGATTCTCCACTTTCTTGTCTGTAAAATGGGACTGAAAATCAGAACACCGTCTACCATAAAGGGTGCCTGCTAAGTCACTTCAGCTGTGAAGTGACTCTTTTGCCTCCCCATGGACTGTAGCAGCCTGCCAGACTCCTCTGTCCATGGGATTCTCCAGGCAAGAATACTGGAGTGGGTTGCCATTTCCTCCTCCAGGGGATCTTCCTGACCCAGGGATCGAAGCTGGGTCTCCTGCATTGCAGGCAGATTCTTTACCATCTGAACCACCTGGGAGCCCTGGGACACCACCTGCCTCCCTGGTTATCCAGGCCACATGTTCCTGTCCACTGCCCGGGAACTGCAGCCCTTTTCAGCAAACTTGTCATGAGGGACGTCCCTTTCAGAGGTCACTGTGGTGGGGTGACCACATCCTGCAGTCAGGAATATCTAAGTTAGAGCCCCTACTAACTCACATCCAGGCAGCCAGAGTGAATGCTTCATGATCAGCACCTCCGCCTCGCACCCTCCGCCCATGGGGATAGCTTCTGTTCTGTCCTGGTTCATTTATTAAAGTACCCAATGCCACCCTCACCACACTGACTTCACGACCTGTACTTTAATAAACATCAGTCTAGGTAACCCCAGGCCCCTGAGAAACAGCAATAATACTCTCTGCCATGTAAGAACTAACATTTCCTGGGGCTTGTGGGTACCAGACACGGTTCTCATTTCTTCAGACGCGTTGACTCATTGCCCCTTATTGTGGCCCTGGGAGCTGGGTGTGTCCTGCAGCAGAGGGGGCCACTGAGCCTCGTGGGGTGGGGGCAACATGGGATGGCTCAGGCCATCTCTCCTGAGCCAATCACCGACCCCAGAGACCACAGAAAGTCAGAAAGCCTCCACCACCTGCACAGGTGGCCCTCCCAGAGGAAGCTCGCTGGGGTCTGAAATTCCTTTCCTATGTCAGTAGATAGAGCAAACTTTCATGGAACACTTGGCCTGACACACCACACGTTACCCTCATTCATCTCACAACAACCCTAAGAAGTAGGTACCGTTGGTGTCTCCATTACACAGATGAGAAAAGTGAGACAGAGAGGCCACACCGCCAGTGGGAGACCAGGGGAGTGCAGGATGGGACCCCAAGCAGCCCACATCAGGAGCCCACGCTCCTAACCACCGCTCTGAGTGGCTTTCCCTCCATCCCTCCCTCCCCCTGCCTCTTCCCTCCTCTCCTCCTCTCTCCTGTCACTCTTTCTCACACACTCACTCTCTCACGCTCACTCTCACCTGCATTTACAGCAGCTCATCCCCTTTCACAGTCACTGGCTCCTCATCCAGCACAGCATGCAGGAGGAGATGGAGAGAGATGCCCCAGAGCCCAGAAGCTCCACCCAACCCAGCACATCTGTGTCCTGTTAGAACACATCAAATTCCAAAGGGAATAACAGGCATAAAGAGTTTAACACCATGCCAAGAAAATAAGGAGCCCCGGCTTCCCCTATACCTGATCATGATGACTATTTTGATGAAAGGCATGACCAGCACCTGGCCAGCCTGGCTGAATGGTCTCTGATGGAGGTCTGCGGGGCACAGGACCACCAGGGATGGATGAAACCTTACAAGTCATCTGGTCCCACCTAATCAGAGCCAGACCTGAGACCCAGAGAAGGGAAAACCCACAATCAGGCCTCAGGACAAGCCAGGCAAAGAGTGGGCACTAGGCAGAGGTCCGCCCACCTCCCTCCACCCTATACACCACTCCCCTCCTCCTCTGCCAGACTGAGTGTGGAAGCAGGATCCCCGAGTGCAGCCATCTACTTGTCCTCCAGCTGTGCCCACCACAGGACACCATGGGTGCTGGGCTCACAGGGCACTAGATTGGAGATGATCTGTCTACAGAACGTGGCCAAAGAAAGGGTGAGTGAGGGATTTATGGCTGAGCCTACCTGCTCCCAAAGGCTAGATGATATTCCCTTCTGGGTGCTTATGACACTCTTCATTTTCATCACTAGCATAGAAAACAATAATACACTGTTCCTAGTTTACCTAAGGCTCTGTATTTTCAAAAGCTTCCACAGTCTTCTTCCGATTTAATTACTGTCACCCTGTAAGGTGGGGCTTCCCAGGTGGTGCTAGTGGTAAAGAACCCATCTGCCACTGCAGGAGATGTAAGAGAGGAGGGTTCGATCCCTGGGTTGGGAAGATCCCCTGAAAGAGGAAATGGCAACCCACCCAGTATTCTTGCCTGGAAAATTCCATAGACGGAGCCTGGTGGGCTACAGTCCATAGGGTCACACAGAGTCGGACATTACTGAAGTGACTTAGCAGGCACCCTATAAGGTAGACAGATTTCCAGTTTTCAGTCCCATTTTACAGACAAGGAAGTGGAGGCCTCAGCAACACCAAGAGATTGGCCCAAGGTCTTCCCAAGCCAGTCACTAAATACTGGGGCTCCCCAAGCCTCAAGGTAAACCCCCTACTCTTCCATGCTCAAGCTCTGCTGTGCTCACCTCGGAGTCTGACTCCCCATTTACAGCTTCAGCCTACACTGAGCCTCTGTGCCCCAGTCTTACACATCCATCTCCCCGCTCCATGCTCCCCATGCATGTCCCCAGAGCACCTCAGCCTTCATGTGTCCCAAACAAACCTTGATTTCCCTCCTTACCCCTTGATCCTCTCCAAGCCCCATAAGTGGTTTTATCTAACCAGCCAGCAAACTCGAGACCCAGAAGTTATCCTTAACGCCACCCTCTTCTCCACACATATCCATTCATCACCAAGCTTTACTTCACCTCCTAAACACCCCTCAAATGCACCCTCCCCTGCTAGACTCTTTGCATCTGCCCTGGTCCAAGCACCACTATCACTTATGTGGTGAGAAACAGTCCTCCTCCTGATGCCCTATAGCAACCCTGGACCCCTTCTTAATTCATTTGCTTCTGAAAATGCAAATCAGGACTTCCCTAGTGGTCCAATGATTAAGACTCTGTGCTCCCAATGCTGGGGGCACAGGTTCGATCTCTGGTTGGGGAAGTAGGATCCCACATGCCCTGGGTGTAGCCAAAAAAAATATTTTTAATTAAAATCCAAATCAGATTGTGATGGCCCTGCTAGCTTTAAGACCTTTAAAGGCTACCTGTGAGTCCCCGGGTGGCCTGGGCCCGGTTGCTTCAACTCCCTTAGAGCTCCCCAAGGCCCCGCTCTAGGTCTCTGTGACCAGCCCCTTCAAGTTCCCAGACGAGCCATGCGTCTTCCAGCCCTTGCTCATGTTGCATCCTCTCCCTAGAACGCCCTGCCTCTATTCTGCCCACTTAGCTTCCCCTTGTCCATCAATCTCAGGAAAGCCCTCTCCAATGCCCATGTGAGCCATGAGGATGCTCTGAGAGCCGGGGTGCAGTGGTTTGGTGCACAGCCTAGAGTCAGACTCCCTAGGTTCACAAACCCAGCTCCTCCATTTCCTCCCTGAGTGGGCTTGAACAAAAGGCTTAATCTCTCTGTGCCTCAGTTTTAGTCTGTGTGTGATGGGAGTAATTATGGAGTTGTAAATGAGAACTAAGGGTTCACACAGATCCTCAGTGTGTGTGTCCCCAGCACACACTGATCCTTCAGTCAGCATCAGCCATCTACAGATGACACTCAGTTCAGCTCAGTCGTGTCCGACTCTCTGCAACCCCATGGACTGCAGCATGCCAGGCTTCCCTGTCCATCACCAATGCCCAGAGCTTGCTCAAACTCTTGTCCATTGAGTCAGTGATGCCATCCAACCATCTCATCCTCTGTTGTCCCCTTCTCCTCCTGCCTTCAATCTTTCCCAGCATCAGGGTCTTTTCCAAGGAGTCAGTTCTTCATATCAGGTGGCCAAAGTATTGGAGTTTCGGCTTCAGCATCAGCCCTTCCAATGAAGGGCTGATTTCCTTGAGGACTGACTGGTTTGATCTCCTTGCAGTACGTTAGCCTACCACTTGCCTTCATGGTGCCATATGGGTAATTTTCTGGCATAGCACTTCATCCTAATTGTTAATTACATGTTCATCTGTGCCATATGTCCTTCATGAGAACTTAAACTCAATGAAGGCATGGACCAGGCCTGATTTTGCACCCATAAACCTTCTATGCTCAGCCTGGAACCAAGCATGGTGACGGCCACATAGTCAAAAGAAAAACATCCCTCCACTCTGGACCACACAGCTTTTCCCTAGTACAGGGCACTATGTGGGCCAAATTGTAATAGGCAGACCAAATCTGGCCCACCATTTTTCTAAATAAAGTTTTATTGGAACACATCCACACTCATTGCTGATGGCTATTCTCATGCTACAAGGGCAGAGTTGAGTAGTTGCAGCAGGGACCTTACGGCTGCAAAGCCAGAAACCTTGACTATGTGTCCCTTTACCGAAATATGTTGCCAATTCCTGGAGATTATTTGTAATATGCAACCAAGACTCATACCGTCATGGGGTTGGTAGAAGGTTTAAGTGGGTTCACCCATGGGAAGTACTTAGTGGGGCCTGGCATGTAGGAAGAAACCCAGAAATGGTGTTGTGCAGTTTCATACGCTTACTTGTAGATCAATAAATACCTGTGCATTGAATAAATAAGATATTCTCTTATCCTCATGATAAGTTTTAGTATTAATAGTAATGCTATTCTTTGGCATTGCCTTTCTTTGGGACTGGAATGAAAACTGACCTTTTCCAGTCCTGTGGCCACTGCTGAGTTTTCCAAATTTGCTGGCAAACTGAGTGCAGCACTTTCACAGCATCATCTTTTAGGATTTGAAATAGCTCAACTGGAATTCTATCACCTCCACTAGCTTTGTTCATAGTGATGCTTTCTAAGGCCCACTTGACTTCACATTCCAGGATGTCTGTCTCTAGGTGAGTGATCACACCATTGTGACTATCTGGGTCATGAAGACCTTTTTTTGTACAGTTCTGTGTATTCTTGCCACCTCTTCTTAATATCTTCTGCTTCTGTTAGGTCCCTACCATTTCTGTCCTTTATTGAGCCCATCTTTGCATAAATTGTTCCCTTGGTATCTCTAATTTTCTTGAAGAGATCTCTAGTCTTTCCCATTCTATTGTTTTCCTCTATTTCTTTGCGTTGATCACTGAGGAAGGCTTTATCTCTCCTGGCTATTCTTTGGAACTCTGCATTCAGATGCTTATATCTTTCTTTTTTTTTTTTTTAATCTCAGAGAACATTTATGTTTCATATTAGAAAAATTAAAGTAATAAAAATTTTATTCTTCTTTGGTTTCTTTTCTGGATTACATTTTTTAATATAAATTTATTTATTTTAATTGGAGGTTAATTACTTTACAATATTGCATTTAGATGCTTATATCTTTCCTTTTCTCCTTTGCTTTTTGCTTCTCTTCTTTTCACAGCTATTTGTAAGGCCTCCTCAGACAGCCATTTTCCTTTTTTGCATTTGTTTTTCTTGGGGATGGTCTTGATTCCTGTCTCCTGTACAGTGTCACATACTTCCATCCATAGTACATCACGCACTCTGTCTATCAGATCTAGTCCCTTAAATCTATTTCTCACTTCCACTGTATAGTCATAAGGGATTTGATTTAGGTCATACCTGAATGGTCTAGTGGTTTTCTCCACTTTCTTCAATTTTGGTCTGAATTTTGCAATAAGGAGTTCATGATCTGAGCCACAGTCAGCTCCCGGTCTTGTTTTTGTTGACTGTATAGAGCTTCTCCATCTTTGGCTACAAAGAATATAATCAATGCGAATTTGATGTTGACCATCTGGTGATGTCCATGTGTAGAGTCTTCTCTTGTGTTGTTGGAAGAGGGTGTTTGCTATGACCAGTGTGTTCTCTTGGCAGAACTCTATTAGCCTTTGCCCTGCTTCATTCTGTATTCCAAAGCCAAATTTGCCTGTTACTCGAGGTGTTTCTTGACTTCCTACTTTTGCATTCCAGTCCCGTATAATGAAAAGGACATCTTTTTTGGGTGTTAGTTCTAGAAGGTCTTGTAGGTATTCATAGAACTGTACAACTTCAGCTTCTTCAGCATTACTGGTCAGAGCATAGACTTGGATTACCATGATGTTGAATGGTTTGCCTTGGAAACGAACAGAGATCATTGTAGTTTTTGAGGTTGCATCCAAGTACTGCATTTCGGACTCTTTTGTTGACTATGATGACCACTCCATTTCTTCTAAGGGATTCCTGCCCACAGTACTAGATATAATGGTCATCTGAGTTAAATTCACCCATTCCAGTCCATCTTAGTTCACTGACTCCTAGAATGTCGATGTTCACTCTTGTCATCTCCCGTTTGACCACTTCCAGTTTGCCTTGATTCATGGACCTGACATTCCAGGTTCCTCTGCAATATTGCTCTTTACAGCATCAGACTCTGTTTCCATCACTAGTCCTATTCACAACTGGGTGTTGTTTTTGCTTTGGCTCCATCCCTTCATTCTTTCTGGAGTTATTTCTCCACTGATCTCCAGTAGCATATTGGGCACCTACCAACCTGAGGAGTTCATCTTTCAGTGTCCTATCTTTTTGCCTTTTCATACTGTTCATGGAGTTCTCAAGGCAAGAATACTGAAGTGGTTTGCCATTCCCTTCTCCAGTGGACCACATTCTGTCAGACCTCTCCACCACGACCCAGCCATCTTGGGTGGCCCCACATGGCATGGCTTAGTTTCATTGAGTTAGACAAGGCTGTGGTCTGTGTGATCAGATTGGCTAGTTGTCTGTGATTGTAGTTTCAGTCTGTCTGCCCTCTGATCCCCTCTCTCAGTGCCTACCATCTTACTTGGGTTTCTCTTACCTTGGACATGGGGTCTCTCTTCACGGCTGCTCCAGCAAACCACAGCCTCTGCTCCTTACCTTTGATGTGGTCAGCTCCTCTCGGCCACCGCCCCTGACCTCGGGCCTGGGGTAGAGCCTCTCAGTCATGCTCGTGCACCTTCACAGCCCCCACGCTCGTGCGCCGTTGCAGCCACAGTGCACACTTGCACTCATCTCACACGCTAGTAAAGTAATGCTTAAAATTCTCCAAGCCAGGCTTCAACAGTATGTGAACCATGAACTTCCAGATGTTCAAGCTGGTTTTAGAAAAGGCAGAAGAACCAGAGATCAAATTGCCAACATATACTGGATCATTGGAAAAGCAAGAGAGTTCCACAAAAACATCTGTTTCTGCTTTATTGACTATGCCAAAGCCTTTGACTGTGTGGACCACAATAAACCGTGGAAAATGCTGAAAGAGATGGGAATACCAGGCCACCTGACCTGCATCTTGAGAAACCTGTATGCAGGTCAGGAAGCAACAGTTAAAACTGGACATGGAACAACAGACTGGTTCCAAATAGGAAAAGGAGGACATCAAGGCTGTATATTGTCACCCTGCTTATCTAACTTATATGCAGAGTACATCATGAGAAACGCTGGGCTGGAAGAAGCACAAGCTGGAATCAAGATTGCCGGGAGAAATATCAATAACCTCAGATATGCAGATGACACCACCCTTATGGCAGAAAGTGAAGAACTAAAGAGCCTCTTGATGAAAGTGAAAGAAGAGAGTGAAAAAGTTGGCTTAAAGCTCAACATTCAGAAAACTAAGATCATAGCATCCAGTCCCATCACTTCATGGGAAATAGATGGGGAAACAGTGGAAACAGTGGCTGACTTTATTTTTCTGGACTCCAAGATTGCTGCAGATGGTGATTGCAGCCATGAAATTAAAAGACGCTTACTCCTTGGAAGTAAAGTTATGACCAACCTAGAGAGCATATTCAAAAGCAGAGACATTACTTTGCCAACAAAGGTCAGTCTAGTCAAGGCTATGGTTTTTCCAGTGGTCATGTATGGATGTAAGAGTTTGACTATAAAGAAAGCTGAGCGCCGAAGAATTGATGCTTTTGAACTGTGGTGTTAGAGAAGACTCGTGAGTCCCTTGGACTGCAAGGAAATCCAACCAGTCCATCCTAAAAGAGATCAGTCCTGGGTGTTCATTGGAAGGACTGACATTGAAGCTGAAACTCCAATATTTTGGCCACCTGGTGCAAAGAGCTGACTCATTTGAAAAGACCCTGATGCTGGGAAAGATTGAGGGCAGGAGGAGAAGGGGACGACAGAGGATGAGATGGTTGGATGGCATCACCGACTTGATGGACATGGGTTTGGGTGGACTCCGTGAGTTGGTGATGGACAGGGAGGCCTGGCATGCTGCAGTCCATGGGGTCGCAAAGAGTCAGACACGACCGAGTGACTGAACTGAACTGAGTAATGCTATTACTATTAATACCGTAACAGGTTAGTAGGAAGTCAGGATAATTCATAAGGAAACTGTGTCTGGCATGAAAGAAAAAGGACATTAAAAATAACAAAAATCACTATCCTTTACTGCCCTCCCAGTATCAGAAACAAAACAGTTATTATCCAATTTAGTTCTTGCAATAGCACGTCTCAAACATTCAGGCACATACTAGTCTTGTTACAAAGATATTGTTAAAATGTGGATTCTTTTCTTATGTATTTTTATTGAAGTATAGTTTATTTAAAACACTGTTATTTCTGTACAGCAAAGTGACTCAGTTATATATATATATATGCTTTTTCATGTCCTTTTCTCTTTTTTGGCCATGCTGTACATCTTACGGGATCTTAGTCTGACAACCAGGGATCAAACCTGGGCACTGGCAGTGAGAGCACTTGAGTCTTAACCTCTCGAGAACTAGAGAATTCCCCATATTCTTTTCCATTATGGTTTGTCACAGGGTATCAGATATAGATCCCTGTGCTCTACAGTAAGACCCTGTTGTTTATCCAAAATGCAGACTCTAATTCAGTACAGTTTAACTAGATGGGGTGAGGCCTGAGAATCTGCATTTCTGCTAAGCTCCTCTCATGATGCCCTCACTGCTGGTACTCGACTGCCATTTGAGCAGCAAGGCCTTACAACACTCCTATGAACAGGAGATTATTATGACTCTTCCCGTTTACAGGACAAGGAAACTGAGGCTCTAGAGAGGTAAAGACCCTTGCCCAAGATCACAGTTATTAAGTGGCAAAGCCAGGCTCTGAATTTAGGTGTGCTAACTTCAAAATCCCTCTGTGACACTGCCCAGCCAGAATGACCTCCTTCAGAAGACTGTTTCAGTGTGGGGGTCCCTGCCAGCTCGAAACCAGCTTTGTACCAGCCTGGATCTATGTCTTGAGGACCTCAGCCTTCCTAGGCTGGTACTGTTTCCCAGCTGCCCCATCACCTTTTTTCTGTGTAAAGAGGCCTCTTCCAAGGGAGGCTGGTGTCTGAGCTGGCTCTGCTGGAGTAAAGAGGCTTCTGTTTGTTGCCTGCTTGCTTTTTTGTTACCTTGTGAAGTGGTCCTGTTTTCTCCACATTGGCTGCAACATAGCAAACGTCTCCTTCCAGCCGGCCCACTCCCCTAACCCAGTTCACACACACATACACACACGCGTGCACACACGTGCATGCAGACACACACAGCATCTCATCTCCCTTCACAGCTGGTGCTCTCTCTGCTGGCAGAAAAACGGAGTTGGGGCATCCAGGCTCCCACAGCAGACTGGCTGAACCGGAAACGTCAGGCCCAGGGCTGCCGTGAGGCATGAGCTCTGAGGATGCAGACCTAGCCTGCCAAATGCAGCACACTGCGGGCAGGAAGAGCCTGCTTCCTTGCAGAGAGAAGGCCAGAGATCTTCCTCCATCCTGCTCATCTGAGCAGCCGCTGCTGCCCCTTGGAAGTCACCCCAACCTCTCTAACTTTCTTTATACTGTCGTCCCCATTTCCAGCTGGTCAGAAATCATATCCACACAGATAAGGAAAAGCATTAGAAATCATCTAATGGTCCACACCCATGTTAAACATGGAGAAACCAGAGGGGGCAACGTACCTGCCTCAGCCACACAGCAAGGAGGGGCAGAGCTGGGACCAGAACCCAGATCTCTGAACCCTGCAGGGTGCTTCCTGGGCTCTTTAAAAACCCCAGAGGAAGAGTCCAGGGTATCCAAAAGTTGGACTGATCTGGGCTTGAATCCTGACTTACTAACTGGGTGGTTTTGAGCAAGCTACATCACTTCTCTGAAATTCAGTTTTCTCATCTATAAATTGGGGCAAAAAATACACCCTGCAGAGGTATTATGAGGATTAAATTGTACCGTGTATGTCAGACGCAACGCGGTGTGGTTGTTTAATCCATCCTACCTTTTGTGAGCTGGGTCTTCGATATACTCTCGCCATTCTCATGCACTTATGGAGATGGGCCTCCAATTAGCTGTGAATGGGCGCATCTGGCCATGCATTCCTGTATGGTGGGGGTGGGATGTGTCAATCCAATTGGGGATAGAGATATCATCTCAGAAAAGACCTGCAGGAAGAAAGCGTCCACTCAGGTTTGGAGAGGAGGTAGCCCAGTCCTTGCCCGCCGGGGGAGAGGGCTACTGGATTGCAGAGTAACCCAGCTGCCCCTCACCCTCTTGCCCCTGCTTCAAAATGAGCAGCTCAGGTGCCTCCAGCTTGCAATACAGAACTCCACCCTTCTTCAAGTCCCCCCAAAATAATCCATTCATTCAATAGCATCATGAGCAGTGTAGACTGAAGATCCACCAGGGAAAGAAGGGTTTTATATCACATGTCACAGTAAATGGCCTAAAACTCTTCCTTAGAAAAATTCCTAAAGTTCTATATAGAAAAATTATCTTCTTCACAGATCCTTTGTGGTCATGCTGCCACCAGAAGGAACAGGGATGGGCCAGTAGGGCAGGCACTTCCCCTCCAAAGCATACACCCCAACCACCCTCTGGACCGAGCTAAAGGGTTCTCAGTCTAAAAGGACTTAACTTCCTAGGTTGCCATTCAAGCCACCCCAACATGTCAGGAAGACATCGTTTTCCTTATAATAGCCACCAGATACCTCTGCGTCCTGCCTGGTCCACACAGGCCGGGACATGGAGTTGGAGATCCTGAGGTCACTCTCTGCCATTTGAATCTGGATAGAAAACAAATATTTTAGTTTCCAGACACACTGCCAAAGACTCCACACCTCTGGGGCATCTTTCAGACACAGTCCCCCTCATATACCTCCAACCACCTTCCTTCCCCTGCCCCAGCCATCTGTGCCTCTCTCTCATCCTCCTCCATGCTGGGGTAAAATATTCACAAAAATATTCTTTTCTTCTCCTGCCTGTTTGTTCATCCTTCCTTCTTGTCTTGAGAGGTTTTTTAAATTTGCTTTTGCTTTTATTCTCTTCTGTTTTCTTTGCAATGTGTCAGTTTCTTCCTCTTTCCGGACCACCTCTCCACATTGATTCACAAGGCGAGCTTGTATCAGGGGCTTTCTGTATCTCTGGCTTTGAATTAGGTATTGAGGACAGAATGAATGAAGAGAGAGAACTAAAAAAAAAAAAAACAACTACAATCCTGTCTCTCATGGGATCCCATGACCTATGGTGGATGCATATATATAAACAACTATTTACTATAATAACTATCTGAACAAGTGTTTACTATATGGCTTCAGAGACCTATCTTAAGTACATTATCAGAATTAACTCATTTAGTCCTCACAATAATGTTAAGAGGCAAGAACTATCACCACACCCATTTTACAGGTAAGGAAATTGAGGCATGAAGAGATGAGATGACTTACCCAAACTTTTACAGCTAATAAATGCTAAAGCCAGAGTCCAACCACCCAGCTCTAACCACTATGACACACTGCCTTTCTCTGTGCCCCAAGTGCCCCAAAGTGCCGAGGAGAAAGCTAATAAGTCTGCCTAAAGAAATCAGGAAAGGCATCATGGAGGAGGGGACTTTGAGCTGGGCTTTGATGGATGAATAGAAGTTGGCTGAGTGAAAAAGAGCAAGAAAGACATTCTAGGAAGAAAGCTCAGTAAGGCAAAAGTCAGAAACGTGCAATAATATGTCATGGGAAGTTTGTTGTGGCTGGACAGAAGGGAAGGTGGGGCTGGGGAGAGACCAAGTCTCACAGGGCCATGTGAGTCTCATGAAGTGCTGGGGTTTGATCCTTGAAGAAGTGGGGAGCCCCTGTGAATTGAGCGGTGGCATGCTCCCTCTCTCTCCCTCCCTAGTATTGCTAAGCAACCTCCACTCTGGTCCTGTGTCCATAAAACTCACCCAGCCCCCACTCCCGTGAGCTCCTCCCTCTCCTCCCTCTGACACACCACCTCTCATCTCACAGCCATGGCATTCTCTTTCCCCACCCACTGTGTTCTCCAGGGGCTGTGAGGGCCTCGAGCATCTTCCCGATCCTGAGTGTGATTCTGCTCTTCATGGGTGGACTCTGCATCGCAGCCAGCGAGTTCTATAAGACTCGACACAACATCATCCTGAGTGCCGGCATCTTCTTCGTGTCTGCAGGTAAGAGCTGCTGCGCCAGGCGGCCCGAGGCCAGGCCCACCAGCAGGGAGGAGGCTGAGGTTGCGGGGCCTGGTGACTGGAGGGGCCTGGCAGAGAAAGGAGGGGAGAGAGGAGAGGGATTTCTGGACCTTCCAACAGGCCAAGTCGCACAGAAGGCAGGCTGTGCTGGGCTCCCGCGCCATAGCCAGGCCTGAGCCCTCCACTGAGTCCACCGGGATTGCCCCCACACCTGACCTTTAGCCCAGTGACTCACCTTTCCCCCACCTCCTGAGAGAAGGCCCCACTCCCAGTGCTGGGTCTATCCTCATCACCCGCTTCCCTCCCTGTCCTACCCAGGTGGGAGCAGGCAGGCATTCAAAACCACATTTCTCAGCACAGCTACGTGACAAGTCACACTGGCTTCAGATGCCAGAAGAACATGGGTTGTAGCATAAGCCATTTAATAACGACAACTAACGTTTAAGCAGCACTTACCACATGCAGACTCTTAACAGCTTTCATGTGTATTAACTCACATGTAGTAGTAACTCATACGTATTCATGTGTATTAATCTTCCCCCAACCTAAAAGAAGCAAGCACTATTATTATATCCACTTCACAGATATGGAGACTCAGATGATGGTTACCTTGCCAAAGGCTTTGCATATAGGCAGTCTGGCTCCAGGAACCAGACTTAACCCCTTGCCTGTGGTTCTTATTTAGACTCTAAGTTGTGTCCGACTCTTTCATACCCTATGGACTGTAGCCCATCAGGTCCAGGCAAGAATACTGGAATGGGTTGCCATTTCCTTCTCCAAGGGATCTTCCTGACCCAGGGATTGAACTGCAGTGGCAGGCATTGGCAGGCAGATTCTTTAAAACTGAGCCACCAGGGAAGCCCTAACCCCCTGCTACAGCAGCTTCAAATCCCAATGCAGCCTTAAGCAACTTACTTAGCCTCTCTGCAATCTGTTTTCTCATCTGCAAACCCTTTGCAAAGCACTCAGCTGTGAAAGCAGGTAGTAAATGCTCAATAACTAATATTATTATTACTCAGTATATTGTAGAATGCCCCGTTGTTCTCTCCCTTCTTCCCGTATCTGTGATTCTGTTAGCTCTTCCCTTTCTGGCTCTCTCCAAACAGAATGATAGGATAGTAAGGTGATGCTTGCAACTTCCCCCTATATCAGCCCATCCATTCTCCACAAAAACGGCTGGACCAGGGAAAGCACATCCAGGTGTCCGCCTACCGCCACCCTGCCCAGGGCCTGGCATCCTCCTTGGATACTAACCATCATTATTTCTGCTTTCCCCTCCACCCTGCCTCCTCTCCACACCCATCCCGCCCGCAGGTCTGAGTAACATCATTGGCATTATAGTGTACATATCTGCCAATGCCGGAGACCCCTCCAAGAGCGACTCCAAAAAGAATAGTTACTCCTACGGCTGGTCCTTCTACTTCGGGGCCCTGTCCTTCATCATCGCCGAGATGGTCGGGGTGCTGGCCGTGCACATGTTTATCGACCGGCACAAACAGCTGCGGGCCACAGCCCGCGCCACGGACTACCTCCAGGCCTCCGCCATCACCCGCATCCCCAGTTACCGCTACCGCTACCAGCGCCGCAGCCGCTCCAGCTCGCGCTCCACCGAGCCCTCACACTCCAGGGACGCCTCCCCCGTGGGCATCAAGGGCTTCAACACCTTGCCGTCCACGGAGATCTCCATGTACACCCTCAGCAGGGACCCCCTGAAGGCCGCTACCACGCCCACCGCCACCTACAACTCCGACAGGGATAACAGCTTCCTCCAAGTTCACAACTGTATCCAGAAGGAGAACAAAGACTCTCTCCACTCCAACACAGCCAACCGCAGGACCACCCCTGTATGAAGCCCACGGGGGCCTCGCCGGCGCCGCCCAGAGCCGGGAGGAGGGGCGCGGCCCGCGGGATGGGCCGGGGGGTGAAGGGAGGGTGGGGGGCGGGGACACCAAACCATACCAGGGGGGACAAACCTTTCAAAAGGCAAGCAAAAAAACAAAAACAAAAAAACAACAAAAAAAGAGAAAAACATAACAAGTAAATTAAAAAAAAAAAGAACAACATATAAGAGGAACAAAGGCAAAACAATAAATGTGCAAAAATATAAACGAGGGAAGGAAAAACAAACTTTAAAAAAAAGCGAGAGGATAAAAATTAAAAATAGAAAATAAATCTAAATGAAAATGCATGATTTCCCATGTACCATTATTTTAACATTTAATAAAAACTAATTTAAATGAAAACATACAAGGGAACCAAGATAATATTAAAGCAAAAAAAAAAAAATGAGAAGGAGCAGAAAGGAAGGGAAACGTTCTTTGCATTTATCAGGGGTTTATGTTACTTTTTTTTTTTTTTTAACGCAGGGAGAGTTACTTTTCTGTTCCCTTTAACCCCAAGCGGGCTCCGCCTCCCTGGGAGAGTGGGGGAGGTGGAGACTCAGGGGCCCCGGGGCCAGGTTAGCCTCTTGGTCACTGCCAGGTCCCTGGAGCCTCAGGATGGGTGCCCCAGGAACGCTGGGCAAGCTCGGTGGCTTGCGAGCCGGCTCCACCCAGCATTGATGGGGCAATTGTAGGCCTCCAGGTGACCCAAGAGTCCTTGGTCCCTCCTGTCCGAAAGGTGCCTGGAGGGGGGTGCATCTGGGGCTTGTCCAGCCCTGGGGTTCCCAGTCCTTATGGTCCTTAACCCACTGTGATGACTTCCTAGGCCTTGAGGGAAGGGAAGGAGAGGGGATGGCTGCTAGTGGCTTGCTGAGATGCCCGGAAAACCCCGGAATCCTCAGGGTGAGCCTCTTGGGGTCACCACCCCAAGCTCCTGTCCTTGTGGGCAGGAGATGCCCACCCCCCGGGGGGATATAAAGCATCTCTCCCTCCTCACCCCTCACCTCAGGGCCATGCGATGACCCTGGGGCGATGGCGGACCCCCAGACTCATCGGCCCCCAACCCCTTGGGAAGGGGGCTCACTGACCCTTTGGGGGTCCTTGGACTCGCTGAAGCCCCCTCAGGGCCCAGCGGGTCCAACAATGACACTGCAAAAAGGTTTCTTTTTACAAAAGAAAAAGGAAAAACAAGTGGTGATTTTTTTTTAATAAAAAAACCACAGACTATAAATAAATGTAAATATATAATAAGTGGATTTACTTGCAAGAAAATCAGATAGTATTTTTCTTTTAATTCTTTTCCAGCTTTAAACTGTGAAAACAAACAAAAAAAAATGGGGTGGGGTGGGGGACTTAAAATTTAGCAGGGAACTTGTAAAGAGAAAACAGAAAACAAACATACAAATCCATTTTAAAAAACCAACAAGCTGTTGTGAGAGATGAGAGCTGGGCTTCAAGCAGGAGGGGAAAGGGAGAGGCCCCAGGGAGCCACAGGGGCTGTGACAAAAGATGTCTTTCCTTCCTCCGGGAAAGTGCTGCTCATATGAAAGAGAGAGAACCATCATTGAGAATCTGCTCCACACAAGGGAGATAGCACACCCATTCCCACACTCACACACACACACTCTCACAGTCCTCGAAGCCCAGCAGTGGAATCACTCATGGGGACACACACTCAGTCCAAACCCTTCCATCCAGTTCCCCAGCCAGTAGCAGGATTCAGAGAAGACTGGCTCATGCCCTCCAAAGCCATTGACGACACAGCTCCATACTGGCCTTTTTGTTCATGCACACCCTTTCACCACACCACATGCACACACACACACACAACACACACTCACACAGTTTGCATGCATGGAAAGGGCACTAGTCTGGAATCCCGCTCTGGATTCTGGAATCCCCGGCTTTGAGGCTTCCCTGGGCCTCAGTTTCTCCCTGTATAAACATGTGGATTGGCCCAGATGAGCTCTGAAGGCACATTCTCATGCTTGGTGTCCATGACTCTTAAGATCTGCCACCTGCCCAGAGGAGGATGCCAAGGGATGACCAGAATGGCTGCCATCCAGCCCCCAGACATTCCCAAATCATCAGTCAGCCACTCAGATGCTCAGCCACACACACACACACACGCACGCACCATATGCCTCCTCACTGTGCTCCCAACCCCCTGCCCCTACATCCAATGTCAAAGCAAAAATACACACGTGAGCAAATGTATTCTGCCGTTCAGACAGAGAGGGAAAGGTCCCAGAGGGCCCCAAAGCCACTCTTTGTTTTGTGTCCTCTTTCTTGACTTCCATAATCCGGTCACAGAGAGCAGAGGGGACTTCCTTGGAGGAAGATCAGCCACCAGGCTTCCCCCATAGTGTTTGGGGGTCAGGGGAAAGGAGTTTCCCCTGAGGTTTGCTGGGACAGGTGAAGGCTGAGAGATGGAGAGCAGAGCTTTACACAGTTGGTCCCAGCGTGAGGAACAACCCCAAAGCTAACCTTAGACTACAGACTAAAGTTTGAGGGTGTCCCATGTTGCTCCCCTTTCTCCCCAGAGCAGCAAGGCCCATTCAGAAGGAAAGAAAACCAATCGCTTTCCCAAGCTTGAATTTCAGCCCAGCCTGCCAGTTACTGTGCTGAAGGCAGGGGCCCCTCCTGCCCCCATCAGCATGGCTTGGTTCGTCTCTTTCTGGACATTGGCCTGGCCTTCTCTTAAATTGAGCTCTGGGGGGTTGGGGGAATGGCTGGAAAAGCTTCAGGGGCTTGCCCACTCCCAGCTGCCCTTCCCATCCTTTGTCTGGGGAAGGAAAGCTCTTTTCTCAGATCAGTAGCAGCTGGAACCCTAAACCCAGCCTGAGCCACAAGACAGAATATCTGCCCGCCAACCTGGAAGTTCCCTGGAGGCCACGGGGGCTCCAGGACAGAGTTATGGCAGCCAAAGCCAGGGGTGGGGGCCACCCAGTATTTCTCAGTCTGAGCAGAAGTCATAATCGCTCCCTTCCCACCTCAGCCTTGCCCACTGCCCCCCCAGATTCCAAACCTGAAAGGATCAAGTAGGAGAGATAAGGGAGAAGCCCCAAGAAAACAACAAGTGGGCACTGTCCAAAGAGGAAACTTGACCCCAGTTCTCTGAGTCCTGGCAGAGTGTCTGGGATGGCAATCAGCACTTTTTCCTGGGCCATGAGGCCTGGGGCCTGGGTCCCCTTGAAGAAGGCCATGCAGGTATAGGGTGAAAGGGCTAGGGGGCCTGGAGGGAAGGAGCTGGGTTCAGGACCGTGAAGGCGCCACTTGCCAGGGTGGACAATTGCTCATGTCCAGCTCAAACCAGTTCAAGAAACCAACCTCCATTTTATTTTCTTGGTGGGTCCTTTTTTTTTTTCAGACTGTTAACAGAAAAAAATTTTAAAAAGCTGAAAACTGAAAAAAGAAAAAAAAAATCCTGGTACATGAAATAAAGATTTTTTTTTATAGCTTGGTCCTCATGTCAGTGGATTTCTTTCATTGCTTTCCCAGCTCCTAGCATCCCATTTAAGATCATTCTAAAGCTGAAATCTGAGAACTCAGATTCTCAGACCTGAGTTGAGGAAGAGGAGGCTTAGAAGCCACACAGTAGAATAGCCCTACTCCCCAGGTCATGCGATTCCTCCTAAATATCCTTTACTGATATTTACACACCTCCAGCAACAGGAGGCCCACCTACTTCATAGGCAGCCCCAGCCCATGCTCATTGGTAAAAGTCTCCTCCCCACATGCATTTCAACCCACCTCTTCCATTGACCAGCAGCAATGAATGAATCTCTTCCCTTTGCAGCACAATAGTCCCTCAGATATTTGAAGGCCGTGAACATAACATCCTTGAGTTTTCAGCTTTAGAATAAATCAGCCTCCATCAACATCCCAACATCACTCCAGGGTTTCAATTTTCCCAGTGAAAGTGTGCAGCCTGGAATGGGCATGACCCTGCCAGTGTACTTAGAGGGTCCGCTGTACAGGGGTGCTCTTCAGAGGGGACTGTGGATTGGGAGACAAGTAGGGAAGGTCTAGCAGGGGGACCTGGGACTCTCCAAATGTGAAACGCAAGACGAGATGTGTCTTAGTCTTCTCAGGCTGGTATAACGAAGTACCATAAACGGGATGGCTATCTCTCACTGTTCTGGAGTCCAGAATGTCTAAAATCAAAGTGTCAGCAGATTCGATTCCTGATGAAAACAATCTTCCTGCTTGCGGACGGCCACATTCTCACTGTCCTCACACAGCACAGCCAGCCTCTGGTCTTCTTTTATGATAAGGACACTAATCACATCATGTGGGCCCCACCCTTATGACCTAATCTAAGCCTCATTATCTTTCCCAAGCCCTGCCCCCAATACCATCATGTCGTGGGTTAGGGTTTAAATACATACATTTTGCGAGGGACACAAACATTCAGCCTGGGGCTTCCCAGGTGGCTTAGCAATAAAAATCTACCTGCCAGAGCAGGAGACGTGGCTTCGATCCCTCTGTCAGGAAGATCCCCTGGAGAAGGAAATGGCAACCTACTCTAGTATTCTTGCCTGGAATAGGCAAGAAGGGACAGAAGAGTCTGGCGGGCTACAGTCTATGGGGTCACAAAGAGTTGGTCACAACTCAATAACTAAACAACAACAGCAACAAAATGTTTGGCCTACCAAGGCTAACCTAACGGGAAAATTTGACCCTTGACATTAGAGAAAGGCCCCGTTTGAAGGCAGCTCAAAAACTAGTCCACCAGCGTCTGGCTCTATTCTAGTTAAACTGCCAGGGTCAATTATTTGAAGGAAGGATGTAAGCACTTCTCCAAATGCATTAAATACATTTCATTTTAGTTCATTTGGACTTTAAAAAGACTGTCGTGTGGAATAGGATGAAAAGAAGTTATTTCAAAATCAAACCAAGATTTTAAACACAGACCAAAAAAGTCCTCTTCTGTTGGCAAATTGTAAAATGCTTCTTCCCCTCCCCCTCCTTACAGGGGTTTCCTGTGCCCACCTTTCTACCACCACCCTTACTGAATTATTATCCTTGACTCAGAAAAATAATAAATGCCATGAAAAACAGGAAAAAAAAAAAGCTGACCAAAACTTGTTTAAAATGAAACATTATGATACATTGCTCCAAAAGGAGAAAAAAGCTTCATTCTGTCCTACTAACATCTACAGTGGCAGACCAGAAAAAAAAATGGTGGTCTCTTTCATTATAATGGCTGGGATTCACTAGCCTGGTCATCTTAATATTTTCATGTGAAGAGCCAGAAGGGTGATCTATGAGGGGTCACCAGGTCAACCTAGAGACAGCTGTAACAGGATCTTCCCTGGCAGTCCAGTGGCTAAGACTCTGCACTCCCGGTGCAGGAGACTTGGATTCAATCTCTGATTGGAGAACTAAGATCCTGCATGACATGCAGCGTGACCAAAAAATAAAAGAAAAAGAAACCATTATAACAACAAACAGTGATGAGGACCAGGGAGAGTTCCAGACATCAAATCCCCAGTTTGGACACAGACCAGGACTTCTTCATGAGCTTCAGGAGGTAGGGTCTCTGAGAGGCAAGACACTGTCTGAGATGCAAGGGAGGAAGCTTAGTCATTGTACAGCTCTTCTTAAGGCTCAAGAGAAAAGAGATGGCATGCAGAGGTCCTCTGAGTCACACAGACTTAAGAGAAAGGCAGCCCCATAACCTGGGG
Organism: Bos javanicus; assembly: GCF_032452875.1. Classification (NCBI taxonomy): domain Eukaryota; kingdom Metazoa; phylum Chordata; class Mammalia; order Artiodactyla; family Bovidae; genus Bos; species Bos javanicus. Next base: position 75,560,148 of record NC_083872.1, on the reverse strand, counting down.
CCCCGGAAAACTCCCCTTAAGAATTGGTCAAGACTCATGACTCCACTTGGGCCTGGCTGCCAAGCTTCCCACCCATCTCAAGCATCTCCTCCTCCAAGCTCACCCCTGACATTCACTGGTCCCAGGGCAGGAGTACAAATGGCCTCCATACTGTCAGTCAAAATGTTTAACAGCTACAAATCTGACTAACTTTAAAATATGTTCTATCCTTCTATTCTGACAAGTCAATCTTCACAATGACCTAAAATACAAAGTTTGAATTTAGAATTCTAAACCTCCTCTGAATTCTGCTCCCCAAAGTGGTACAGGGCAAGCCCACCCTGGGTCTGAGCCCACTGCCTGCCCCACTCCCTTCCCTTCCAATCTCCAGCTCCACTTAGCATGCCCGGGGCCTCTAAGGGGGTGCCTACCCCAGCCTGCCCATCCAAGTTCCAGCTACAGTCGCCTGAAACATCGACTCCTTGGGCACTGCTCAGGCCAGTTTTACCTCAAGACAGATGTTGGCCAACCATGGAAGCTGACTCTGGAGACTTTGGATAGAAATTCTAAAAAGCAGGCACCAGAGAAAGAGGGCTACAAGAGAGGTGCGGGCTCAGGGTGAGCACATGGCCTTGGTCTGTGGACTCTTCCCCACCATGGGAGGGGTGGGGTGGAGGAGGGCCAGAGCAAGGTCCCCTAACGCCCCGCACCCCTCACGCCCAGGTCTCGGGGCAGCTCAGCCTCTCTCCGGCTTGTGAATAAGATCTCATGGTCCAATACAAGGGCTCTGAATCCGGGCAGGGCAGGGAGGTGGGGGGCAGGTAAGAGGCCATATAGATCAGAAGACCTATCCCCTGGTGGGGAGGAAAGGCGTTTTAGAGTCCAGAGAAAGCAAGCAATTTCCAAACCAGACCTGCAGAGTGAATTGGCTTCAAGCCGGCTGCCTGCCCTAGAACCTGACTTCTGACATCCCCAGCCAACAGTTCCTGTTTTATTTTTTTTTAAGGGTATTTATTTGTTTTTTAGGTCACATCCTGCAGCACGCAGGATCTCAGTTCCCCAAGCAGGGATCGAACTTGTGTCCCCCGCATTGGGAGCTCAGAGTCTTAACCACTGGACCCGTAGGGAAGTCATCCCAGCCACCCCTTCTGATGGATGCTTGAAGCTTTTTTTCTCCCTTCTCCACTCATACTCCAAGCTTAGAGAACCCTCCCTGGAGAAGTGCTGAGCTCACCAAACTCCAAAAGCCCTGAGAGTGTCTGCAGGGGTGAGAGAAAGCTGCTGTCTCCGCGAGTGTCTAGCCCTACATCACAAGGAGCAGCAGTTTGGACCGGCTTCCAAGCCGATGCTGAGAAAGCTGCCTGGTAGCCAAAGACTGCCCCACTCCCGGGCACACAGGCTCTGGAAAGAAGTTGTCTGTGAGCCAGCTTGAAGGGACTCCTCCCAGTCCAGGCTGGAGGAACTGGGCCCTTCCTTTCCCTCCCCCTCACGCTGTCACAGACGGAAATTCCCAGTGTATGCCAGGGCTACCTCCTACAGGCTCAGGCAAACCCACCATGTGCATCTCCTCTCTGCTCTGCATTCACTGACACCACACTGGCACCCTGAGATTGGCTGTGCTGGAAGTATTTACAGCACAGAAATGGGCAGATGCTATCAATACAGACCAGGCAACTTTTTAAAATAGAGAGCTGATTGTCAAACATCACCGTACCACTGCATAAAGCTGTAGCCATGATGTGTGTTTATAAGTTCACTCAAGCACGCCTCTGAGGCACATTCATAGCCCTGACAGTGCACGTGCCTATGAGCATGTGTGCATGTACATATTCTTATGTGCAGGCCTGTATGAGCACACACGAGCGCACAAACAAACACTCACACTTATGGAATTAGATCCACTCACACAAACATATCCATTTAGTCTGCCGCCTTTTCTTAACCACACCTGCCCTGGCAGGTCTTGGCCTTGGTCTCAAGTGTGCAGACACGACCAAGACACAGACTCCCCTGTGGGAAGCACTCAGGAGAGACAGGATCATGGACAGGAAAAGAGAGGCTTGCACCAAGGCGTGGCAAGGGGGGTGAGCTAACACGGGGCGGGCACACAGAGTAGCTGGCGCTCCAGTGAGACGTGCTGCCCACTGCACACACTTCTCTACAGACCTAAGCTTCACACACTCGTAGCCCCACCTGTGCATCTACAGGCACAGGGAAGCATGGAGGTATATGACGTCACAGGAGCCCACCCCTGTAGGGACTCATGGAGCATATGTGTATGGGAGTGTGTGCACAGGCTCAGAGCATCAGTTGGAACCAGGGAACACCCTACTAGGTGAGATGGCCCCTTTCTGTCACCAGGAGGACCCATCCCTGAAGCAATAAGCCCAGCTTTCCTCTTCTCTCTTTCTCTGTCAATCTCTCTCTCTTTTGACCTCCCTCTCATCTTCTCTCTTTCTCTGGCTCTCCTTCCCTATCTCTCCCTCGCTTTCTCTCCTTCCTTCATCTCCAGCCGAGTTACCAGTCTGGCTCACCTCACCCACACGGCTATGAAAAGGACCCCAAAGGAAATGAGAAGCAAATGGGAAGATCGCCCCAGGCACCTCTCTCCACCTCGACTGCTCAAACCAGAGAAGGAAAGAGGCCCTCAGATGGGCTTTCTGAGGCAGCCCTCTTCAATGAGCCCAACAAGAACAAGAATGTCTGGCATGAGGGGGAAAAGGAGAATGGCTCTTCCCATTCCATTCAAGTCAGAAGTCTGGGATGGCCTATCCTGATGCTTACACAGTTCAGGATCTCACAGGCTAAACGTGTTTCTTTATGTTCCTCTCTCACTTAAAACCTTCAATGCCTCTCCAGTGCCATCACAGAAAAGCCTTTGATGCCCTCTTTGGCCAGCCTCCTGATTGTCTGTCTTGCCACAGCAAACTGGAACTTGGGGGAGCCTACAAGGTGCCAGGTGGGTTTTCCTGATGGCTCAGTGGCAAAGAACCCGCCTGCGATACAGGAGATGTGGGTTCAATCCCTGTTTCAGGAGGATCCCTTGGAGAATGAAATGACAATCCACTCCAGTATTCTTGCCTGGGAAATTCCATGGACAGAGAAACCTGGTGGGCGACAGTCCAAGGGGGTCACAAAAAAGTTAGACACAACTTAGCAACTAAACAACAACAACACTGGGCCAGGCACTAGCAAATCACATTTTATTACAGCTTAACAATACTTTGGCCACCTGATGTGAGGAGCCGACACATTAGAAAAGACCCTGATGCTGGGAAAGATTGAAGGCAGGAGGAGAAGGCAATGACAGAGGATGAGATGGTTGGATGGCATCACTGACTCAATGGACATGAGTTTAAGCAAACTCCAGGAGATGGTGAAGGACAGGGAAGCGTGGTGTGCTACAGTCCATGGGGTCACAGAGAGTTGGACATGACTGAGTGACTGAACAACGACAAGAAGCAAGTGTTATCACCCCCTTTACAGACGTGGAAACTGAGGCTCAGAGAGGCAGAAAGTTCTGGCGTTTAAGAGGATGAGCTCTGGAGTCACACTGCCAGGGTCCCATCCGGGCTCAGGCCACTTATTGCCAGCACAGCTTTGGGCAAGGTCTCTATGCCTGTTTCCTAATCTGCAAAAGGGAAACAATAATAATGGAACCCAACGCATAAGGTTGTTACATGGAGTTAATGAAAAAAGAGTATTAGAGGGGCTGTGTGCCAGAGCCTCCGACCAGCCCACCCTGAGTTCTGGCTTAACTTCTAATGGCCACACTGTGGCTGCTTTACTCTTGGGCCTGAGGCCTCCTGCAGCCAAGTGCTCCATTCACAAAACCAAATCTGAGTGGTTTAGAAGCCAGAACTGTGCCCCCTGAGTTTTGGGGGGTGAGAGGTCAGGAACCCAGGATAACAGCAGAGGCCACCCCTTTGTGGGGTCAGGCCAGGACCCTGGGGTGAGCAGGAACCACCCCCCCCCGTTGTGGGGCATGAGGTCAAAAGCCTTTTTCCCAGTCTTCCCCGAGATCCCATCTCCCTCCAAGCCCTCTTGAGGCAAGCAGGGGTCCCTGGTGTTCCAGCAGTGTCCCAGGAGGCAGGTGCCTGGCCACCAAGGGCTCGAGCAGGGGCGAGGCGCAACACTATGCAATTCCTGGAGTGCCAGTCAGGATGGAAGCCATGCCCCGGGCCGAGGTTGGGGCAGCAGGTCAGGTGGGCCCGGGCCCAGCCCTGCGTTTGGTGAAGTGATTTGTCCTCAGTACCACCTGACCTCTGCTGGGAGGAGCAGAGTCCAGGAGGAATCCTTGGGCCCCCTCTATGTTCCTCCTTTTACTCTGAGCTGTATTTTTAAACCTGTACACACAGCAGTTCTTCTGAAACAGAGCTGATTTCATCAATTGTCAGTACCAACCCTGTAGAGTGATTCTCCACTGGTGTCCAGACTCAGGCTCTTGTGGATCAAATAAAAACATTTTGTTTTGTTAAAAAAAAAATTAAAAAAGGAGGAAGGGAGGCATTAGAACAATGTCTGGTGCATGACAACAACTATGGAGCACTTCCTATTTAAGTGAACTCAAGAAACAAAGCCATGACTCCAAGGTGTACTTAGGATGTGGCAGAGCCGGGGTTCGAACATAGGGGTCTCTGAGTCCAGAGTCCTCATTGGCACCCACTGCTCTGCCGCACCTCCATCACCTACACACGCAAACGCACACAAACGCACGCAGAGTCACAGGAAACTTCCCAGAGGGCTGCACAGGGCACAGAAGAGCAAGAAGAAGGGAGGGGGCAATTCTCCCTGGCAAGGGCCTGGGGTCTGGGGTGCAAGGATGATGCCTAGAGAGGCTTCACAGTTCTGAGTAAGGACATCCCTTGGGCGCTGAGGCTGAGCCATAACCACCTTCTTCCTGGCTCTGGCCAGCCCAGTTCTCAGGAACACTGCAGGACTCTCTGATGTTTTTCATTTACTCATTCATTCAGCCCCTCTCACAGGCTGTACTATGCACTATGCTGGGGGTAGAAGTGATCAAAAAAGACAGTTTTAGCCTCCTGCAACTCATGTTCCAACGGGGAAGAGGAAAAATTAGCAAGTTAAGAATCAAATAATAATCACAAATCTCTCTGAGACACTGACTTGCAGCTGAAATTTCAAGGGTAAAGAGGGAGGGCCAGGAAAACAGAGGATGGGAGAGAGGGAGAAGTTCTGGGCAGAGGAAAAAAGCATGTGCAAAGCCTCGTGTCTTGAGGCAGGAAAGAACTTCGCCTGTAAGCAGATCTAAAAGATGATCCAATTGTTATCCCAGGTGAGCAAGGGACAAGGAGGAGGTGGAAGAGGGGGGCAGGGGTCAGTCCTCATGGAGCAGAGTTTTAAATTTTATTCCAGGGGCAGTCTTTGAACTGAGCTTTCCATGCAAGATTCACTGAGCCAGAGCCATTGCTAGACACAGTGGGAGGGACAAATATAAGTAAAACAAGTCCCTTTCCTGAAGTTCACAGTTTCATTTGAATTATTTACTTGTGATTTGCAATTTGCCCTTTTCCATTCAATTAACATCTATTTATAAAGCTCTTCCCAAGAGCGGAAGACCTTACACCAAAAGATCCATTAAAAAAAAAAAAAAAGGATGTTAGGAACTTCCCTGGCTGTCCAGTGGTTAAGACTTCGTACTTCCACTACAGGAAGCATGGGTTTGATCCCTTTGGGAACTAAGATCTCGGATACCATACAGTGCAGCCAAAAGAACAAAAAGAAAAAAGAATGTTAAAGGTAGAGATCCAACCCATACAAAGGAGAAGGAAGCCATATGACAAAAGTTCAAGCTTCCTGGCAAGCAAGGCGAAAAGGGAAACATCACAAATTCTGTCATTTTCATAGTCAAAGTCAACACTTCAGTTGCTATAGAGAAGAAAAATTGCTCTCATACTGTCTGGAAAAGAGAGAAAACACACATGAGACAATAAGCAACAACTCTAGGCTAAAAGCACAGAAGGTCAAAAGATGCTCCACACAGAAACTGAGATGAAAGTCTTCCAATCCTTGCATCTCAGAGCATGCACCCCTTGGAAGGCAGCAGAAAGGGCAGGAAGGAGAGCATGGTGAGTAGAGTTCAGTTTAGTCACTCAGTCATGTTTGACTCTTTGTGACCCCATGGACTGCAGCACACCAGGCCTCCTGTCCATCAGCAACTCCCGGAGCTTGCTCAGACCCATGTCCATCAAGTTGGTGATGCCATCAAACCATCTCATCCTCTGTCTCCCCCTTTTCCTTCTGCCTTCAATCTTTCCCAGCACCAGGGTCTCTTCCAATGAGTCAGTTCTTCGCATCAGGTGACCATAGTATTGGAGCTTCAGCTTCAGCATCAGTCCTTCCAGTGAATATTCAGGACTGATTCCCTTTAGGATTGACTGATTTGATCTCCTTTAGAAATGCCTATACTTGAAGCCGAGCTCCATCCTTCACCAGCTGTGTGATGTGAACAAGAGACAGCCTCCCAGGACTTTCCTAGAGGTCCAGTGGTTAAGAAGCCACCTTGCACAGCCTGGATGGGAGGGCAGTTTGGGGGAGAATGGATACATGTATATGTATGGTTGAGTCTCTTCACTGTTCACCTGAAACCATCACAAGATTATTAATCCGCTATGTTGCTATTGTTCATTGGCTAAGTTGTGTCCAACTCTTTGCAACCCCATGACTGCAGCACACCAGGCTTCCCTGTCCTTCACCATCTCCCAAAGTTTGCTCAAACTCATGTCCAATGAATCAGTGATGTCATCCAACCATCTCAACCTCTGTCACTCCCTTTTCTTCCTGCCTTCAATCTTTCCCAGCATCAGGGTCTTTTCCAATGAGTTGGCTCTTTGCATCAGGTGGCCAAGGTATTGGAGCTTCAGCTTCAGCATCAGTTCTTCCAATGAATATTCAGGATTGATTTCCTTTAGGATTGACTGATTTGATCTTGCAGTCCAAGGGACTCTCAAGAGTCTTCTACAGCACCACAATTCGAAAGCATCAGTTCTTCAGTGCTCAGCCCAATGCAAAGTAAAAAGTTTAAAAACAAACAAACAAAAAGAATCCACCTTGCAGTGTAGGGAACTCGCGTTTGATCCCTGGTTGGGGAACTAAGATCTCACATTCACAGAGCCCACGTGTCACAACTGGAGAGGCCATGTGCTGCAAGAAAGAGCCCACATGCCACTACAACACAGGCAATTGTTTTTAATTAATAATAACAAGCCTTCATTTCCTCATCTGCAAAATGGGTTCAATAATCTCTACATAATAGTGACTAGAATGCTCTGAGAAGACACTGAATGTGAAAGCTCCTAGCACAGGGTCAAGACAGCTGGTACTCAGCAAAGAAGAAAAATCATCATAGCCAGAGTCTGTGGAGCTTTCCCTTGGTGCCAGGCATTCACTGAAGTATTTTCCGTGCTAATGATAAGAGCTTCATGATGAGATGGATCCTATTATTATCTCCATTTTACAAACGAGGACGATGAAGCTCAGAGAGACTAAGGTGTGTGCCCAAGGTCACACAGCGGGAATAGGTAGAGCCCAGACCATAAGCCCAGCAGTCTGTTGGCTCCAGAGCTCCCATGTTCACCATTTACTTTTCCAGCTGCGATCACCTTGCCCTCTTCTCCTTACCTCCATCCCCCAACACACACTCACTCACTCACTACTGGAGTGCTCAGGGCTGAATGGAAGCCCCTCCCTCCATGATAATCCCGGCCCCACTGGCTCACCTCCCTCTCACTTCCTGCCCACACTCTGCCTCTCCCCTTGCCTTAGTGCTGGTCTGTGGAGCTTGTGAAAACCAGACTAAACTTTCTACCACAGACCAGCCCTTTAGCGTCAACTGCTTCTGCTCAGGGGACTGGCAAAGGGTTAACGGAAGTGAGACTCAAAACTGGCCATGAAGGGTGAAGACTCTTGCCTGGGCTCCTTGACAACAGAGACATGACTCACATTTCACTTGCTTGGCACATGGCGAAACCTAGGAATCTTATAAATCGAATAAAGGCAGAATGAATTGAACTGAGTCGAGCTGAACTGGACTGAAGTGAATTGCAAAGGTGAGTGGATGGAGGGTGGGTGGTAGCTAGAAGGATGGATAGATAGATAGATTAATGGATAGGTGGACAGATGGATGATTGAATGGGTTGATAGATGGAGAGTTGTTTCAAGAAATGGAAAAATTGTCAGATTTTTAGATACTAAAATGATAGATAGATAGATGAATGGATGGGTGGGTGAAAGAAAATTCAGTGACCATAGCTGGTAGGGACAGCTGGTAACTGAGGTAGGAATGTCCCAGGAATGTCTTGGAAACACTGAATGAATCTTTGTGACTGGGGCAGAGGGATCATGCCAGGGAGAAACAGAAGAAGAACACACACCCACATTGCCCTCCTCCAGGACGAGAAGGAGGCACCTGGGAGGTGGCTGTGCGAGCTGTGTGCTCCGCGGCGGCAGGACAGTGAGGAGTTAACAGCAGGACGGCTCCCCGGCCAGCTGCGGCCAGGGTGACACTGACAGATTACAGCGTGTCCTCCGCACCAACACTGCAGCGTCCTCTCCCCGCCCCAACAGCCTAGCTCCAGTGGATCAATACCAAAAGGCACACGCTGGAAATCCACAGCCAGCTCCCTACAAGGCCTAGACACTCTAAAGGACTGAACCGCAGAGTCGAAGGGACCTTCGAGACTGGCTCATTCCCTGGACTGGGCCAGGGGTGCTGTCCCATTCACCTGGGGACTCCCCATCCCATCATAGGGCCAGACAAGCTCAGCCCTCTCCAAAAGTTTGCTGAGTGGATGAGCCAGCCTCCTGGCCAGTGCAGGAGCCCTCACAGGATCCTTTCTGTGACCCACGGCCTCTCAGCTTCTATTTGCTTACCTCCAGCAACAGGAGGTTCTCCATCTCCCCCAAGCAACGAGAGCCTTCTGTGTGGGTCAAATTTGACAATGAATCATCTTCCCCATCTTGAGTTAACCTTCCCTCCTCTTTATTTGTCCCTGAACTGCTATTTCCCACCTCTTCTTCCTCCCTAGTTTCCTCTCTTCCCCTCTCCCAAACCATCCACTTCCTGGGGTGCTGAAGCCACATGATTAAAGAGGGAGGAAAAAAGGAATCTACACGCACCGAGCACCTGCTGTAGGTGAGAGATGTCAGAACCTACACATGTCGTCTCTCATAATCCCTGTGGATGCCGTGCCAGGTAAGTGCTCTTATCCCCATGTCACAGACGAGGACCCTGAGGTTCAAAGAGGTTAAGTAACACACCCAGAGTCACCCAGACACCTGGCAGCAGAGCTGCGGCCTGAATCCAGGTCCGTGGGCTTCCGCTGTGTACTGCAGCAGCCCAGGGGCACACAGTGTGAACGTTTCCCACATCTCGTTCTCGGCCTCAGTTGAGTCTGGAAAGGATTGAACTGGTCCTCTAAACTACTCTCCCTGCACGAGGGAAGGAGAGGGACTCGTCCAGAGTCATAAGAGCTAAGGGGCTCTGCCCAGATCAAGGACTCTCCCCGAGATCATCACTTCCCTCTATCTGGCCACCACCCAGGACCAAAACCTCCAAACAGCCCTTCTCAAAGAGGGAACCAGGCTCCTTGGAGAAAAGGCTGATGCCAGGACTGGGGAAGGGACAGCACAAGATGAGTCTGGAACATCTTGTTCTAACAGAAAGCCAGGAAGTTACCAGAGATTCCAAGCGCTGGGTCACAAGGCTCCATGCCCGACTAGATGGGGCTCCCAAACAGGAGAGGTGACGATCAAACAGGATTAGTGTCCACATGTGCTATATGTTATTAACATATTACATGCATATTCGTATAACATGTAACATTCTCTCTATATGCTGGCTTCCTACCCTACCCTATCCCCTGCTCTGGGCATGGGGGACACTCATTCAGGTGCAGCCTGGAAACCTCCAGGAAAGGGTCCTGAGCCTCCAGCACATCCCAGCCTGAAAGTAAAAGTGAAGGTTGCTCAGTCGTGTCCAACTCTTTGGGACCCCATGGACTTCCATGGAATTCTCCAGGCCAGAATACTGGAGTGGGTAGCCTTTCCCTTCTCCAGGGGATCTTCCCAACCCAGGGATCGAACCCAGGTCTCGCACACTGCAGGTGGATTCTTTACCAGCTGAGCCACAAGGGAAGCCCAAGAATACTGGAGAGGTAGCCTATCCCTTCTCCAGTGGATCTTCCTGACCCAGGAATCGAGCCAGGGTCTCCCACATTGCAGGCGGATTCTTTACCAACCGAGCTATGAGGGAAGCCCCATCCCAGGCTGAGCTTCTCCCAAACCTTTCCATTCCCCATCCCTGACCCCGCCTTTCCCTCCATGGTGGAGAACAGCGGGGGCAACAAACTTCTGTGAAGTGCTGACTGGCACTGACTCCTGGGGAGAGAAAGGATTTGCCCAGAGTCCCCTGTGGGCCACTCAGGCCAGGCCTCCCAGGCTCCAGAGCCCAGGGCCTCCCAGGCAGCCCATTGCCAGCGTCTCAACTCTGGTGTGTGACTTGATGGGCTGGAACTGTTCAGGAGTCCACCCGAGGCCTCACATGGGGACCGTCCTGGCCCCAGGGCCACCTCTGTCCCTCTCAGTGCACATCCAGCCCTTGTGACCACCCCTCCACAGCCTCTCTTCCCCTCCTTGACCCCTATTCAGTCTCTCTTCAGCCCCAGCGGGTCCTCCCTCCCTCATCTCTGTGCCATCACCACATCCTCCCCTCAATTCCAGCCCTGCACCATCACACACACACACACACTGCCATCCCTGCCCGCCCTCCTGCCCCCTGCTCAAACTATAATTATTGGGAATGCTCTTCAAGCTCAGACGAAAAAGGATTCAATCCCCTGCAGGCTATTCCCAAGCCCACGCTGGTGATTCACCTGCACTTGTCTTTTCTTACCTTTCATGCTTGAGTCTGGATAGAACATCTCTAGAAGAAAACATCAGAAACTAGTAAGAGTGGTCATCTCTGGGGAGGGAGAACCGGAAGCAAGGATGTAAGTGAGACCAACTTCACTGAGCATCTTTTGAGTTTTGAACCATATGCATAAACCATATAACACGAATGAATTAACTTTAGTAAAGGTAACCATTCAAAGGCCAAAAAGACAAACCATGACTCCACCATGACTAGCCCCCTGACCTTGGACAACTGTACTTAAGCACTCCAAGCCTCGGTTTACTCACCTATTAAATGGGAGAGATGATAATATCTGTCTTGCAAGGTAGGTGATAAACCAGTGCTCAGGAAGCACCTAGCACCATGCACAGCAAGCAGGCAGGACTCAGGAAACATGAGTGAAGGTCTTCTTTTTGTCCACCTTCTCCATGAAACTCTTTATTTTTTTTGACTTTGCCACAGGACCCTCAGGATCCTCGTTTACCAACCAGGAATCAAACCAAGGCCCCCAGCTGGATCGCCAGGGAATTCCCTGAAACTCTGAGCTCCTCAAAGTTGGGAACCACAATGCTGCATTTTGGATCCCAGAGTTCAGCACAGCTCTTGGCATGATGGTTAAAAGCCTTGAAATGTTCCCTGACAGCGACGAGACACAGTTCACTGTCCTCAGGATGGGTTTCATGGTCTCTCTCTGGGCGCACCTCTTACCCATCCTCAAATGCAGTGGTCGATGTAAAATAGATGCCTAGAGGGAGCCTGCTGTACAGCACAGGGAGCTCAGCTCAGCTCTGTGATGACCTAGAGGCGTGAGATGAGGGGGGTGGAAGGGAGGTTCAAGAGGGAGGGGATCTATGTATACAAATAGCTGATTCACATTATACAGCAGAAGCCAGCACAACATTGTAAAGCAACTATACTCCAATTTCTAGAAATAGATCAAAAATAATTAAAATGATAAGTTAAAAAATGCTCACTGGTCTTTGACAGTTCTTGCTCCCATGCGCTATCACCCCTGATTCTTGCCTTCCCTCCACCTCCGCACTCCCTCTGCCTGATAATCTACAGACTCATCTCATCCTTCCAGATCCTGCAAAAGAATCCCCGCTCTATGTAGCTTGTCCCCCTGCCCCTGGTGGACTCAGTCACCACCCCCCACCCATGGCACTTGGACCTCTGAGCAGCACCTATCAATTTGTATTGTTCATTTTCTACCCTCTGTCTAGGCTGCTGCCCTTAAAGTTCCAAGAGGACAGGGGCCGTGTTTTTCTTTTTAAATGTATGATAAATTTTCTGTATCCCTAATGTTTAGCAGGATCTTAGGAAATGTTTGTTGAATGGATAAATGAATGAATGAATGAATGAGCCATTCCTGTCCCCTCGGCCACCTGGCAGCTTCAGGGACCCAATTATGGTGAGTCACTCACATCCTGCCCATGGCTCGTGGTGGATGCAGTGACCTCTCTTTGCAGTCTCTTCTACCAGCTCCAGCCTAGAGGCTGCATCTCTCAGCCTGAGAGCATCCAGAGAGCCTTCCAGGCCTGGCCTGGGAGCTGCAGTTGGCCGGCTGTTCGGCACTGCAGCTTCAAGGAGGCTGAGTGGCCTGCAGGAGCCCCCTGCCTCTCCTCTCCCTGCCCCAGAGGTGTGCTGAAGCCCTTGACCAGGCAAAGTCCTAGGAGAGGGGAAAGAAAGGCAGATAAGATAGTCCCTGCCTTCCCAGACAAATGATGGCAAGGAAGAGAAGAATGCCTGGTCCACCCCATTCAACCTGCCACCTATGATTCATCAAGTGCCTGCCATGTGCTACCCTGTGCCTTTATGCCAGCCCTGCCACCTCTCTGTGCCTCAGTTTCCTCCCCAAACTGAGGGGTGGAGAGGCCACCTCATCCAATACAACAGGATTATTCGGCAAATGCAACGTATGTCAACTGCTCGGTGAACTCTGAAAATCTGTACTCATGCTCAGTCGTTCATCTGTGTCTGATTCTTTGCAACTCCGTGGATTATGGCCTGCCAGGTTCCTCTGTTCCTGGCATTTCCCAGAGAAGAATACTGGAGTAGGTTGCCATTTCTTCCTTCAGAGGATCTTCCCAGCCCAGGGAGCGAACCCGCGTCTCCAGTACCAAACTGAAGCTCTCTCCTTAGCAGCCACAGTGACTTGCACACAGTAGGTGTTTAATTAATAGCTGATGCATTGAAATGCAATCCAAGAGCTGGGCAGGACTTTTCATGCCTTGGGGAGGAGCGCCATCCTGTGGCCAGAATTCAGAACACATGGACTTCCTGGTGGTCCGCGGGGATCAGGCTGAAACGGGACCCCTGGAGGTTGAGTTAGGACAAATACAAGGAAAAGTCAGTCTGACGCCACAGAACAAAGAGAAATTTCTTCATCCCCGGAAGTGGTATAGGCTCAGAGTACAATAAACAGGGGCGACGAGAGTCTGAAGCAACACTGGACTATTTCTCTATGAAGAGGTCGTTGGGACAAGCCTAGTCACATTTGCAGGCGGGCTGGCCTGGCCCAGTGAACACTAACCATCTTCCATCTGAGAAGACTTGAATTTGGCTCTGCCACTCACAAGCTGTGTGACCTTCAGCAGACTGCTGCCGTCTCTGGGTTCCAGTTTTCTCATCTGTACAGTGAGATCATAATCCTTGCGCAGGCCAGCTCAAAGAGTTCTTGGGAAGGTCAGATGGGATAAGAAAGAAAAGCACAACTAGTTCATAAGTGGTAAAATCCTGTACAAGTATGATAGATGGTTATGACTATTGCTAATGATCTAACAACTGGCAGTTTATTGAACTTCTCACTGTGCTTAACCCTTTACCATACAATCTCATTTAACTTCCACATAACTCTATAAAATAGCTACTTCTAAGAATCCCATTTGGGGATGCAACTAGAGATGATCATACTAAGTGAAGTGACTCAGAAAGAGAAAGACAATACCATATGATATCACTTACATGTGGAATCCAAGACATTAAAATGACACAGATGAACCTATCTATGAAGCAGCAGCAGCAGCAGACTCCCCAACGTAGAGAACAGATGAGTGGTTGCCAAGGAGGAGGGGGCTGGAGGAGGGACGGAGTTGGAGGCCGGGATTAGCAGATGCCAGCTTTTATATATGGAATGGATAGACAATAAGGCCCTACTTGTCTTTCTTGTATAGAGAACTATATTCAATGTCTTATGATATTTTTAAAAGAATGTATATGTATATATTTGTGTGTCTATAACTGAATCACTTTGCTGTACAGCAGTAATTAACACACTATATCAACCATACTTCAATGAAAATAAATAAAAAGAATCCCATTTTGCAGGTGAGAACACTGAGGTTTGGGAAAGCTTGCAGTTTTGCCAAAAGACACACTCAACTAGTATGGAGAAAAGCCAAGATTTGAACTCAGCACAAGGTGACCCCCAAATCGAGGTCGTTAGTGCTGTTCTCTCCTAATAGTTTCAGCCACTGACCAGCAATTTCAAGGTTCCCCCAGCTAGCAGTCTTAAAGAAAATTAAGGAATTATTGACATTTCTCCTCTTTTCCCCACGAAATTCTGCTTCATTCCCATCTCTAGCTCAGTACCTCCTAAGACTTTGGCAGCTCCTGGAAGAGGGGAGCCCTGGAGCTCTGCACCCAGAGTCCTGCTCACATTCAAGGTCCGAGAATTCCAAAAGACTCCCATCCTAGGTCTACAGCTGGAAGAAGGCCATGCATGCTGCCACAAGGAACTGGACAAGGCAGATAGGGGATGGGTCCCCTTCAAGGTCTCTGCCGAACAGATGGTGGCAGACCTGTAGGGGGGATGGTGGCTAATTTGCAATAATCGTGATGACCCTCACATGTCAAGAGTCCTCTTGACTTTACAACTGTCTCCCTATTCAGTTTCTCATTATTTGGCCCTCAGGATGCTCCTTTGAGGTCAGAATCCTTAGCCCTTTTTACAGATGAAGAAACCGAGGTTTAAGGAGATGAAACAACTTAGTCAAGGTCATATTGCAAGTAAGTGGCAGAGATAGGCCTCCAGTTCAAGACGCCAGAGTACAAATTCACCTGACTGTCAAGGCCCACAACTATTTTTGGTTGGCAGTCCTGATTCTAGCCCTAGTTGTGCCATCTGCTGGCTGAATGACCTCAAACAGGCCACTTAGCTTTGGTGGCTTTATGTCAGAGATCCCTGCCGGCTCTGCCTGTGTCTGCTATGCCTGTCCTTGAACCATAAAGATGAGGGTGTTTGGCAGCTTCCGCAGCTTTCAGAGAAAAGCAGCTGTGACTTTGCCTCCCCTGGGAAACTCTTCCTGACTGCCCAAGGCTGAGTTATTGCTCATCCTACTCCCACAACACTCACAGCCTTGCACTGTAATTTATCTGCAAATTCCCACGGGGGGCAGGCAACAAACACACATGAACAGGAAGTAGGTCAGATATGATGCAATGGAGAATAGTAAGGAGTGTGGCAAAGCAGAGAATCCCTGGTCTGGGGGCAGCCCCTACTCAGCACCAGCTTCTTAGCTGAAATCTGCTTTATAAATGTTGGTTCAAAACCCATTTTGTTAAGCATTTCATAGGCAATGTAGCCCCTGAAGCAGTCCCACTTACTTCCTCACTAGACTTTGGGCCACTTGAGAGGAAGGCTAGGTCACTGAACTCTGAGTGACCAGCTCAGGACCTGGATCGCTACCAGTGACAAGCTATTGCTTTTGAAATGTTGAAAGTACTTGCCCAGTCAAACCCCTGCTGGTTTCTGGTGACTATGCCAGTCCAGCCAACATAGATTAAGTGTTTACTGCATGCTGGGCACTGTTTAAGCACTTTCCATGTTATCTGACTTAATTCTCATGACCTACTTACTATGATTCTGTCCTTTCTACAGATGAGGACGCTGAGGCTCAGATAATCCCATGACTTGCCCAAGGTCATGTGGCTAGCAATAACCTAGGATTCAAATTCAGGCAGTCTATCTCCACCAATGCCTGTGTTGCTGTGATACCCTCTTGCCCCATGAGACCCCCCACCTTCATTAAATATCTCTTGCAGTTACATAGCCCTGATAATGCTCTCTGGGAAGCTGCCAGGCATGGTTTCCAGTTTTAAGGACAGTGGGAACCACAACAAGTGGCACAGAAAACAACGCAAGCACTGCAGAAACCAAACCTTAGCTTCGCAGAGGGATGCTATCCAACACTACACAGGTAGATCAAGCCAGAACTGGTGTTTATCTCTTTTCCCAGAACACCAAATCCCAGTTCCCAACAAGGGAAAATGTATAGGGCAGAGAGGAGCCAGGAGAAGCCTGGTTCTTGATCATCTCATTGAAACAGTCAAGCACTCTCTCAAGTAGCTAAATGGTTCCAAAGGAAATGGGAGTCTATTTTGTCTCCCGTCACCAGGGCTGCAAATCCTGATATATCTCAGGCCACAGCAGAGAAGTGGATGGCTCAGCACTTGGAGATATGCCCGCACTGGCAGGAAGTGGGGTGGGCGAGTCAACAGGCACCTCTCTATTCTGAGAACTGATCCTGTGATGGGTGAGTGTACATCCAGCTGAGATTTTTAAAAAATAAATAAATTTGAATGCCAGCCAACAGAACCTATAGCGAACCTCCCTTTCTTCCAGTGGACCTGAAACATCCTTTGGGATGCTTTAATCCTTCCAGGTTTTCTATTTTTAAAATTTTGCTGGGGCGACAAGGCTCTTAGGAGGCTGAGGTGGGCTGGTGATTCAAAGGCTTCCCTTCCCCCCAGCACACCCCTACAGGATGATAAAAATGCTGCAATTTCACGGAATCTGCCTTGGGTACCACTTCCCCCACCCTCAGTCTTTCTCATCTGTAAATTGGGGGTAGTGCCTTCTGTATCTCTGAGACCAAAAAGTGTGGTACAAGTTCATAGTTCCTGACCTGAAACACCTGGGGCTCAATGTGCTTGTTAACAGAATTCTGTGGACTTCAGAAAGGTTTATATGGTGAGACTACCATATGTTACACAATATGCCCAGCAAGTTCTGGGGCAGAATCCCATAAACCCTTCATAAACTCATTATTCCTATACAGCAAAATGTTTACATATTCATACTAAGTGGGATATGAATGCCTATAAATAACTTCACGTCCAGGGACTTCCCTGGTGGTCCAGTGGTTAAAACCTCACCTTCCAATGCAGGGGATGTGGGTTTTATCCTTGGTCCAGGAGCTGAGATCCCATATGCCTGGAGGCCAAAAAACCAAAACATAAAAAACAGAAACAATATTGCAGCAGATTCAATAAAAGACTTTTTAAATGGTCCACATCAAAAACAAAAACTCTTTAAAAAGTAAATAACAACATATCCAATTCGTATCAGGTTTGCCATCAGATGCTATCCTCAACTTCATGAGAAAGCTTGTGGTTTTCAGAGCTTATCTGGACCTGGGAACTGTATGAGATGCCAGCCTGGTTTCAGGCAATCCTGAGTGCATTCCAATTGCACCTTTCCCAGCTGGCTGACCTTGGGCAAGACATTCCTCTTGACTATATTTCTGTTTTCCCATCTGTAAAACGGGATGGTAATTCCTGTGTTGGTTCCTGGAAGGCACACAAGGTTGCTGCACTGGAATGGGGCTGGCCACACTGGCAGGTCCCCAAAGGAGGCCTTGGTGAGCCCATCGCAGTTCAGGGTAAGTGTGCTAACAAAGCAGGGCTGATGCATAAACAGATGATCTGTCTATTTAATAGAAAGCACAAGAAATACAGCCGCCGGCAGGACCCGGTGCTTTTGTTGGCCTGACCAGCACTTACTTTCCTGCAGTAAAAGCTCTGTGAGGATTTACGATCATGATGGGAGAGAGTCAGAACAAGAGACAGCATTTTTCTGAAGAAGCATCTATCAGCAGAGGCAACTTGAGGGGGCATTCTGGCCCAGGAAATGGGGGTGACACTTTAGCCCCCTGGACACCACCAGCTCTGGCTCCTAGACCCTTCCCCTTCTACATCTCCATTCCCTGTGATCAGTTTCCCATGATAAACCATGGCCACATTCCAGGCCTCCCCTCAGCCAGACTTGTTCAGACACTGTCTGGAATTTGATGTGTCCCCAATTCATCAGCCACATGTTTGCAGACAACCAACTAGTGACTCTTAGAAAAGGTCAGCTGACATCTGCGGCAGATTTTCTGCTCCCATGATGATCACAATAGCATCTCCACATGCTCTTCTAGAATCTTGTGCCTTGACTCTGGACAGGCTTGGGACTCACTGGGAACCAAGGGAGGGATGGAACTGGTGCTACGTAACTTCTGAGGCTTCAGAAGTTACTTACGTAACTTAGGGGCTTCCCTAGTAGCTCAGAGGGTAAAGCATCTGCCTACAATGCAGGAGACCTGGGTTCAATCCCTGGGTCAGAAAGGATCATCTGGAGAAGGAAACGGTAACCCACTCCAATATTCTTGCCTGGAGAATTTCTCCTCCTGAGGATACGGAGGGCTACAGTCCATGAGGTTGCAGAATCGGACACAACTGAGCAAACATACACACACACACACACACACACACACACACACACACAACTTCTGAGGCTGGATCATAGAAGGCCATGCAGCTCCCAGCTTATTAGTCAGAATGCGTGCTCTGGCAGTCTTAAGCCCCCTGTGACTAGTCTGACTGGCCTGAAGCCACCATGTCCTGAGGAAACCCAAACTCTCCATGTGAACTCACCACACAGAGAGACCCTGAGACTAAATGGAGAGAAAGAAAAAGGGAATTGTCTAGCCAGCTCCCCGCACCTCTAACCACCTGTCTGAGACACCCAAGACCAGAACCACCCAGCCAAGCCCTTCCTCAACTCCTGACCCACAGAAGCGAATAGAGAATATAAAAGGATTGTTGCCATAAACCACCAAATTTTGGATAGATGTGTTCCACAGCAGCAGGTAACCAGAACAGAGGCCAATTTTATTTCCCTTTCCCCTACGGTGATCCTACCTTCTAATTTGCAAGGAACAGTTCCAGTTTACGGCTTTTGCCTGGCATAAGTATTGATAACAACCCCTTTCTCTCCCCAAAGGGCCCTAAGTTAGATGGTAAATGATATGGTCACCCACATTTGGCCAAGTTCTCAGAGTATACTACAGATGTTCCTTTCACCCAATAAACATACAACCCCAATGAAAGCAGGGTATCTACTCCACAAACACAGCTTTAAGACAAGCCCAGGGTTCCCCCTCCTTTCCACCATATTGCTGTCTCTATTACCTTCCCATGGAGAAATCCTGGAACTGCTGCTGGTATCCAGGACAGGAAGTGTCTGAATCAATCAGAGAGACCAGAGGCAAGAGACATGGGAGGAAGGAGAAAAAGAAAACCCAAACCTCAGGGAAGGCTTTCTGCACCATCCTGTAAAGGATGGAAGGGTTTTCTTTTAATCAATTTTTTAACTAAAGGAAATTGCTTTACAGAATTTTGATGGTTTCTGCCAAACATCAACATGAATCAGCCGGAGATGTACATATGTCCACTCCCTCTTGAACCTCCCTCCCGGGATGGGAGTTCATAAGGACACAAAATTGCTCTCAAATTTTGGGGCAGTCATTTGCTCACGGAGCCAAACACCCAATTGCCCAGAGCCTGTTTCTCCCCACCTGCATGAATGTCTCAAAGAACACTTAGAAAGCATAAGAGATGATTGTTTTAAACACTAGCACATTGCCTGGCATATAATAAGTACTCAATAGATGCTAGTTCCCTTTTTAAAACATTGGAGGTTCCTATTAGACAAGGCATTTGTCTTATCTGAAAGGGACAGAACAGCACAAAAGGCCAAGGAGAAAAGAGTAATAATGGTGCCTCCTGCTTCTAGACATGACATCAGGGTATGAATATGGAGAGGCCAGCAGGCCTACTATGGATCTCCACTTTTTAGTTTAGAAAATACTTTTGCAGTCACTCACTCATCTAGAAGAGACATTCTTTGAAGAATCTTACAATGGATTGTTATAAATACAGGGTCCTGCTGCAAAGTGGTGGCTCTTACAATGCAAGCTGAATAAATGATCTCATACTAATTTTGATCTTTTTATACACTGATTAGTCAACAAATGCTTACTGGTCACCTGCTGTATGTCAGACACTGTTCTAGCAACTGAGAACACAGGCCCTTCCCTCACCCCCTCAGGTGCTCCACACATGAGTCCATATTGACCCACAGCTGGCCTGGTCCCAGCATCCTTGTGTCTGCTCAAGAGTTATCTCCCCAGTGAGATCATCTCTAATCATCACTTCTAAAACGGCTGCATCTTCCTCCGTCCCTCCTCACCTCTTCCTCTGCTTCATTTCTTCATAATTGTCATCATGTGCTGAAATATTTTTGCTTCCTTGTCTAAGCTCTGTCTCTGCTTCTAGAGTGTCAGCTCTGGGAAGCAGAGGCTTTGCTGTCCTACCTAGAACAGTGACTGGTGATCCATATTTGGGGAATTGTTGAATGAGTGGATAGGGGTTTTGTGAAAATTAAATGAGAAAATGAATTCAGCACATTACCCCGGGCACATAAATAAGGATTCAATTAATGTCAGTGTACTGAATATCAATAGTAAGTTGTAATATGTGCTACACTATAAGGGGAGATCTAACTTTTGCTGGATTGCTTGGATCATGTCTTTTGTTTTCCTCTTCTTTTTTTTTTTTTTCCTGTGGGCCCACAGGCCATCTGCTGCAATCTCGCTTTTGTGTCAGAGTTTAATCATCTTTTCCATTTTGGCCGTGATGTCCCTGCCCACCCCAGATGGAGAAGAATTTGGAGAGTCTGTCTTATTCTCAATACTGGGTCCCTGGGCTTAGGTGGGAGATCCTATCTAAATTCCTCCCCCAGTGGACACCTTTGCTGCCTCTTTCTGCCTACCCAACTCTTGAGTCTCCACAGGCAGTAGGGATGACCCTCCTTTACATTAAATCAGGTCATGACCTCCCTCCTTCCCTCCCCATTTTAAAATCCCTCAGTAGCTTACTTTTATCCTGAGGATAAAATCCCATACTCTGTTCCATGGCCTGCACATTTCTAAATGGAAACTTCCTTTTTCTGGGTCACACCCAGGCTTCTTCCTGCTTGAGACCTTGCTGCCTGCTGTTCTCTGGTGCCGGGAATACATCTCCCCTACATCTTCACTGCCTGTGTCCACAACCAACCACCCCTCTGGGTAGCCTTGCCCTGTCCTCATTCACTCTCTCGCTTGCCACGTGCCTGGTACTATTCCAAGCACTTAAATTAACTCATTTAATTCTTTCCACAGCCCTGTGGCATTAAAAAAAAAAAAAAAAGAAAGCATGATTGGGGCTCCCTGGTGGTCCAGTGGTTAAGACTCAGCACTTTCACTGCTGGGGCCCAGGTTCGATCCCTGGTCAAGGAACTATCCTGCAAGTCATGCAGCATGATTGAAAAAAAAAAAAAAAACAGCATGTGAGCAAGAGCAGCTACTGCTGCTGCTACTGCTAAGTCACATCAGTCGTGTCCGACTCTGTGCAACCACATAGACAGCAGCCCACCAGGCTCCCCCATCCCTGGGATTCTCCAAGCAAGAACACTGGAGTGGGTTGCTATTTCCTTCTCCAATGCATGCAAGTGAAAAGTGAAAGAGAAGTCGCTCAGTTGTGTCCGACTCTTAGCGACCCCATGGACTGTAGCCTACCAGGCTCCTCCATCCAAGGGATTTTCCAGGCAAGAGTACTGGAGTGGGTCGCCAGTGCCTTCTCTGGAGCTAGAGAAGAGTGAATATAAAATGGCAGGATATAAAGATGATAGAAAGCTAGGACCAGATAGGTCATAGGAAGACTTTCATATTTTATTCCAAGTATATAATGGGAAGCTACTAGAAGGTTGTGAATAGATTGCTTTGATCACCACACAAAGAAAGAACCCTAGAGGAACACAAGTGGACGCTGGGGGCCCAAGCATGAGGCTGAAGATGGTGAGGGCAAGTGGTGGCATTTACCATGGTTCATTTTTTGTTTCGTTTCTGGCCATGCTGTGAGGTTGCAGGATCTTAGTTCTCTGACCAGGGATCAAACCCACGCCCCCTGCAATGGAAGTGCAGAGTCCTAACCACAGGGCTACCTGCAGATTCCCTCAAAATGTATTCTAAAAGAATAAAGAGGACTTGCTGAAGGATTGAATGCGGTGGGAAAAGGAACTACCAATGATGACTACAAGGTTTTTCAATAAGCATCATCCACTGGGTACCGTGAACAAAAATTAGGGAAACTGGATGAGTGGATTAGAAGAGAATTTATAGAAACAGATGCTGCTGTTAACATTTTCATTTTATACATGAATAAGATTTCAAAGAGATCAATTAACAAGCCCGAGTTTGTCCAACTGGTAAGTGGAATTCCTATTTTCACATACATATATTTTACCCTCACAGCACCTCCTTTTCTCATCTTCAATTTACAAATAAAGAAACTGAGGCCCAGAGATGTGAAGGCTACACTGCCAAAGTGGCAGAGCCAAGAATAAATATCAGCTCTAACAGCAAGTACATTTTCCAATAAAGGAGACAGGCCAAGAGACTGAAAAGGAAGCCTAGGAGACCAGGTAGTAAAGAATCTTGAGGTTTGAACACAAATCTCGTGCTCAGATTCTTTCAGATGTTTTGAAATTCCCCAATACGTGAACCGTGAACTTCCAGATGTTCAAGCTGGTTTTAGAAAAGGCAGAAGAACCAGAGATCAAATTGCCAACATTCGCTGGATCATAGAAAAAGCAAGAGTTCCAGAAAAATATCTATTTCTGCTTTATTGACTATGCCAAAGCCTTTGACTGTGTGGATCACAATAAACTGTGGAAAATTCTGAAAGAGATGGGAATACCAGACCACCTGATCTGCCTCTTGAGAAACCTATATGCAGGTCAGGAAGCAACAGTTAGAACTGGACATGGAACAACAGACTGGTTCCAAATAGGAAAAGGAGGACGTCAAGGCTGTATATTGCCACCCTGCTTATTTAACTTCTATGCAGAGTACATCATGAGAAACGCTGGGCTGGAAGAAGCACAAACTGGAATCAAGATTGCCGCGAGAAATATCAATAACCTCAGATATGCAGATGGCACCACCCTTATGGCAGAAAGTGAAGAGGAACTAAAAAGCCTCTTATGAAAGTGAAAGTGGAGAGTGAAAAAGTTGGCTTAAAGCTCAACATTCAGAAAACGAAGATCATGGTATCTGGTGCCATCACTTCATGGCAAATAGATGGGCAAACAGTGGAAACAGTGTCAGACTTTATTTGGGGGGGGGGGGGGGCTCCAAAATCACTGCAGATGGTGATTACAGCCATGAAATTAAAAGACGCTTACTCCTTGGAAGTAAAGTTATGACCAACCTAGACAGCATATTCAAAAGCAGAGACATTACTTTGCCAACAAAGGTCTGTCTAGTCAAGGCTATGGTTTTTCCTGTGGTCATGTATGGATGTGCGAGTTGGACTCTGAAGAAAGCTGAGTGCCGAAGAATTGATGCTTGTGAACTGTGGTGTTGGAGAAGACTCTTGAGAATCCCTTGGACTGCAAGGAGATCCAACTAGTCCATTCTAAAGGAGATCAGTCCTGGGTGTTCTTTGGAAGAAATGATGCTAAAGCTGAAACTCCAGTACTTTGGCCACCTCATGTGAAGAGTTGACTCATTGGAAAAAACTCTGATCCTGGGAGGAATTGGGGGCAGGAGGAGAAGGGGACGACAGAGGATGAGATTGCTGGATGGCATCACCGACTAGATGGACATGAGTTTGAGTGAACTCCGGGAGTTGGTGATGGACAGGGAGGCCTGGCGTGCTGCAGGACAAACTCCGTAGGCTGTTTCCAAAAAGACAGCACAGTTGCCATCGTAGGAAGGTGGTTCCTGAGTCGCCACTTCAGAATCACAACCAATTAAAATGCAGGTTTCTGGGCTCCAGCTAAGCCACGCTGGTATAACAGTCTATGGAAGAGGACCCGGAATCTTCATTTTTCAAATTAGCACTCCAGGAATCTTTGTCAAACAAGAAAGTCTGAGAACTGCGGAGCTATGGTTTGAACACTGGCAGCGACCCCCAAAACTAGTAGTCTGATCTACTCAGGTGACTTTGCACCTCCTGGTCTGTTTCCGAAACCGCTGAAGGCTCAGTGAGTAGCCACAAAAACCTGCCTGAAAGACTCGAACTCCCCCTAACGGTGAAACTCGAAACACACGCTCTTTTAAAGAAGGCAGGAACCGCGGGTCATTGCGGGATACAGAGTGGCCAGAGCGGCCCGCACGGCATTGTGGGACATCAGCCAGTCTCCGCTTCCAACTCCAACTCCAAGGCCGCCACGTTTCATGGAACTTGAAACTCTCGGAGTGTCGCCGGATGCCCCATGACGTAACTGTAAACATCCTCCGGTGTCTATCAGCCTCGAAGGCTAAATAAGAACACCGCGAAAAGAACAGTGACGAACTTCCGGATATGCCTTCGCTTTACGACTCCTGCGCTCCGCCGTCGAACCGGAAGGAAGCCAAGAAGCAGTTTACGACACCGTCGGTCGTGTTTACGGTACCGGCCGCTGCGCGCGCATCTTTCTTCCTTTCCCGGTTCCCCGGAGCTCAGGCAGTGGCGCGGTATCCGGCCTAGACTATCTCTCACCATCGGGGCCGGTTACGGCCGTTACAGGTAAGCAGCGTATTCCATACGCTTCCGCGGACCTCCAGAGCAGAGTTGGGCTGCGCCTGGCCTTCGGGGGCCTACCGGAAGAGACTTCCGTACGCCCACTCCTGCCTTTCTGTTCCTGCGTTGGGCGGGGCAGGAATCCGCCTTCGGCCCCCCCAGGTCCGACCCAGTGCGGGGCAGAACCTGTGGTTGAGGTCTCTTTCCCTGGAGTCCGCTTAGCGGCCACCGACGGTCTGTTCTGATGTGAACGTGCCATTAACCCCGCTGAGTCTCAGGGTCTTTTAAAGTGCCCCACGGTTCCCTGAGCTTCTAGAGAGGGCTATTGGGTGTGCCAACCTGAGCGATGTTCGGCCCTGCTCTGAGGAGTTCGGTCTAAATGTTTCTTTTCCTTGCTTATGAATTGGAAGGCTGGGATGTAGTTGGTTGATCTCTGATTTGATACTAACCCCCCAGGAATTGGCAAACGATCTGCAGTGGCTGCGACAACGTGCCCAGTACATGGCCTGCCAGCCACAAGGCTCTCCCTATGACTGTCCTGTTGGTGCCGCCTCATCCTGTATGTGTAGCCAGTACAGCTGTCACTCCGTTTCAACTGAAAGATTTAGTTTCCCCTATTGGTTACATTGTGCTCTGCCTACATTTTATTTTACGCGTTGAAACCCTTCCACCGCTTTTAAAGTGTGTTTGGAGATATCTTATTGTGTTATTGATATGATCTGAAACCCAGGATCTTTTCAGGCTGCTGTCCAGCTGTAAAATAATGGGAAGAGTGTTACATTTAAGACAGAGGACCCTAGAAACCAAGTCTATCTTGAAATGATGAGATCAGCTGCTTGATTTGGCTGAACTGTGTAGTTTTATATCTGAAATGGGGGCCTAGGGGTTTAGTGGTGTTGCATCTGACATGTTGTAGGACCCTGGTAATATATAAGGGTGTATTGTTTTGAGGCCACCACACTCTCCCTCAGTCTGCTTCCTGTACTGTAATTTAAGTTCAGGTGGGAGGATGGGGCTTCCAGGTTCATGCCCTTTTGGATCACGCAAGTGTCACCTCTAGGAACTCTCCCCATCATGGGAAAATGAAGAGAGTTTCATAAATTTAGTATCCTTTGCTCTTTGCTCCCCAGACTCTGGAAATATTTGTGTGGTGAATTTTACCCTGGGAACTCAGCTTCTGGGCATTTTCAGGGGATTAGAATGGATGATAAATGCATGAGTTTTGGGTAGGAATTGTTTGGCAGATACCTGTCTGGAGCCCCTGGTTTTTACTCTTCCTGAGAGGAGTACTGGTGTTACACAAAGTGTGTACACACTTTGTTACACAAAGTGTGTACTCTGAAGCCAGTTTCCCAGGGTTCAGATTTTCATCCATTAGTGTTGTGATTTTAGGCGATTTCTTGATATCTCTGTGCCTCAGTTTTCTTATCTGGAAAATGGGGCTAATACTGGCCCTAACTTGGGAGGAGATTGTTGAGAGGAGTTAATGAATTAATGTGTGGAAAGCACTAACGACACGCCTGGTACTCATAATGTTTATGAACATTGGCTGTGTTCAGCCACTTTCATGACATAAGGCTTCATTCAGGTGGCCTCCTCAACCTTCTGCTGGACTTTCTGCCTGACTCTTATGCCCTGCATAAGAATTTGCACTGACAACAGAAAATTGGAAGAACAACAAAGGAAGGTTGCATTTCAGGATATATTCATGGACCCTTGTTTTTTCTCGGCACTGTGTGTAAATGTATTTTTGTAAGACTGAGTAGTAAGTGTCTTGCATTTTACAATGGAACTATTTCCACATATGTTAACTAATATATACGGTTTTCACAGTGATCCTCTGAGGGGAATAAAACAAGGATCTTATTATTTTTTCAGGTAAAGAGACTGAGGTTTAGGGGAATTAAATATCCTATGTCTGTTGAAGGTGTGAATGAGAACTGGAACTTGGTTATTAAACTCAAAAAAAAGTTAATTACATTTCATCAAATCTGTAAGACATCACTGAATTCAAGAAGCACAATTTCTTCATGTAACACTAAGAAAGAAAAGTTGCCAGATACGACATGACACCTCATCAATTAGAAGGTGCAGGTTCATTTCAGAGATAGTACAGTAAAAAAAAAAAAACAGTGAGATATGATACATAAATCTGGTTAGCAGTCGTCTGAGTTTTAAGTATTCACAGTATTATTTACAGGAAGATGTTAAGTGGAGAGCAGCTCAACAGTTGAGGCTTCTGTTTTGTGTTTTGCTTTTTTACCTTTATCATTCATGTATTAGCTTACCTCAAATGGAAGACTTGTGTTTTTTTGGTTTTTTTTTTGTTGTTGTTGTTTTTTTGAGGCTTTTCTTCATGGAGTTACTTTGTTATTTGTATTTTTAAGGTTTTAAAAGATGGCAAAGTTCATGACGCCTGTGATCCAGGACAACCCCTCAGGCTGGGGTCCCTGTGCAGTTCCGGAGCAGTTTCGGGATATGCCCTACCAGCCGTTCAGCAAAGGAGATCGGCTCGGAAAGGTGCTTGCCTGTCAGCAGGGTCTGAATCTCTTAAAGCTGCAGCTGATGCTCCAAGTTCATTTTAATTTTATTCTCTCAAAAGGATAATGGTTATAAGCTCTGGCTACTTCCAGTAGTCATAGGAGAGCTGGGCTCTTACAAAGCTATCCTGAGCCAGTCTTTCTAACACTTTGTGACACCGTGTCCTCACTTGGGAGGAGGGGGTTTCTGGGTCAACAGAAACTTGCCTGGTTGACGTGTGCTCTCTGCCTTCCCTTGTTGTGCTCACTAGGTTGCAGACTGGACGGGGGCCACATACCAAGACAAGAGATACACGAGTAAGTGTTCTCCGCCTGCCTGCCTACCCAGGTCAGGCCCTCGGTGGATTGTTCGTGTTTCTAGTAACCTCCACCTGAAAGCATTCTAGGATGGGAACGAAATGGTGATAATTCATAATTTTTAGGGGCCTATTATGGACTGTGGAGACAATCCATTTTTTGTAAATAGCCTCAAAAGTTAGACTGTTCAGCATATTATAGTAGGTTTTTCCCCCTACTTTGGGGAGCCATGGCCCCTTTTACAAATCTGGTGAACATATTCCCATTTTGTATTTCATTACTTGGGATTTACTGAGCCTGTAAGGCCAGTGAGTGGATCCCAGTTTTAAAACTCCTGGTTTTAGGATCCTAATAGAAGTTAGTTTTTTCCTCTGTACTAGTCAAGAGAGCTAGGAATGGCTCTCTGGAATACTGAGTCAAAGACGATCTGAAGTCTGAGGTCAGCCAGAAAGCCAGTCCTAGCCCATTAGCCACGTCTGCCTTGGGCGCCAGCTGGTGACAGTGATGACGTGTGTAACCGCCTGCTTGCCTCTCCTGAGAGAGTAAACTGTAACTCCTGTTCTTACAGAAGAAGGCAGAGTGCAAAATGGGCTTGTCTTGAATTCCTCAGACTCTGTCTTGACTTAGAAAGTTCTTTGGATCAGAGCTTTTTAAACTTGAATGTGCGTATTAATCTGCTGGCTGCTGCTACTGCTAAATCACTTCAGTCGTGTCCAACTCCGTGCGACCCCACAGACAGCAGCCCACCAGGCTCTGCCGTCCCTGGGATTCTCCAGGCAAGAACACTGGAGTGGGTTGCCATTTCTTTCTCCAGTGCATGAACGTGAAAAGTGAAAGTGAAGTCGCTCAGTTGTGTCCGACTCTTAGCGACCCCATGGACTGCAGCCTACCAGGCTCCTCCGTCCATGGGATTTTCCAGGCAAGAGTACTGGAGTGGGTTGCCATTGCCTTCTCCATAATCTGCTGGGGATCTTATTAAAAGGATGGTTCTTACTCAGTGGATCTAGGGTGGAGCTGTGAGTCTGTACATCTAAAATGCTGCCAGTCGATGGGGTGGCTCCTGAGACCACACTGTAAATATCAGGCTTTAGATTACTATGTACTTAAAAAGTTTGTGGGTAGTGTTACATACTGTCACCTTTGCCTGCAGATAAGTACTCCTCTCAGTTTGGAGGTGGAAGTCAGTATGCTTACTTCCACGAGGAGGATGAAACTAGTTTCCAGCTGGTGGACACAGCGCGCACACAGAAGACCGCCTACCAGCGGAATCGAATGCGATTCGCACAGGTAAGTCAAGAGCCAGCAGTCTGACCATCTTGGGGCTGTCACCTGGTGCTAAAAATGGTACCATGTGAGTACTGATGAGGGGAAAGCATGTTACTATGGGTATCCTAATGAATCCCATAATATATTAATGGGCTTCCCAGGTCTCCCAGTAGTAAAGAATTCACCTGCCAAGCAGGAGATGCAAGAAACACAGGTTCAATCCCTGGGTCAGGAAGATCCCCTGGAGTGGGAAATGGAACCCGCTCTAGTATCACGGGAGCCTGGCAGGCTGCAGTCCATAGAGTCACAAGGAGGTAGATACGACTCAGCACAGCTGAGTGAATCCAAGTAGCTCTTTAGTGACAAACTGTGCTAAAGTAAACGGGTACCATGTCCAGGAATGCCTTTAAACAGTTCAGCTGTCTGTTGACCAGTAGCTAGGACATCTGTGCTAAGGATGGCTGTGCTGGATAACCATGTGCGTCAGTGTCTGTTGCCTCGAATAATTGCTGTGTCCAGGATTTACTGAGTAGATGATCCAGTTGGGCTGCATCTTCTCACATAAAGAGGCAAACTCAGCAACTCTAATAAGAGCCAGTGAACCTGCCTCAGTAAAAGCATGGATATGAGTCTAAGCTAATTCAAGGTACAAACATTTTTATTGTGCTTCAGTACAAAAAACCAGATAACTGCTTTTTTTTTTTTTTTTTAAACAAATTGAAGGTTTGTGACAGCCCTGCATCGAGCGAGTCTTTCAGTTCTATTTTTTCAACAGCATTTGTGCACTTCATGTCTCTGTCATAGCAATATTTCAGACTTTTTTATTATTATCATATTTGTGATCAGTGGTGTTACTAATCGCTGAAGGTGGTTAACATTTTTAGCAATAAAGTTTCTTTCTAATGAAGATATATACATTGTTTAAGACATAACAGTGTTGCACATTAGTAGACTACAGTATAGTGTATAGTATTTGTAGCATAAATTATAGGCACTGGGAAAGCAAAACATTGTGTGACCTGCCTCATTACAATACTGACTCTATTGTGGTGGTCTGGGACCAGACCCAAGGTATCTGGGAGGTAGGCCTGTGCTTACTCAACCTAAAAACCCCAGGTGTTGATCCTGTAAAAGCACAGAGTGAAATGTGCAACTGGGCTGCTGCATCCTAAACTCACTCTAACAGCATCCCATTAGGCACCACCAATTATCAGCTGAATGTCCCAAGATTTTAACATGATGTTTTTTCCTGATTCCTAGCGAAATCTCCGCAGAGACAAAGATCGACGGAACATGTTGCAGTTCAACCTGCAGACCCTGCCCAAGAGTGCCAAGCAGAAGGAGAGGTGAGTTGCCCATCCTGTTGGAATAAGTTATTTTTCCAGGACTGACCACACTGCTGTCAGGAAGCCAGAGCAGAATAGTCATCTTCTTCCCCAGTATTACGAAAAACCAAAAAGCCTCCCCAAAGCCAGTTAAGCCACTATTTCAGCCCTGGTGTCGTCTTCCAAGAGCTGGTCATGGCAGAGACCATGGACAGGAAACTGCTTGCACTGGTTGTGAGCACTGACTGACACAGAAACAAAGGCAGACAGGAAGTGACCCCAGAGCTTCACCTAGACGCAGGGCTTCTGTGGTGCAGCTCCCGGGGCCCATTCACACCGGGTCCTGTGAGTCCCTGGAGCTGTGTAGGACAGTAGCCTGCCCGAACTGAGGCTGCCAGAGGACAGCCTCTAGAGGTGGAGTGGTATATACTGGTCATATACTGGTATACACTGGCATATTGGGGGCAATATGCCTCTCCTAGCATGTCTAGTGTGTGCTGTTTTCGTCTTGGTTTTTGTTTTTTCTTAAGCCTCTACTTTCCTTAAAAATCTGTACTGAAAGCAGTTTTCCTATCTTTCCAGAGAACGCATACGACTGCAGAAAAAATTCCAGAAACAATTTGGAGTGAGGCAGAAATGGGACCAAAAATCACAGGTAGTATATCTGTATCAGAATTCTGTCCAGGAATTTGATTTTTTTGGTTGGTTTTATAACAGCATTATTGAGGTTTTTACTTCTCGTACTATACAATTCACCCATTTAAGATGAACTCAGTGGTTCATAGTTTATGCACGGAGTCCTGCAGCCATTACTGTGGTCTGTGTCAGAATGTTTTCATCACTACAAAAAGCCCTGTTCCGGTCAGCCGTTTTCCTCGGCCCTAGACCGCCCCTTCTCTGTGTTCTGTCTCTGGATTAATCTCTCCTGGACATTTCATATAAATGGAACCAGAGCAGAATGATCTTTTGTGACTGACTCCTGTCACCAAGCATCATGTTTGCAAGGTTCATCCATGTGGTGGCCCATGTCAGCACTTCATCCCTCTCTATTGCCATGTTCCATTACATGGATAGACCACGTTTTGTCTGTCTGTTCACCATTGATAGACATCAGGGTTTTTACTTGAGGGTATTGTGCATGGTGCCACCGTGGACATTCCTCTAAAAGTGTTTATGTGGACGTTGTGCAAGTAGAAGACATGTGTAAGCCAGAGTAAAGGTGCAGTTGTGGGAGTTACATTTGCTGGACTCAGTGCTTGCTGTAGCAGCAAGAATAACCAGGTAATGACATGGGAGAAATGCAGAGGAGCTGTTAGAAAACAGCCAGCCTGTCGTATGACTGTTCTGGATACATTTATTGAATACAAGCCCTTCATACTGTTACCTGCCTTTTGCTTATGTTTCGCGCTGGCTGTCATTTTCCCCCTCCAACGGTTTTTCCTGACAGAAGCCCCGAGACTCTTCGGTGGAAGTCCGCAGTGACTGGGAGGTGAAGGAGGAGATGGACTTCCCTCAGCTGATGAAGATGCGGTACTTGGAAGTGTCAGAGCCCCAGGACATGTAGGTGGCATCTTTTCCTACTCTCCATCATGCTCTTAATGTGTGTGAATGTTGGTGATGACTGTTGGCCTGAGCCCTAGCATTTCCAAAAACATTGCCTAAGATTAGCGGACGAGCTTAAAAAAAAAAAAATGCCTGTGGCAGGAAAAGCAGAAAGAAGTTTACTGAAGCTAAAACTTCAGTTCTCTTTCAACTTCCTGGCATTGTGAGCAAAAGAAAAATTAAATTATAGGATTCTTGTTGGGAGAAAGCAGAAAGAAATTTCCTATTATTAAAACTCTAGATTTCTTTCAGCTTCCTGAAATCCTAAGCAAAAGAGAAGGTTGGGTTCTTTAGCTTTTTGGGCAGAAAGAGAAAGATTGCAGTTCTTCAAGAGAAGTGACGCTTTTCCTGATGTTTCAAAGAACTCCTTATCTCAGAAGGCCAGTGGGTGGACGTAACTTAGCGGGAGCTGGAGCATCAGCCAGGAGGCAGCCTCCTGCTGAGGGCTCTGTCACTGCTCCTCTCCCTGTCTCTAAAGTGGGGCGGGGAGTGGTGTCCTGAGCCAAATCACTTGTGGTCACTGTTGGGTGGAGCCACTTCAGGACCTGAGGGGGCAGGCCCTGCATGAGCTCTGAGAGTCCAGTCAGAGACTGTTTTCATCTCTCGTGTTAGACTTGGATAAGATTTTGGATTCCATGGTGTAACAGAGAAGAAGTAGGTAGTCTTGCTCCCCTTGACTTAGCGTGTGTTGTGTGCTCTCCCCTCAGCGAGTGCTGTGGGGCCCTGGAGTATTACGACAAGGCCTTTGACCGCATCACCACGCGGAGCGAGAAGCCGCTTCGGAGCATCAAGCGTATCTTCCACACCGTCACCACCACGGACGACCCCGTCATCCGGAAGGTGGGCACCCCTGCCCCGTGCCCACCTGAGGGGAGCACTGCAATACCACCGCTGAGGCCTCAGAGAGAGCAGAGATGTGGCGAGGGGGTGGGGGGGTGTATGAACCAACCAGGCCTCAGATGCCCCTGTAGATAAGACTCATGTGAATCAATTTAGGATTAGGTGAAAATGAAGGCACTCTGCTGACCGGACCGTAAGTGTTGGGGTGTAACAGGTGGTCAGGAAACTGCAGTTCCTTGGACCCAGGATACAAATTTGCTGGCTGGCTTGCTGCAGCCTGGCTCAGACAAGCAGAGGTGTAGGTATAGGTGTGAGGGCTCCTTGCAGACAAGTCCTTCACCTCCTGTGAATGGGCAGGTGAGCCCCAAAGTAGCCCCATCTCTCTGCTGTCCTCCTTGCAGCTGGCGAAGACTCAGGGCAATGTGTTTGCCACCGACGCCATTCTGGCCACACTGATGAGCTGCACCCGCTCTGTGTATTCCTGGGACATCGTTGTCCAGAGGGTCGGATCCAAGCTCTTCTTTGACAAGAGGGACAACTCTGACTTTGGTGAGAAGCCTGTCTAGGAACAACACAGGCTCTGAGTGTCCTTGTTGGTCCAAAGCCATTCCCAGGTACAGAGAATGGGTAGAAGGTGTTCTGTCTCCCCACGAACACCAACAGCCATGTCAGAATCCCCCTCAGCCTCCTCAGAGATAGAGGAAGGGGCTGTCACTGCAGTACCCCTGTCAGGCAGCAGCATCTGAGTCCTCGCGGCACCCCAACACCGTGTTTCCACCCATTTGAGTAGCATCTTCCTGACCTCTGTCATCTGTCCATACCCCCTTTAGTATGTACTTGACCTTTTTCTTTGGACTGATGCCCTTTTTACTTCAGCATATTTATGAAGGAAAAAATGCACATGTACCATACACATGTGTATGTACACACACACGTTGAATGAAAACCAGGTCACTCAAAAATAGGTGTGGTTGTGACAGAATGTAATGTTAGTATCTCAGGTTATCCAGAAACCCGCCCCACCCAGCCGCCCTCAGAAGACCCAGGTTAGCAGATGGCGGTCCTCTAGAGGAAGGGCCTATGTCGTTTGAATCACCACATCTCCCTAAGGGGCCCTACGCCTCTTTGGTGACTGTTTCATGGGTGGGTGACCATGCTGCCGATTTTGCAGACCTTCTGACAGTGAGTGAGACAGCCAACGAACCCCCTCAAGATGAAGGTAACTCCTTCAACTCACCCCGCAACCTGGCCATGGAAGCAACCTACATCAACCACAACTTCTCCCAGCAGTGCTTGAGGATGGTAAGGTCCTGGGAGCACTCAGTTCATCAACCCCAGTTGCTGCCTACTGAGCATGTACTGGGTCGTCAGCTCTGGGTTGTGGGATTAGACAGGACAGACGGGGGTCCCTGCTTGTCACAGAGGAGATCTCAGCTTGAGGTTAGAGGTCAGAAGGCCTGACTTTGAGCCCTAGATTCACCACTTTTAGCTTT
Organism: Bos javanicus; assembly: GCF_032452875.1. Classification (NCBI taxonomy): domain Eukaryota; kingdom Metazoa; phylum Chordata; class Mammalia; order Artiodactyla; family Bovidae; genus Bos; species Bos javanicus. The sequence goes on along the minus strand of NC_083872.1, from coordinate 75,526,244 downwards.
GTGGTGCCAGTCATGTTTCTTCTCTGAAACTGTTTAGTTGCTAAGTTATGTCTGACTCTTTAAGACCACATGGACTATAGCCTACCAGGCTCATCTGTCCTTGGGATTTCCCAGGCAAGAATACTGGAGTGGGTTGCCATTTCCTTCTCCCAGGGATCTTCCCGACCCAGGGATGGAACCCACATCTCCTGCACTACAGACAGATTCTTTACCCCCTAGCCACCAAGGAATCTCCTCTGTAAAATTAGAATACTTGAATAATATTTGTCTCATATAGATACATTGTGAAGATTCCTTGAAATATATGACCAAGACACCCTTGTGCACAGATACAGCTGCATTTCTTAGGAGCTGGAGATACAACAACCGGCCAGCCTAAGTGCCTGCCCTTAGAAAACTTTATAATGGAGGGGGAAAGATCTTCCCTGTAGCTCAGATGGTAAAGAATCTGCCTGCAATGCAGGAGACCTGGGTTGGATCCCCGGGTCGGGAACATCCTCTGGAGAAGGGAACAACAATCCACTCCAATATTCTTGCCTGAAGAATCCCATGGATAGAAGAGCCTGACAGGCTGCAGTTCGTGAGGTCGCAAAGAGTCGGACACGACTGAGCGACTAACACACAAAGGAGGAGGAAAGATGGTAAGCTCAGGATACGTACATGTTGTGACAAATGACTGTGTGTACCTTGGAGGAAGACATAACAGGAGGGGGCGCTGTTGCTAGTTAAATAAGAGACTAGAAGCTCGTGTTTCACAAACATGAGCATAGGGTGAACGTGAGCTGTTACCTCTGTTGTGACCCACGGGGTGCTCGCTTGGGCTCGGAAGTGTGCCCAGAGCCCCATCGAGCTCTAGGGACCCAGGCAGGGCTGTGACAAAGGAGAGGTGCCGGGTATGGCTGATTGCCTTGGCAACGGGTTGGCGCTGTCTCATGACACCTGTGTCATTTTTACAGGGGAAGGAAAGATACAACTTCCCCAACCCCAACCCATTTGTGGAGGACGACATGGATAAGAACGAGATTGCCTCTGTGGCATACCGGTATGCCTCCTCCCTAGTGCCCCCGCCCTATGTGGGTGGTGCATCTGGACCCAGGGCCTCAGGTGACCAGAGGCGCTCCTTCTTCCTTGCAGTTACCGCCGGTGGAAGCTCGGGGACGACATCGACCTCATCGTCCGCTGTGAGCACGATGGCGTCATGACTGGAGCCAACGGGGAGGTGTCCTTCATCAACATCAAGACCCTCAACGAGTGGGACTCCAGGGTGAGGCACGCGGGACACCGTGTCCCGGGCTGGCGCCTGCAGCCTGTGTCTCTCTTCCCCTTGCCTTGCTTACAGAGGTTTTCTGTCTTCTGAATTTTCCCCCTACTTAGTTCCACTTTGAGGAAGAGATCGTGTGTGCGGGTGACTACCTTGCCTTTGTGTTTTCTGTCTCTGTCCGTTCCGGCCTCCCGTTGGCTTCTGCCCTCTGCAAGTGTGATTTCAGTCTCTCCTTGTGAGCTGGGCTGGCAGCTCTCCTTTTGGACCTGTTGTTTCACTTACGGCAGCCCCTACCTGGTTTTCAACCTTTTGGCACCCTTTTTTCAACTTTGTCTCTTACTGAACTCAGATCATCCCAGGTTTGGCTTTTCAGGAGGGGCATCTTGAAAGAAATATGCATCCTTCGTTTTTCCTTCTCTTTCCGTTCTCCCAGGCTAGTGTGCCAGGATGGGGCTGTCATCCTTTCTGAAAGTACCTGGCCTACACACCTGAATGTAAAATGTGTGGCCATGCTCCTGGTCACTGGTGTGTAGAATAAAAGAGTCTTGGTAGGAGGACAGCAAGGCCAGGCCTGTGTTAATGAGGGTCCAGTGAGATGGAGGTCAGGGGCCATTGTGCTCTGCCTGCGTTAGAGCCTAAGGATTAGCATTCCGGGCACCAGGTTTCACTCCTCAGGTGTTCTTTAGCTTCTGTCACCTGCTGAAAGCACCCTAGAAGGTTTGCTGCAAACTCAGCTCTGAACCAGTGGCCTGCTCTTAGCCTCTGACCACAGCCCCCCAGGAACATCGTCCTGTGTGACGGCGCCCTCTGCTGCTGCCATAATCTGGTCCTGCACGCTTCTCAGCTGCCTTCACATTTCCTTTGCTGTTTCCCTCCTTTTTAACCCCCAGTGGCACCTTCTCTTAGGGTCAGTCCCTTATGCAACTCTTTTGCCACATTCACTTCTGTATACTGTGTGTGGTCCACTCAGATGGTCTGCCTATCTTAAGGGACCTTGATTCCATCTGCAGAATCTCTTTAGACACAAGGTAGCATGGAGAAGGCAATGGCACCCCACTCCAGTACTCTGGCCTGGAAAATCCCATGGACGGAGGAGCCTGGTGGGCTGCAGTCCATGAGGTCGCTAAGAGTCAGACACGACTGAGCGACTTCACTTTTACTTTTCACTTTCCTGCATTGGAGAAGGCAATGGCAACCCACTCCAGTGTTCTTGCCTGGAGAATCCCAGGGACGGGGGAGCCTGGTGGGCTGCCCTCTATGGGGTCGCACAGTCAGACACGACTGAAGTGACTTAGCAGCAGCAGCAGCAGTAGCAGCATGATCCTGGGTAGTTATGCTCAGGGTTCCCCCAGACTCTGGGATAGCAGATGCAGCAAGAGCAGGGCCACCAGGGACCATCTTAGATTTAAGCCTAACCCCAGGCCTCTTCCTTGAACTCCAGAAATGATTCCTGAAATCTCTTCTGACTCCTGGTCTATCGTTGTTTTTGTTTTGGAATTTTTTGGTGGTTGTTTTTTCTAAAACACTTTGTCATTCCAGTGTCTTCATTTGTCATTCCCTCTGGCTTGACTGTCCATCAGTGTCATTTCTCCTGCTCTCTTAGGCTCAGAGCCTCAAACATCTCCTCCTCCTCCTCCTCCTCTGCACCCTTGAATTCTGCTGTCAGGCTCAGGCTGTCTACTTGCCCAGCCCTGGGTTTCACTGACATCACCCTAGTTCAGGACCCTACTCATAACGCCTGTTATTTTGCATTTGTCTCTTAACTGACCTCCCTAACTCCCTCTCCATCAGGTCAGACCTACCTGACCTCCCCTCCCTCTGCGGGCTTCCACACTAAACCAGTCTGTCTCTTCCCTGTCCCTCTCAGATCCCCCTAACTCCAGCTTCTGCCAGTATTCTCCACGGGTGAGCTGTCACACTCCCTTGTGAAACTCTTTCTCTCCACACCACATGTGATAAACATTTGTATGGCACTTGTTTCTAACATGTGTGCGTATGTGTCCTGGTCTGGTTGAGACCTTGTAAAGAGAGGAGTTACAGTTTGTTAAGCACCAGCTGTGTGGCAGGCTGTGCAAGAGAGGGATGGATGATGTCTTCCTTCTGCTCCACCTGTGGGCTTTCCCCTCCCTGGTTAAGCCCACTAGGGACCTTCTTCTCTACCAGAGGGGCCAGTAGTCCACAGGCAGCATGGTGCCTTGGCACCTGTAACTGGGGCCCTCCTCCCACAGCACTGTAACGGCGTTGACTGGCGACAGAAGCTTGATTCTCAGCGAGGGGCTGTCATTGCCACCGAGCTGAAAAACAACAGCTACAAGTTGGCCCGCTGGACCTGCTGTGCTTTACTGGCCGGATCCGAGTACCTCAAGCTTGGGTGAGATTCCTGCCCAGGAGCCGGGAGCTCATCTTCGGAAAGGAGGGGTCTTCGGGTTAGGAGAACAAGGCTGCCCTTTTCTCCCTTTTCTTGGGACAAGCACGAGGCTGCCATTTAACTGATAACTCAACCCCAGGCACAGCTGTGCCTCTGTGCCAGCGGTCTCCACCCTAACACTGCCACCCGACACCCCCCAGTTGCGTGTCCCGTGCCACATGGTCTGTGCCGGCGTGCCCCACCCTAACACTCCTTCCCCTGGTAGTTACGTGTCCCGGTACCACGTGAAAGACTCCTCGCGCCATGTCATCCTGGGTACCCAGCAGTTCAAACCCAATGAGTTCGCCAGTCAGATCAACCTGAGCGTGGAGAATGCCTGGGGCATCCTGCGCTGCGTCATCGACATCTGCATGAAGCTGGAGGAGGGCAAGTACCTCATCCTCAAGGACCCCAACAAGCAGGTCATCCGTGTCTACAGCCTGCCCGACGGCACCTTCAGCTCCGATGAGGACGACGAGGAGGAGGAGGAGGAGGAAGAGGAAGAAGAAGGTGTGTAGCAAGCTTCCCTCAGAAGTCTGGCGTGAGCTGTGGGCTGGTTGGGGCTCAAGCGCTGCAGCCTCAGTCCTCTAACCTCAGTGGAAAACTCCAGGAATTCCCTGAGGCTTCACTTGGTATGGCATTCAGTCTAGTTCCAGGAGCCATTTCCAGAGCCTTTAGAGCACATGATAGGGTTGGCGAGGAGAGTTAGGGCAGGAAAGAAATGTCTAGAGGAAGGTCTAGAAGTCCCTGATACTAGCCAGCGGTCCCAGGGAGGAATGATGCTCCAGGTTCATGCTAGGCCTTAAATCGTTCTCTCACCTGCTTCACCGGTTGGTGACTGAAGGAAATACCTGGTAGTCCTCTGAGGTTCTGAATGGTTTCACATCTGAGTGAAAGTGTTGAAAATCATAAGCAGTTCACCAGTTTGATGTAACCTTTGTATCTTTCAGAGGAAGAAGCCTAAACCAGACGGTGATGTGGAACTGGCATCTGTGATTGCTTCGAGCCTGGAGGACCCTGAATACCTAGTGGGATGTGTGTCTGATTCTTGCTCTCTGAAGCTAGGCCATTGAAATAAATTCTGTTTAGTCCCTTACCTTCATCTGTGCCTACGTTATGACCGACAGCCCTTCTTCCTTCTCCGAGTAGCCCTTCAGAGAGGGAGGGTGAGACGCAGCAGAGTCTCTCTAGAGTTCATAATCTGGGTTCCCTCCTTTGTTCTCAGCATTAGTGGTTTTACATTCCTGCTAGAAGGTGAATGCCCTTGGGTTTTTTGTTCTTGGAACCCCTTGAAATTATCCTTTCCCAGGGAGTGAGGTCCATTGTGAGGTCCCCATAGGAAGTCCGTTTCACAAGCACAAGCTGGCTACATGCCAGACCCAGCTGCCGCCCTGAGACACACATCACTGTAAAGATGAAGCAGGGCAGTCTTTGAAGCTTGAGGTGAGGTCGCTGCTGTGAAGGAGACCGCTTCAGAACATCCTGGTGGATGTTCCACAGGGTGTTGATTGTAATGGTTTGTATAAACTTCCCTGATAGCCCAGTTCGTAAAGAATCCACCTGCAATGCAGGAGACCCCAGTTCGATTCCTGGGTCGGGAAGATCCCCTAGAGAAGAGATTGGCTACCCACTCCAGTATTCTTGGGCTTCCCTTGTGCCTCAGCTGGTAAAGAATCCACCTGCGGTACGGGAGACCTGGATTTGATCCCTGGGTTGGGAAGATCTGGAGAAGGGAAAGGTTACCCACTCCAGTATTCTGGCCTAAAGAATTCCACAGACTGTATAGTCCATGGGTTCGCAAAGAGTCAGACACAACTGAGCAACTTTCACTCTCACTTGGCATGGGCTAGTGATGTGATCTCAAGCCGGCACCCTCAAAGCATGGTGTCATAAACAAATATCTCATCCTGACACAGAACTGTGATGCTGGTGGAAGTGATGCCATTATACAGATGAGAAAACTGGCTCCACTTTTGGGTAGCCGTCCTAAATTTAACAATTTTGATCAAAATGATTGAGCCTCAGAAAGCAAGCAAAAATGTATTGGACTTCATTGTCCAAGTTACTAGGAAAACCGTATTAACGTCTGCTTCTTGGGGAGTTCGGTGTAGGTGGAGTCTTAGAAAATTCACATTATAGTGTGACAAGTGTGGGGTTTCAAGGTCAGGCTGGTACTCCCCAAGCTGAACCCAGCAGAATTATCTGGAACAAGTGGCCCAAAAACATCTTAACAGCAACCTCCACCTGTTTCATGTCTTTCATCTGTCCTCTACTTCCACCAACTTGATGGCTGTAAATAGCCCTGCCTCAAAACGGAAGCATTCTACAGTGCAGGCTCAGCCTAGTCTGAAGGCCCTGCCATACCTTATCAGGCCTAATTTCCCAGTACAAGATAAGACCAGCAGTTTTAAGTAATTATTTGTCCACACCCATTCTCATGATCATCGTAACTACTAAGAAGTTGACCTCCCTAGCTTCATTTTTGGTTAGGTACTTTTGTCTGCTTTCAGTGTTTATTCATCAAATTACTAAGGGCCTCCTCTATGTCAGATACTGATGGAAGCCCTGAGGTCACTATAATGATTAAGATTCATCTCTGCTCTAACAGGAGCTTTTCTCTGATGCTAATAACAGCCTAGAAAAAAATAGATAAATGGCATTCCTAAGGGTGTACTTAGGTCTGAGAGCTCAAGAAAGACTTTCTAGAGAAGTTTCAGTGATGAAAAGCTGGAAAACCAGTGTTTTTCCAAACTCACCATGGCTGCCTTCCCACTGGAACCCTCAGCCCCATCTCACAGGACTGCTTAACAGCTCTTGAATTTCTTACTTTATTCATAGATGCACTGTGTTCTGTGCAGGTAAATCTCATTCAGGATTCACATTTCACCTCGGGAAAGCCAGCCCCGGTCATCCAGTTCACTTGAATGGGGTGCAGGGTCACCCAGTCATCCTCTATATTGCCTCCACTTCAGCCACAGTTGCTGAGCATGAGCAGTGGATTTGGGCTTAAGTGTCTACACTGCTCTGTCATAGGCCCCTTTGTTTACAATATTACCAATGATAAGATAAAAATTTCCATTTTAAGGCAAGACAAGGAAGGTTAAAACCTCCTCCCTCCCCTTTAGTGTGCATTGTGTTTCCATGTTATGCATTAACCACAAGTCCTCAATGGCAGAAATAACCTGTTCAACCCTAAAGTTCAATTTTTCTTCTGGTGCCAGTCATGGAACTCCTTAGGAGATAACATTCATTTCTCAGTCCTGTAAGGGGTCACAATGACCCACCACTTGCTTTGTTCATGCAGACATCTTTGTTGAACTTTATGTACAATGCCAATGTGCCATTTCCCTTAAAGACAGTAATGGGGGCAGAAAGGACTGGTCAGATGACCTGGGGAGTTACTGGGCTGCACCTAATGAAAGCTCTCGGCTTAAATACTTCCTTAGGAAAGAATGTTGCTAGCTATATTTTGGAGAAGGCGATGGCACCCCACTCCAGTACTCTTGCCTGGAAACTCCCATGGACGGAGGAGCCTGGTGGGCTGCTGTCTATGGGGTCGCACAGAGTCGGACACGACTGAGCGACTCCACTTTCACTTTTCACTTTCATGCATTGGAGAAGGCAATGGCAACCCATTCCAGTGTTCTTGCCTGGAGAATCCCAGGGACGGGGGAGCCTGGTGGGCTGCTGTCTATGGGGTCGCACAGAGTCGGACACGACTGAAGCGACTTAGCAGCAGCAGCAGCAGCTATATTTCACATGTTCTGCCTATTTTACAAGACTTTTTTTTTTTTTTTTTTTGAGTTGCTGGTGGTCTTAGTTGTGGCACGCAAGCTGTTTGTTGCAGCCTGTGGGCTTCTCCCGAGTTGTGGTGCTTGGGCTCCTGAGCACACAGGCTCAGTAGTTGTGGCTCACAGGCTTGGTTGCCCCAAGGTATATGGGATCTTAGTTCCCCGACCAGAGATGGAACCCATGTCCCCTGCATTGGAAGGCAGATTCTTAACCAGTGGACTACCAAAGAAGTCTTTAAGACTATTGTTTCTTGCACAACCAGATGTGTGACAGAGCCTCCAATAAAAATAATGACTAGGTGACCACAACAAATACACAGTTCTACAAGGTCAATGATAGTAACAGTCTGACTCTAGATAATGGGAAGAAACTAGAGGGAATCATTACCTGAACCATAACAGGCCAGTAAGACAGGAGTTCCAGAGGCTTTTGGCTACTACTAACAGCCCAGTCCAGTAATAACACACTGAATGGCCTATCAATGATTCCTTGCCTGGTCTGGGAATGAGCATTCCTATCACCATGGGCTATATCAGTCACAGAATACCTATTAAACCTTGGTCAAAATTAAGACTGAAAGGGAAGGGACTGTAAAATAAGGAATATAGCCTCCCACCCAGTTCTACAAGAATCAAGTCATTAGCCACTTGATGACCTACATATACCATGAGAGGAATTCTGGATGAGAATTTCGACAAGGCACTTTTGTGCTCTAGGAAAACTGGTAGGACTGGCCTTCAGACAGATATTTACAAGAGAAAAATTCCTGAACCCAGTTTCTTGCATCTCCCCATACTTAAGAACTAAAACCATTAAGCTGTTGCTGCTAAGTCGCTTAATTCCTCCTAAAGAGCAACAACCTTCTACCAAGCCGTGGGCTTGATTGCATATGTCTCTTCATCAAAATCACAGATAAAACTGGCCTCCCTCCCCCACCCCTTCGTTACAGTCCCCAGAGCTGTCTGAAAGACTGTCTCCTAGATTACAGTCCTTTGTTGCTGTTCAGTCACCCAGTCTTGTCCGACTCTCTGCAATCCCATGGAGTGCAGCACACCAGGTTTCCCTGTCCTTCATGGTCTCCCTGAGTTTGCTCAAACTCATGTCCATTGAGTCGATGATGCCACCTAACCATCTGATCCTCTATCTCCCCCTTCTCCTCCTGCTCTCAATCCTTCCCAGCACCAGGGTCTTTTCCAATGAGTCAGCTCTTCCCATCAGGTGGCCAAAGTAGTGTAGCTTCAGCTTCAGTCCTTGCAATGAGTATTCAGGGTTGATTTCCCATAGGATGGACTGGTTCGATCTCCTTGCTGTTCAGGGGACTCTCAAGAGTCTTCTCCAGCACCACAATTCAAAAGGCACTCAGCCTTCTTTATGGTCTAACTCTCATCCATACATGAAAAACCATAGTTTGACTGTATGGACCTTTGTCAGCAAAGTGATGTCTCTGTTTTTTAACATGCTGTCTACATTTGTCATAGCTTTTCTTCCAAGGAGCAAGCGTCTTTTAATTTCATGGCTGCAGTCACCGTCTGTGGTAACTTTGGAGCCCAAGAAAATAAAGTCTGTCACTGTTTCCATTGTTTCCCCATCTATTTACCATGAAGTGATGGGACCAGATGCCATGATCTTAGTTTTTTGAATGTTAAGTTTTAAGCCAGCTTTCAGTTCAGTTCAGTCACTCAGTCATGTCCAACTCTTTGTGACCCCATGAATCACAGCACGCCAGGCCTCCCTGTCCATCGTCAACTCCCGGAGTTCACTCAAACTCACGTTCATCGAGTCAGTGATGCCACCCAGCCATCTCATCCTCTGTCGTCCCCTTCTCCTCCTACCCCCAATCCCTCCCAGCATCAGAGTCTTTTCCAATGAGTCAACTCTTCGAATGAGGTAGCCAAAGTACTGGAGTTTCAGCTTTAGCATCATTCCTTCCAAAGAACACCCAGGGCTGATCTCCTTTAGAATGGACTAGTTGGATCTCCTTGCAGTCCAAGGGACTCTCAAGAGTCTTCTCCAACACCACAGTTCAAAAGCATCAATTCTTTGGCACTCAGCCTTCTTCACAGTCCTACTCTCACATCCATACATGACCACTGGAAAAACCATAGCCTTGACTAGACAGACCTTTGTTGGCAAAGTAATGTCTCTGCTTTTCAATATGCTATCTAGGTTGGTCATAACTTTTCTTCCAAGGAGTAAGCGTCTTTTAATTTCATGGCTGCAGTCACCATCTGCAGTGATTTGAAGCCCAAAAAGATAAAGTCTAACACAGTTTCCATTGTTTCCCCATCTATTTCCCATGAAGTGATGGGACCAGATGCCATGATCTTCGTTTTCTGGATGTTGAGCTTTAAGCCAACTTTTTCATTCTCCTCTTTCACTTTCATCAAGAGGCTTTTTAGTTCCTCTTCACTGTCTGCCATAAGGGTGGTGTCATCTGCATATCTGAGGTTATTGATATTTCTCCCAGCTTTAGGTTGGCTCAATTAAAGTTCTCCATTTCTTCCTTAGATAGGCAATTAATTGTTAATTGATATCAAGCACATAAAACGGGCTTCATAAATTAATAAAAAGTTTGGAAAGAGCTCATGATTTGGAGTATAAATGGTGGGGGGGGGGGGTGTTAATTCCACACTCCAGTTCTCAACTCTATGATCTTAATTAAGCAAACCCCCTCTGAGTGCCATTTGGCTAGTCAGCTACATTATATAGGAAACAGCCCCTGCTGCTGCTGCTGCTGCTGCTGCTAAGTCGCTTCAGTCGTGTCCAACTCTGCGCGACCCCATAGAGGGCAGCCCACCAGGCTCCGCGGTCCCTGGGATTCTCCAGGCAAGAACAATGGAGTGGGTTGTCATTTCCTTCTCCAATGCATGAAAGTGAAAAGTGAAAGTGAAGACGCTTAGTCGTGTCCGACTCTTAGCGACCCCATGGACTGCAGCCTACCAGGCTCCTCTGTCCATGGGATTTTCCAGGCAAGAGTACTAGAGTGGAGCCCCCCTCTTCTGATGGAAGATCAAGTCAGTCCTGTTTGTTACTTAGTGAAGGATAGACTGAATCATTGTAGCGAAAACTCCTTAGTTGCCTTACTGGTCCTGGTTTCACCAACTTGGTTTCCAGTTTCAAAGTACTGGGTAGCCAACTACTCCTTTCCCACATTAATGAAGTGTCACGGGGGCTTATCTCCCAAAGTCATCTGCTCCCGTGCCTGCCTTACAAGCATAAATATACAGTTTTAAAGAGCTCCGCGCCCTTGCCAGATTCGATCTTCAACCCTGCCACCACCCTCCCTGCGGGTGCGGGCCGGCGGCACAGCACGTGCGCTTCGCTCGCTGGCACCCTGGCGCCCAGCCCTGGCCAGCCCCGCCCGCCGTGTCGCGCCTCGCCACGTGACCCTGCCCCCTGCCATTGGCCGGGCGGGAGAGGCGGGGCCGCCGCGGAGGCGCGGGCCGGCCGATTGCGGCCTGACTCGGCTGCGGGCTGTCTCCGGAGCGGCTGGGAGGTTCGAGCTCTGTGCGCGCGGTGGGCCGGCGGGCGGGGAGGCGGGAGCTGCGGGCGTGGGCACAGCGCACGCGTGGGGAGCGGCTCCCGGATGCCGCGCGTCTGCAGGAGAGTGGCCTCGCGCGGCTCCGCGGCAGGTGTGCCGGGGCATCCCTGTCACGTGACCGAAGAGGCCAGGGCGCCGGGCGCGGGAGGGGGACAGGACCGTGCAGCCCAGTCCTCCTCCAGGCTGGAGCCGGGAGCGCGGGGGCGAGGCCAAAAGACGTGACTCTCAAGCGTCTGGCCTCGGGAAGCCCTAGGAGGGTGTTGGGCACCCCAGAAATTAGGGGAAATTAGGGAAGATACCCACCCTTTTATTACCATGGCAATAAGGAGTCCGGCGCCCCTGGGAAGTAAGGTCGTGAGGAAGATGGAGGGGTTCGGGACTCCTGGAGGGAGCCCAGATCCGAGCTAGAAACGATGCAGTCTGGGCAGTTGAGGTCAGAGGTCTTTGGGTTCTGGCTGCGCCCTAAATCGCAGTGAGCGCTCGGGGAAGCCCTTGCCTCTCTCTAGGCCCCCAGTTCCTGGCTCCCGTCCCCCAGCCTCGAGGGGCCTAGCTTGGTCCGAGGCCTCACCCCTTTGGTCTGCCGTAGGATGGGCCTCTCCACCGCCGCCCCGCTGTGGGGCGCCCCGGGGCTGCTCCTGACCATCGCCCTGCACCTGGCTCTCTACCTGCGCCCTGCCCAGGCCTGGGCGCCCGTGCATCGGGACTACTGCGTCCTGGGCGCCGGGCCCGCGGGCTTGCAGATGGCCTACTTCCTGCAAAGGGCAGGCAGAGACTACATGGTATTCGAACGCGCCCCAGTGCCGGGCAGCTTCTTCACGCGCTACCCCCGGCACCGCAAGCTCATCAGCATCAACAAGCGGTACACCGGCAAGACCAATGCCGAGTTCAACCTGCGTCACGACTGGAACTCTCTGCTCAGCCACGACCCCCGGCTGCTCTTCAGACACTACTCGGACGCTTACTATCCCGACGCCAACGACATGGTGCGCTACCTGAGCGACTTTGCAGAGCGGCTGGGGCTTCACGTGCTGTATAACACAACCATTGCCCACGTCACTGTGAACAAGGATCGCGGGGCCTGGAATGGCCATTACTTCATCCTGACCGACCACCGGGGCCAGGCATACCAGTGTAGGTAAGGAACCTGGCTGCAGAGCTCACCTGCTGAAGCTGGGGCTTTCTGGGAGGAAGAAAACCCATTGGTTGGCCCATAGGTGTGGGAGAAATGGGAGGAAAAGGGCATTTCAGCCCATCTTTGGTGGTGATTTAGTCGCTAAGTCATGTCCAACTCTTGGGAACCCATGGACTGTAGCCCACCAGGCTCCTCTGTCCATGGGATTCTCCAGGCAAGAATACTGTACTGGGTTGCCATTTCCTTCTCCAGGGGATATTCCGAACCCAGGGATCAAACCTGGGTCTTCTGCATTGCAGGCACATTCTTTATGGACTGAGCCAACTGGAAAGCCCCCTCCCCATCTTTGTTCCCACTGAAATCCAGTACACAGAGGTTCAGTTCATCCATCATTTCCCAGGTGTTTCCTAGAAATGTGTGTGCCCAAAGATATTTGAAAATTCTGACCATTTCTTTCCTCCAGGATTTTTCAGTCTTAAATATTTTCACATTCACTGAAGGGCTCCAACATTGGGTAAAATATTCAGCATTATCTGAGCTTATGCACCTACAACCCCTTTTTGTAGCGCATCTCCTAGAACTTGCATTCCCCAAAATTCATTCTGAGAAATGCTGGCAAGTGTCCAGTAAGTGTTAGCTGGGCTCGGTAGGATTTCAGAACTGAATGAGAGCCAGGCACAACAGGCAGGGCTGCTAGCATTCAGCTTTAGCTTGCTTTGGCTTGGGAGAAAGCTTAATATTGTGTAGACAACTCCAACTCAGAGTTACACATTCTACTGTGTTTGTTTAATCCTCACAAGGACCCTATGAAGGAGGTTCACTGATCCCCATTTTATGAATGACAAACTGAGGCTCAGAGAAGCTAAGTAACTGGTATTCTGTCACACGGCTAATAAGTAGCAGCTGCCACTTGACTGCACTTGTCTTTCTGACTCTGAAGCCTGTGTTCTTAACGCCCCACCAGACTGACTCCCCCTTCCTGGTTGTCAGCCTAGCACCTGGCCCCAGGCAGGTGCTCCATCACAGTTCATCTTCTCAAGCCTTTTGCCTGAGGCCCAGCCTTATTCCTTGCTTGTTACAGCCTAGGGAGCGGGGTCAGTTTGGACCCTCGCATCTTAGGACTTAGAAGTGCTACAGTATAGGGGAGTCAGATGTAAGCCAGTGGACAGCTCAGAAAACAAGGGGGGATGGGGGCTGCCCAAGCCTTTTCTCCAGACCACCTGTTCCTGTCTTTGAAACTATCTTGTTATCCACTCTTTCCTCTGCAGGCCGCAGGGTCCAGCTCCTGGCTTGCCCACCACAAGATTATAATCCCCATCAGCAGAAAGAGCAGGACTCTGAAATTAGGCTGGGCTTTGGTCAGATTCTAGCTCTGCTATCTGAGGAGCTATGGAGTCCATGGGCTCACTTGGAGCCAGCAGTCTTCACCTGTAACACAGGCCAAATAACACCGACGCAGACCTGCTCTGAGCAGTGAGATGAGTCAGAAAGTACTTAGTATAGGGACTCGTACAGAATCTCTGCTCAGCAGATTCTGCATCTATCAGGGAAGTAAGAAAGGGGAAAGCAGAGTGTCTGGTTTCATTTTCATGATGAAGGTGGTACTTGGTATGGCTATGGCTGCTGTGTTCAAAATTAAGTGAATTATTCAGTTTCTCATGGTGTCACCCTCTCTAGAGTCAGAAATTAAAACTGATTCTCACGTTTGGTATAATCCCAGAAAGGTGAAAACAAACTATACCCAAAGGATCATTTCAGTGAGGGGGCTGAGGTAAAGTGTCAGATACACTGGGCCAGGTCAGGAAGTAGGTAAAGGAATGAATGACCTGCTTTCCTTTAGGACCTAGCAGTCTGGGTGGGGCCGGCGAGCCAGGCGGCAGGCCCAAAGAGGGATTTTTTTACTTAGTGGTCTCATAGCTGAGAGGATAAGCCATCCTCCCTCTGTCCCCCACCTGCAGCGTCCTTCTTGTGGCCACCGGCTTGTCGGTCCCCAACCAGGTGGACTTCCCTGGCTCCGAATATGTGGATGGGTATGAGTCCGTGTCTGTGGATCCCAAGGACTTCGAGGGTCAGAATGTGCTGATCCTAGGCCGGGGGAACTCGGCCTTTGAGACAGCAGAGAACATCTTCAGTGTCACCAACTTTATCCATATGCTGAGCCGCTCCCGGGTCCGGCTCTCCTGGGCCACCCACTACGTCGGAGACCTCAGGTATGCTGGGAGGTGTGTGTGCTGCCCTGCCCCACCCCTCCCCCCCCCACCCCGACTAAGCACCCCTGCCCCTGAGTCTCCTTCACCTAGCACAGACACTTCTCTGTCTCTCCTGACATTCACTTGGGCCCCCAGGGCCATCAACAATGGCCTGCTGGACACCTATCAGCTTAAGTCCCTGGACGGGTTGCTCGAGTCCGACCTGACAGACTTGGCCATCGTGAAAGACCACAAGGGCAAGTTTCACATCACTCTGAAGCTCTTCATGGAGGAGTTCTTCAACCAGAGTTCCGACGCCATCCCCCTCCCCCAGGACAACAATGACAACTTTGCCATGCGCGTGGCCTATGACCGGGTCATCCGCTGCCTGGGCTGGAAGTTTGACTTCTCCATTTTCAGCAAGTGAGTCCAGATGGAGGGGAGGAACTAGATCTCTCAGCAAAGCCCTCGGGTTCAGGCCCCGGGTGGACAAGGAGACACCGAAGGGCCTGAACGGATCTTCCTGTCAGGTCACACGGGGACCCAGAGCCCAGGCTCCAGTCAGGCTTGAGTCCTGGCTGTGTCCCTGCCCCACCACATCTTGACCCTGAAGGTCAGTTATTCTGTCTGTTCAATGGACATGATCATACCTGCCTTCTAGGGTTGGGGTGTGGTTTAAATTAGCTCAGTGCCAGGCCTGTAAAAAGTGTTTCATACACAGCAGTGATTTTAATTCACAACCCTCTCCACTCACAGGTCACTCCGACTCTCTTCAGGGAGTGAACTCAGCGAGAAATACCCCCTGGTCAGAGCCAGCTATGAATCCAAAGGGAGCCGGGGCCTCTTCATCCTGGGGACTGCCAGCCACTCAGTGGATTACCGGAAATCTGCTGGGGGTTTCATCCATGGATTCCGATACACAGGTGAGCCTGGCAGAGAGGGCCGCTGTCCCCAGAAAGAACCATCCCTAGGGTCTGCAAACACATGCCTTATTCCCTTAGAGCACTCTTAAAGGGATTGCTTATCAGCAGTGATTGTCATAAATTCCCATCTGGGGCAGACAGCAGTGGGTTTTCATGGTCTGAGGATATGTCTAGAGCAGGGGTTCCCAACCCCTGAGCTATGGCCCAGTACCATTCTGTGGCCTATTAGGAACCAGGCCGCACAGCAGGAGGTGAGCGAGCAAAACTTCATGTATATTTATAGGAGCTCTCCATCACTCACAGTGCTGCCTGAGCTCCTCCTTCTGTGGGATCAGTGGCGGCATTAGATTCTCATAGGAGTGCAAACCCTACTGTGAACTGTGAGTGCGAGGGATCTAGGTTGTGTGCTCCTTATAAGAATCGTCCCCAAACCATCCCCTTCCCCCCTCCAGTCTGTAGAAAAGTTGTCTTCCATGAAACCAGTCCCTGGTGCCAAAAAGGTTGGGGCCCGCTGGTCTAGAGAAGTCCCAGATAAGGTGTAACCTGGGGGTGCATGCTCCATGCGTCAGCCCTGTGTGGGTGACGTACCTACACTGGCAGTAATGCTGAGCCTGGGGACAGCTCACCTCGGGGAACGGCTGGGTGGTCTCAGACTGTGAGGCTCCCTAAGCCTGTCGGCCCTCCCCTGACATCAGAGAGGTAAATGAGGTGAACTCTCTTCTCCGTGGGGCCATAGTAAGGACTAAATAAGGTAATTCCTGGAGGCAGTGCACCTGAAAAGCGTTGTGTACACATAAACTCTTTGGATACCAACAAATTTCATTAAAAATGGCACTTAGATTATCTCAGCTCTTTTTTTAAAACTCTCGGTACCAACGGTGCCAGTTTTCTACACTCTGGGTAGCCCATTGGATGGGTGCTTTATTGCATGACTAGTGTTACACAGGCCAGTTAATTTGACCATAAAAACACCATAAGGGTCCTTCTTCCTGATGTTTCTGCATCTAATTTGATGCCTCACTTGCCTTGATGCTAGTTTCTGCATTTCACTCTCCTTCCAGTTTGGCATGGAAAGATAATCATGTTTTGCTGTTGATTTCCAGATGATATATTTTATACCCCATGTGTGCTGTCAGGGAAGAAAACCAAGGAGAGAGTGTTCGCTGTCTGTTTACCAAAATATTTGCAGACTGCACACACACAGACACACTCACACGGAATAGGAAGAGTCTCCCTCTCCAGCTGTGTCCCCAGCAGGAAACCCTCCTCACATTCCTATACACGCCACCCTCCCTGTACCCGCTGTCCTGGCAGGTCCTGCCCCTTCTCTCTTGCCTCCCCCGTCCCTTGATCTTTCTCCAGATCACTTTCTTCTTTTTTTTTTTTTGACCGTGCTGGGTCTTCGTTGCTGCGTGGGCTTTTCTCTAGGTGCAGCAAGCACGGACTACTCCTCTAGTTGCCGTGTGTGTCTTCTCATTGTGGTGGCTTGTCTTGTTGCAGAGCATGGACTCTAGGGTGCCTGGGCTTTAGTAGTTGTGGCTCCTGGGCTCTAGAGCACAGGCTCAATAGTTATGGCACATGTGATTAGTTGTTCCGAGGCATGTGGGATCTTCCCAGACCAGGGATCAAACCCACGCCTCCTACATTGGCAGGTGGATGCTTTATCACTGACCCATCTGGGAAACCCCACCTATCTCACATTCTCAATCCTTCCAACAACCCCATAAGACAGATCTTGTTATTTCAGTTCCCTTTTTCATAGAAGGAAATGGGGGCACAGAGAACGTAAGTCACTTATCCAAAGTCGCCCAGCCAACAGAAAGCAGCGGTGGCATCTGAATCCACACCTGTCTGACTCAAAGGCTCCCAGCTCACCACTGAGTTTCAGGCAAATGCGAAACAGTTCTGGGTGGACAGGCCACTGAGACCTGTGGTCACTATTCCTGGCTGAGGACCCGCCTAGGGGGAGGGGCAGTGCAGCTGTACACGGTATATCCTGCCCGACCTTGCTCATCATTCAGCTGAGAAACAGGTCCCAAGGGAGGCAAGTAGAAAACAGCAAAGCAGAGGAAAGCCACAGAAGACGAGAGATGGTAGCTGCGGAAGGTAGGGCCTGCTGGGAGCCCTGCCCCTCCCTTCCCCCGTCACTCCATCCCAGCCTCGCTTGCCTGACTCAGGGCCTCTTTGTCTCTCCTGACTGGTCTTCCTGCCACTGGTCTCTCTGGCTTCCCATCCAGCCACTCTGATACCCACCAAAACACTGTTGTTTGAACAACATGTCCGAACAAAAAACAGGGGCTCCCCAGCCAGTTCCTCGGTATGGTGTCCAGAGCTTCATACAGGAGAGCACCAGCTCGGCTGCCCAGCCTGCCCTTGCCTCCTTTTCAGAATGCGCCCATTTCTCTCAAGGTTTTATGTCTTTGCACCTGTGCTCCTTTTGTCTGGCCACCTGCCCCACTCCCCTAGCCATGTAATTCCTCAGCCTTTCACAAAACTCAGCCTAACCTTGTTTCCTCCAGAGAACCAGGTTTCTGTCTGTCTGTCTCATGAGCCTGAACATCCTTTCCTGGGACCGTTGGCAGACCGAGTCTCTTGTCACGTGAATTGTCTGTGTCTTTGCCATTATTAGACTTGGGTGTTGTGCTGATTCATTTCGAGGAGGCAGGCAGCTGTGTGGGGTGGCTCAGTGTCACAGCTGTGTAAGGGCAGCCCCAGGTCCACAGAAAATGTTCCCTGTTGTTGGAGATAACTGTTTCTTCTCTATCCTTCCAGAAATATACAAAGTATCTCAAAGTAGAACTGAGATTGGGTTTTGGCTGTGAAGGAGAGGAAGCCATCAGAGGTTCTCCATCTGGGAGTCTCTGACAGACATGGGGGCTATGGGGAGACGAGAGGTTGCAGAGAAAGGCTCTGGGTCTGGTGTGGACGTGTCTCATGTGCAGTGGCAGGACTTTTACATGCAGGTGGCCTAAAGCAGAAACAGGCAGTCTCAGGCCTGGGGACCAAATCTAGCCACACCCATTCATTTCACGGTCCTCTCTGGTTGCTGTCCCACCAGAGGAGAACTGAGTCACCCGACAGACACCGTTAAGCCAGAAACACTTCCCCTCCAGCCCTTCTCAGAAAACCTGTACAACCCTCCTCTAAAGCTCTGAACACACATCTTCTCAGAGCCATGCACACGAGTGTGTCCCGAATCAGAGCTGATGGGGACTCTGCGTCCTCCCAGAGGTGAAAGGTAACATTTTAAAGGCAGCTTGCCATTCTCCCTCTGGCCGTTTCAGTGCGTGCCGTCCACCGGCTGCTGGAGCAGCGCCACCACGGCGTGGCCTGGCCCTCCACCGAGCACCCCATCACACACCTGGCCAGTGCCATCATCCGGCGCATCAACGAGGCCTCTGGGCTCTACCAGATGTTCAGTGTTCTGGCCGACGTGGTCCTGCTGAAGGAGTGAGTCGTCCTCCCCGTCTCCTGCCCCCATCCCCACCAGCTTACCCCCCTACTCTGTCTTGCTCTTCTTTTCCTGTTGCATGTGTGGAACAGCCCAGTGGTTCCTTCCTAAGATGGAGAAGGCTGGGGACTGGGGTGGCAGAGAGGGAGGGGACTGGGCTCTTCTGGGGAAAATCAACATCATGAGCTCTGCTGACAGACGGATTGACAGACATGGGTATGACGACAGCTTTGCCACTTTCTACCAGTGTGATCTGGGACAGGTTATCCTCTCTGAGCCTTTCTTTCATCTGCAAAATAGAGCTAATAACATTGACCTTGCAGGGCTGTAGGAAGGAGTAAAGATAACTGATGGAAAGCATCTGGCACTAAACACATAAGCAGTGGCCTGCAGCGATGACAGATGACCACCTGTGGGGATTTAAGAGCTCCCTGGGCCAGCCAGCTCCTTATCAAAGAAGTGATAAGCAACAGATCACAGAGGTCACTCCCTTAGAAGGAAACCTTCAGGAGCAGGGAAGGGAGCAGAGCTGGGGGTGGGGGCGGGGGAGTGTGTGGTCTGAAAGGACAGGTGGCAGGTGAGAAGCCACAGAAGGAACAGCCTGGTCCAGAGCCAGTGGGTGCAGCAGCACACCAGGTTGAGGGACATGCAGGAAACTCAGAGGTGCTTAGAGCAGAACCTCCCTCATCACGCTTGACTCCTGTCTCTCTCACACCCATTCACCACTCACACCATTCTTAGATCCTGTCCACTCTACCTTCAAACTGTGTTTAGAACCTGCCTGCCTCTCAGTAGCCCCACCACTGCCACCTTGGTCTGGACACCAAAAGCATCCCCCTCCTGCACTGATACAGCAGCCTCTCGCCTTGGCCCCCATGGTCTGCTCTCAACACGGTGGCTGGAATGATTCTTTTAAAACTTGAGTCACTTGGAATTCACCCTTTTCAGTACCCTCTGAAGGCCCTCAACCCCACTTCCTGGGCCAGGAGACTTTCCCATCGTGGCACACATGGCCCTCCTTGACCTGCCCCTGCTGACCTCTCCTGCCCCTCACTGTCGGCTCCACTGGGGCCCCACCAGCCTCCTTCCTGTCTCTGGAGCACTCAGAGGCCTTCACTCCCTCGTAGGGCTTCTCTGTCACTGGTCTCAGCCTGTCTCACCCTTTCCCTGGACACCCATTCAGGTTCCTCCCGGCTTTCTGACACCTGTAAGTCTAGGCTCTAGTAGTATTCAGGTGAGATGCTCGGATCTCATCAGTCTGTATGCTGTTTGATGGCCGCTTCTAGGAAGGAGAGGTGGTGCGTGCACAGCACACACGCTCCTGTCACCTCTGCTGAAGCACCCAGGGTCTCACCCCAGTTGTGTGCCCCTGTCCCCAGGAATGCCACCACCTTTGAGTATCTGGAGGAGTTCCCCATGCAGATGCTGGCACAGCTGGAGACAATCACAGGAAAGAGGGCGAGGCACGGCCTCTTCGTCATCAACATGGAGTATGGCCGGAACTACTCTGGGCCCGACAAGGACGTCTTCTTTTCTGACCGCTCTGTGGGGCACATGGAAGACGCCTGGCTGTCCAACTTCCTCCATCCTGTCATCTACTACTACAGGCACCTCCCCACCGGTGAGCCGGGGCCCCCCTCAGACGCCAACACCATTACGCCTTCATGCGGTACCCTCAGCTGATGAAAGGGGGAACACCAGGGGCCCTGCCCAGAGTCTCAGTGGAGCAAGCGGTCTATGAATGATCAATGCCGTCCCCAGATTCTGACCCACAGCAGGCCACACATGGAGTGCCGTGATTGCCTCCAGTAGTAAGAGGGACAGTGTTGTCACTGTGTCCAGAGAAGGCTGACCTTGGAGTGAGACGGGGGATGGAAGGTGGTCTGGAGACTGACTCTAGGGGGAACAGCAAAGGGACAGGAGCAGATTAGCACAGGAAGGGAGCAGGAGGGCTGGGCAGTGTTCCCAGGGTCGTCCTTCCCTCGCTGTGTGACCTTGCACCATTACTTGACCCCTCTGAGCCTCAGCTTGCTCGTGTGTGAAATGGGGTGGCAGCGATACCCTCCATGTAAGAGGAGAATGGATGAGATAACACAGAATGCCAGCATGGTGCCCTGTACAGAGTAGTTATGGACAGATGGCCTACCTGGGGAACACAAATCCTGCCTCCAAACTTGAAGGGATATCACCTGGAAGAGGATGATCTAAAATTAGGGGTTGTACCAGAGGGCAGAGGAAGTGTTAGCGGGTAGAAGTGACAGGAACCCAGGTTCACACTCATAAGCAGCAGCTCATCCTGAAAGCTGCCGAGGCTGGGACAGGCCCCTCACAGTTTCCTGGTACAGGAATGGTCATGGCTTGGTGCCTGTGATGGGGACACACAGAGGGGCACCCCACCAGATAGGAAACTGGACTAGAGGGGCCCTAAGACCCCTTGGAGACAGGACCCAGAGCCTACTCACAGAAAGACCAGTTTCAAAGCAGCCGCAACAGATCTCAGTCCGTGGAAGTCTTAGAAGCAAACCAAGTTCAAGTGACTGGTCTTAGTTCCTCCCCCTGACACCACAGGAGTGAGTCTGGCCTAGTCCCTCTCCTTCACATCAGCCTTTCAGACATTTGGAAGGACAGCTTGAACCAGCTGACCAGAGGGGTGTCAGGAAGGTCAAGCAGAAGAGGATGGGGGGGGCAGCACCGGGCTGCAGCTCTGGGAAGCCGTGCACTCGCTCTGAAGTGGTGCCCTCTCCTCCCCACAGAGCAGGAGGTGAGGTTCCGCCCGGCAGGCTGGCCGCTTCCGAGGCCCTCAGCCCTCCACCACGTCGTGGAAGATTTCCTGACGGACTGGACGGCCCCGGTGGGACACATTCTGCCCCTGAGGCGCTTCCTGGAGAACTGTTTGGATACCGACCTGCGAAGCTTCTATGCAGGTAAGTTAGGTTCCCAGGAGGACAGAGAGACTGAGCTGGAAGGTGAAGAAGACCAGGTAGACCAGCGCCCTGTGGAACTTTAGGACGCACGTCTGGAAACCCGCACCTGAGACGTCTGTCTCCTATGACCCCTCCCAGTACAGCACACCTGCAGACACTAGCGCTTCCCAGGTAGCACTAGTGGTAAAGAGCCCACCTGCCTACGCAGGAGACATAAGAGACGCAGGTTCGGTCCCTGGGTCTGGAAGAGCTCCTGGAGGAGGAAATGGCAACCCACTCCCATATTCTTGCCTGGAAAACTCCATGGACAGAAGAGCCTGGCGGGTTGTAATCCATGGGGTCGCAAAGAATTGGACAGGGCTGAAGCAACTTAGCATGCATGCATGCAGACACTGAGTAAAACGTCTTCTTTAAAGAACTTACAGGAAAATAAGGGAACCCCCCAGAAGCCAGACACTAAGAAAAGCATGCACACACACCGGAGGTGGTGATGTCTGCTGGTCATCAGGGGTCTAGAGCCTGCGTAACTGACCAGCACTTGGGGATGGCAAGGCGAGGCTGGAGCAGGGTAGGAGGTCCGTATGTGTGTACTTAGTTGCTCACTTGTGTCTGATTCTTCTACGACCCATGAACTATAGCCCGCCAGGCTCCTCTGTCCATGGGATTTTCCAGGCAGGAATACTGGAGTGAGCTGCCATTTCCTTCTCCAGGGGATCTTCCCAACCCAGGTATCAAACCCGCGTCTCCTGTGTCTCCTGCATTGGCAGGCAGGTTCTTTACCACTAATACCACCTGGGAAGCCCTAAGAGGTCGGTACAGAAAACCTCAAATAAAGCCAGGGTCTCAGTGGGTAAGCTAGGAGCCAGAAAGCACTCCCAGGAGAGACAGGAGATGCAGGATTTTTCGCTCTGTGTAGAGTGCAGGGGGAAAAACCTCCTTTGAGAATTTCCATCCACTAAGCCTCATTCATATGAGTTTGGGGCCAAAGTTCACACTGTCATCTTGATGCAGAAATCACAGGCATCATTGCAAGTCTTCTGTGAGGAAATAGACTTTAAAGCCAGACCTCAAAGAATTCCCACAGATAAAGTTCTCTGGAAGATGAACTCCCAAGCAGAAATCACTAACACGTAAGAACTCAAATGACCATGCGGGAGTGTCAACAGAAACAACACTGTTGGATCAAACCTACAGGGACTGTATGAATTGGAGTGGTCAGAGAGAAGATGTAAAGTATGTATAGATTCTGTGAATAAGTAAAAAAGGGGTTACTAAAAACAGAATGGAAGGATATTGAATGGGCAATTTTGAGAAAGGTCCAAGTAGAACCTCTGGAAATAAAAGTATCAACTTGTAATTAGAACTCAGTGTCAGGGTTAGTAGCACATTAGACATAGATGAAGGGAAAATTGGTGAATTGGAAGACAGCTCTGATAGCCGAACCCAAAGAGGGACTTGGGAAGAGAAGTCTCATGATTCAGAGGCAGAACTGACTGAAACAAGCCAGAATTTTTTTAACTTTAAAAAGTTAATTTTTTACTTTTTAACTCTCCGAATTACTAGGATAGCCATTTCTTTTTTCTGTTCAGCAAATATCTGTTGAAACAGTGGCTGCATATCAGGCACTATTCGTATCAGACCAGGTTAGAGATAGTCAGTCCTTGGCCTACAGGTCAGAGAGCAAGAATCCTTCAGCTCACCTTGAAATAAAAAATGTATGTACCAAGGGAGATGGCTGAAAACAGTACTTGAAGTCAACAGTCTAAATGTATGTAGACGCTCCAGCAGGGGTACTTCAGAGAGCAGAGCTAAAGCAGCTTTGAAGTACCAGTATCCTGCAGACATCAGCTCTGACTGTATGCTTCCATAGGAAATTGTGCATTGAAGGTGCCAAATGCCTACTTATTTCCTGAGGTTTCAGGAGCATAGAGATGCTGGAACCTTTTAGGGGGTGTATTCCAGCCCTGAGTCATGGCTCCCACCAGTCCATCACCACAGGCCCTTTGAGCCTCCTGGCTCCTACCTCCTAGATATACTCAACAGTACAAGCCACCAAGTATCACTGCCTTGAACATGCAAGACTCCTCCCCCAAAGGGCTAGCTGGCAGAGGTGGGCTTCCCCTCCCTCCCTTTAGCAGATGTGCAGCTGCTAGTTCTGGCCCCAGATCTGCTGGGCTTCTCTGCGCCTTGGCCCTGCAGAAGGGGTGACGTATGTCATAGTAGGGGGTGCTTGCCAAAAGGCTGCCTCACTGCAACCCCTCCATCCTCTCCCACATCTGCTGTCTTCCCTACTCAGAGAGGGTGGTTGTGGCCCATTCTGCCAAGGGCCCTCTGTACTGGAAGTCAGAGATAAGGTGGGAAATATTTTCCTGTAGCACTCCCAGCCTGATCACTCATGTGAGCCTTATAGCACCCTTTATAATGTGCCTGTTTACTGAGACAGGAGGTCAGGATGGTTCTCTGACACGCCATCTTCCCATCCTGTCTCTAAAGCCCTCAGAAGCCTGAGCCCACATCTGCTTAATCCTTTGCTTTTTTTTTAATTAAAAAAATTTTTTTTATTTTATTTTTGGCTGCACTGGGTCTTCTTTGCTGTGCGTGGGCTTCTCATTGTGGGAGCTTCGCCTGTCACAGAGCACACGCTCTAGGCACTCGGGTTTCAGTAGATCCCAGCCCCCCAGGGTGGCTCCCGGAAGAGAAGGCCGAGGAGCTGCTCCTGAGTGGGTGAGATCCCCCCGCCCCTGCCAGTGGCGCCACCCACAGCAGCATGCAGGCCCCCATCTCTGGGAGCTGGGCCATCTCTTTGGTTTGCTTTCCTTTGGAACTTTTTTTTCCCCATAATGTCAAGGCGGCTCCTAGTCTTACAACTTCAGGGAGGGATGGGGTCCACGGCTACCCAGGTCAGACATGAGATACCCAGAACAGTCGGCCCTTGGGCTCAGAGGCTGGAGGGAAGCAGTGAGGCCACGAGGGCATCAGCAGCCCCTCCCCTTGCACCTGTCTCCACAGCTCTCAGCCCATCTCCTTTTACTTCTGTGCAGAGTCCTGTTTCCTGTTCGCCCTAACACACCAGAAGCTCCCGCCCTTTTGCCAGCAGGGCTACCTGAGAACGCAGGGGCTTGTGGGAACTGAGAGCCTCCGTCAGCACGGCGTGGAGAGCGGGCTCCTGTGGGACTCTGCCACCATGGGCCAGCACCAGGGGGCCAGTGACCAGCGGCCTGGCGACCACGGGCCAGGAGGGCACCCTCTGGCTCCAGGGCCTCCGGTCTCACCTTTCAACAGCAACAAGGAGGAGCTCTGATGGGCGGCTGCTCCCACTAGGCTCACAGTCAGCCTTCCTCTTCCCCGCAGTTTCGTGCTCCCACGTGATTGCCAAAGACCCCCCTCAGATCATCGCGGTGACCGCACCAAAGCCACACAGAGGACACAGATGGGCTGAGGGCGGCCACACGGTGGTCTCCCCTCCTGTTTGGTTCAGGGATTTCTGGGAAGAGGGGTCCAGGGACAGCATCATCTGCCAAATGGAAGGGAGCCGCCTTCCACGCCAGACTTGTCTGCAAGCCAGATATCACGAACACCAGGCTGGCCTCAGCTCTGTCCCCGTCAAGTGCCCAGTGTTCCTCTTCTGAGGCCCCTGGATTCCACCCACCCGTGGAGCGTTTCACAAGTGCAATCCACCCTCATCTTCATACGGGTTGTAGCAGGCACTTTAAGACAAAGGCTCTAAGGTCCTCCACCAAGTAGGGCAGGTGGGGCCATTACCCCCTGATGAAAACACCAGCTGAGAAAGGTCAGGTGATCTCCGGGGTCCCAGCCAGGAGTCTGGGAAGCCCTAAGGCCGGCCCTCCTTCACCATACTGCCTCTCCGCCCCCATCTCTGCTTTCAAAATCCCAATGAGGGCAGAGAGAGGACAGCTCCCTGCAGGCTGTATTATTTAGGCGGGTCTCTGCCAAGCTGCTCTCTCCCCAGGACCACCCTCCCTGACTTGCCTTCCCCCTCTGTTCTCTCTCTCATCCCACTCCCCTGCCCTTTGGCATTCCAAACAGCGCCTCCTCGCCTCTGCCCTGCCAGATCAGGTTTTGTGAAATGGTCGCCATGCTGGCTATCAGTGGGGATTCTCTTGGAGGTGATTCACCCCACTGTTCCATACAGAACCCAGCTTAGCATGGGCAAGAAATCATTTATAAATGAGTTTGTAAGATAACTATGATGAATGTAGTTTCTGATTCCCTGAGCTGTTCTGGCTTTTTTATTGTCCCTCCTCACCAGGAACCTGTCCCTTCTTACCCTCTCATCAGGTATTTGAGTCCCATTGATGAGTAAGCCATGGGAAAGCATTTGTACAGAAAATAATCATGGTGGTTTCCTCAAAAGCCCGGGATCACAGGTGATAGCTTTCTCACTGGTTCTTACCAGTAAGTCCTTCATGTGTCCACTTAGAATGGTAGGGACACAAGCTTTCCGGATCCGCTGCCCTTTACTTGGAACAGCTTCTTCATGACGGCCAGGTCCAAAATCCCTTACCCCTGGCACTGCTGTCTGTGCTCCAGGTATTTGCAGTCACAACAGTGAGACTCCAAAAGCCTGAGCCTGTCAGGGAGGATGTGTTTACCCCGTGGCAAGACTTGGCATAGTTTGCAGAGAGCTGAAACTTCTCAGTGAAGGGTCTCTCCCTAATCCCAGGCTGTGGAATTTGCTGTATTTCACACTGTTTACAGGTAACCAAAATTGGGTCCCATTAGTCCACCCTTCCTTTTCCTAAACTTTTTTTAAAAAATAAATCTTTTGGGATTTCCCTAGTGGTCCAGTGGTTAAGACTAGTATGAAAATAAATTATTTAATTAGGACTGTACCCATATTTGGAGAAGGCAATGGCACCCCACTCCAGTACTCTTGCCTGGCAAATCCCATGGACGGAGGAGCCTGGTAGGCTGCAGTCGATGGGGTCGCTAAGAGTTGGACACGACTGAGCAACTTTACTTTTACTTTTCACTTTCCTGCATTGGAGAAGGAAATGGCAACCCACTCCAGTGTTCTTGCCTGGAAAATCCCAGGGACAGGGGAGCCTGGTGGGCTGCCGTCTATGGGGTCACACAAGAGTCGGACACGACTGAAGCGACTTAGCAGCCGTACCCATATTATCAAATCCTGTTACACACATCTCACCTACCCAGTTACTAAAGGCTGGCTGAGCCCCTGGTTCGAGGTGCTGTAACGAATAGTTGACTGACACCTAAGTACGTGACATCTGTTGCTCTTCCCGTCATGTGCCAAGTTCTTAATTCCATCAAAATATCACCAGCCTTATTTGTGTTTAATAAGACGTGGTTCAGCTCTTACTCAGCCAATGAGACACACATTCCCTGGTATTTTTCCTGTAAATTAATAGTTGGCTTCAGAGAACTACTTTTTCCTGTGAAGATCACTGCTGCATTGGCTGGAGTCCTGTCTACATCTTGCTTGCTTCTAGCAACCTACCCTCCCCGGCCCCCGGGACGTGTTTTGTAAATCCTGGCCCCTGAGCGCCCACTGCCTTAGGCATGGCATCTTTGCTGTCTGCTATCTTCCTATTGTGTTGTATGGACTCATGTGTCCTTCATTGCCTCAGTTTCTTTCCTTGTCAAGTTTAGACAGCCCTCTAGCAGATCTTGTTGTTTCCAGCCAGATCAAGCCCCTCTCCTAGCTAAGGCCTGACTTCATCCATTCATTCTTTTTGAAAATATTATAAAGTTACACATGCAAAACAGACAAATCAATGAAACAATAGGCCAGAAGCAGAGCCTGTTCTAAGATGGAGATGTTTTTTAAAGGGAATCACAAATCAGTGGAAAAGATTGTACAGGATTGTGCAATAAATGATGTTGGACTGGAACTTTCCTGGTGGTCTGGTGGTTAAGACTAAGTTCCCAATGCAGGGGGTACAGGTTAAATCCCTGCTCAGGGAACTAAGATCCCGCATGCCCTGGGCATGGCCAAAATTAAATAAGTAAATAAAAATGATGTTGGACCAATGGGTTACTAACTTGGGGAAGAAAATCAATCTCATTTAGACCCCTATTTCATATTATACTTCAACATTAATTTCAGATTAATTTTTCAAAGCCATATAGAAACTAGAGGTGAAGAGGAGGTACTATAATAAAAGAAAGGACTTTCCAAGTTTAGAAGCAACAGAGTAATTCCCCAGGGGAAAAGGTTTAACATTTCTAGGTACAACCATCCTGCTAATATACCTATTTTTAAAGAAAATGATAAATATTAAAAGGCAAAAAGCATGGGCAAAAATAATTATGGCAGAAAACAACATACATAAAATAAATAATAAGCAAATTATCTTTTACATTAAGAACAGAATGAAATGAGAAAAATGGAGAATAGTTACATAAACTATGGTACATTCAGCCCATGAATATTGAACAGCCCTCAAAAACTCTAAAAAGTGGTAAAAGACTACATAATATCGATACAAGTACATGTGTGACAAAGTCAAGTGAAAAGGATCAGGATACAAAAGTGTAGTTCCAACTGCTTGTAACGATATAAAAATAGAAAACCATATACAAGGGAAACTGAGGAGGTTTTAGGTTTGCAGAGATTTTTTTTTCCTTTTTCCTCTTTTGCCCAAATTTGGGTTTATACTCCATGGTGAAATAAACTCATTTATTTTAAAAAACCATCTCTGTTTTTGGACTGTAGAGTTGCTGGGGGCAGGAGGGGCTGGGAGCCCTCCGCAGGGCATGGGCTCTGCCCCCCCGTCCAGGTGGTGCCACTGGTGCCATCTGCTGGCCCCAGTTGAGAAGACACTGCATCAGGTGTCGGGGGAGAAAATGTGCTCGGTCTAGAGAAGGGGACTTTAAGTGACGTGTGCGCCTCTCCTAGACTCTTTGGACTGATAGACCCAGCTGGACACCACCAGCCTCTGGAAGAATCTTCCCCCCCAAATGACAAGAAAATGAATGTAATCTCAAGGTTAATATGAGCCCCAAATTCCTTTTGCATGATAAAAGTGGGGTGTCCCTAAAGCCTTCCTGGAAATCAACTCACCAAGAAATGAATTTGTCTGCTAAGCTCAGCATAACACCTAATCATTCACTGAGTATTTACTATATGCCCAGAACTGGTGTGGTGATTTTAAAGGTATGTCCACAAATTATTAGATACTTATCCCCCAGAGAGGTGGAGCCTCACCCCCTCCTGTTGGGTGTGGGTGGACTTAGTGATTCATTTCTAGCAAATAAAATACAGCAGAAGTGACAAGATGTCATTTTCAAGATTAGGGTATAAAAAAGACTATGGCCTTCATCTACCAAAAACTGTGCTTTCTGTCTCTCTCTAGGAGTCCCTCGCTCTGAGAGAGGCCACCTGTCATACTGAATGTGAAGGGACATCCAATGTGGAGCAGCCCATGTGGCAAGGAACCAAGCTCTGCCCACAGCCATATGAGTGAGCCTGGAAGCACACTGTATCCCAGTCCTACCTTTGGATGACTGCAGCTCTGGCCAGCAACTCACACACAGCCTCATGAGAGACCCTGAGCCAGAACCACCCAGCCAGAATCAGGCAGCTGCTTCCTGTTTGCTGATCCACAGAAACTTCAAGATAATGTTTGTTTTGAGATGCTGAATTTGGGGGGTTATTTGTTATACAGCAATAGACAAGTAACACATGCATGAAATAGCTTGCTATATTAATTATCACCACAACCCTAAGAGGTACTAGATATCACTCTTCCCATTTTACAGATGAGGAACCTGAGGCAGAAACCCATTACATAGCAAGTCAGTGATGTGGTGTTTCAAAAATCCACCTCCTCTGAGCCATCCTCTAAATATTAAACCATTAAAGCAACCATCTCCTTATTACTGTCCCTATGAGATTCCTTCATATGGACACTGGGTTATAAGAAGTCAAGAGACCAAACAGTTACCAAACCTAGGAAAGTGTGCCCATAGGATGAAGAGAAGTGTCGAAATGTTGATTCTACAAAAGTATCCTCAAGTAGAGTATGAATCCACTCCACCAAACCAGACATCTTGCGATGCAAGTAGGGTGGGATGACTCAAGAGAAGAGGACGGCTCTGGAGTCCAGAGCATCAGCCCTGATGAGGCTTCAGCCTCAGGATCCTCGGTTCTCTCATCAGTTACAACATCAGCCCCAAAAGCCATGTTGGATTCTTCCCTAGAAAAGCAACCAAAGTCTGCATCATTTCCCTACAGATGCTTATATTTTTTAAATATGGTAAAAATGCTGACTGGGGAAAGCTTTTTGTCAGGCTGTGGGCTTTAAAAAAAGCATTGACTTCAGTCTGGCATCCCAGACGGAACGTAAATCTGCTACAAAGTAAGTCGATGGGCAGATATATGAGATGCTTTAGCCCAAGTATTTAATCCAAGGACATCACACGACTGATCCATCAACCCCAAAATAAAAAATGGCATGCAACAGATGTATTTAAGCAGGGAAGAAAGGACCAACAGACTGTCTCACTCCTACATCTACATGAATAAGACTGATTTGCCTGCTCTTCTGGAGAAAGTCCCAAGTTTAGTGCCAACTGCAAAATCCTTCAAAAGTCTGTCACCGGTTTTTTCAATCTCTTTGAAATATTCCATCTCAGACCAGTCTCTCAAATTCCAAATCATATAAATTAATTAAATACAGAAGAGTGCCACCAACAGAAAAAAATGGCAACGTAGTATCAAAACGTTCAGTGTGTTATAAGCCATCATTGTAGGTTAGAACGGAGAAGGCAATGGCACCCCACTCCAGTACTCTTGCCTGGAAAATCCCACGGACAGAGGAGCCTGGTAGGCTGCAGTCCATGGGGTCACTAAGAGTTGGACACAACTGAGCAACTTCCCTTTCACTTTTCACTTTCACGCATTGGAGAAGGATATGGCAACCCATTCCAGTGTTCTTGCCTGGAGAATCCCAAGGACAGGGGAGCCTGGTGGGCTGCCGTCTATGGGGTCGCACAGAGTCGGACACGACTGTAGTGACAGCAGTAGGTTAGAAATAGAGCAACTACAAAAATGTATGAGATGAGCCCCTTAACCCTAGCCATGTTTAAGTGTAAAATAACTCAGTCTACCAGGAGAAGAGGCACCCTGAAGCCTCTGCTGTGAGACGCTGCGGTAGAATAAAGATGGCCAAAAATTCTACAACAGGACTTCCCTAGCAGTCCAGTGGTTAAGGTTCCAAGTTTCCACTGCAGGGGTGGGGGTTCAATTCCTAGTTGGGAACTAAGTTCCCACATGCCATGTGGTACAGCAAAAAATAAAATTAACAATAATAATAAAACTTATACAACTCCTATCAAGATGTGAGGTCTGGGGGTCTTCCCTGGCAATCCAGAGGTTAGGACTCAGTGCTTTTATTGCCAGGGGCCCCGGTTTGATCCCTGGTGGGGGAACTAATTTCCCACAAGCTACACAGTGCTACAAAAAAAAAAAAAAAAAAAGACTATTTACAATAAAGCCTACCTCTTCAAAGAGTATTTACAGACTATGTTTTATTTAAAGATAATATGAAATACATAGTAGAACTAGAGGGCTACGCACACACCTCCTGGGGCCAGTCTGCCTGGGTGAGTCCCAGCCCTACCCTTTGCTTGATTCATGATCTAGGGTAAGTTATTTATCCTTTCAGGACCTCAGTTTCTCTCCTATAAAATACAAAATGCAACTGTAACAGTATTTTGCTGTAAAAGGAGACTAATAACAGTATTCTGCTTACTGTGAGGATAAAATGAGTTGAAATATGAAAAGTGCTAGAACATTTGGAAGTCATCTGTTAAGGACACAGATGTGCTGGCCATTATTTCCTTATTATGAAAGTTCTTAACCTTTCTGTGGAGTAAGCATTGTTAGAACTTCATACAGATAAGGAACGATGCCAGAAGGGTTGACCAAAGTGCTCAAGGTCAGGCAGTCGGTCATGGGCAGAGCTGGTGAAGAAGGATGTCGTTCAAATTGGGGCCTCGGGCTTATTTTTCTACCCTATGGCTGCTCCTGTTTGAAGACCGGGAAGAGGAATGCGCCACAGGGTGAAGGAAGCATTTGGCCAAGAAAGGTCCTCATTTGCGACCCTTCCACAGCATCTCACAGCTGCAGGTTTTGCCCTGCCGGACAGAATCTGAGCCACCAGACCTGACCAGACAGGAACACGTGAGGAGCCTCACCTCAACAGCGAGTGGAATCTAGAATGAGCCCTGGTGCCCAGCCTGTATGTGTCTCCTGAGGACACGGGGTGGGCAAGGGAGGTAATAACACATACCACCCCCACCACCACATCACAGCCATGACACTCCAGACCTACCGTCCCAGGAGGGCGCTCCTGCCAGTCTAGGAGTTAAGGGTACTGTCACTGTTTCAGGCTCGTCTTCATATTCAGAAAGGGGTGAGGGGACATTGTGTAATTGTTGGAAACGTGACAGAACATGAATCACATGAAACCAGCTTCCTGAATTGCAAAACATAAGTCACAATTCTAATTGTTCTGCAACAGTGCTTTAAAAAACACACAAAAGACAAAAAGCAAAGATACTCCAGGAGCAACACCTCCTGAAGAGAAACTCACTATCAATTTAGACTGTGACCCACCATCTCTGTCTTTGTGTTTTATTTTAAGGTACCTCCCTCCAGCCATGAAATCCCCAAACACATGGTCTCCGAGAGGCACCTGTACCACGGCCTTGTCCCCTGAAGACTTGAGGTAGCTGTGATCCCGCGATGGTGGCCAGCCCTAGGGGAGGCTGCGAGACCATACTGCCACCGTGTGGGCGCCTCTCCTTAGAGCCACAGCTGAAAACTGCTGCTGCCCACCTGCCTCACCACCAGCTGCAAGGGTTTGAGCCTGACACTGCCCTCTGGTGCCCTAGATTGGCTGGCTGGTCCTAGGGGTGGGTGGGGAAGAGGTTAAATTAAATGTCTCAGGTTAAATTAAATCCTTGCTAGGGGAAGTACATCACCTTTAAGCTTCCACCTCCTACTATATGGATGATTCTGGACAAGATACCTAACCTCTATGTGACTCATTTTCTCTATCTCTAAGACAAGGGCTGTAACAGTAACAACCTTACAGGGTTGTAGGGTAAATGAATTAATACATAAAGGGTGTTCAGAACAGTGTCAGATGTTTGGTAACTCTTCAATAGATCGGTAGCTTTCAAACCCTTTGACCATGATCCACAGTAAGAAATACATTCTTTATCACAACCTAGGACACAAAGATATGTCGACATAACACCAAGAAATATTTCACAAAATAATACTTAAAATATGCAATGTACTCTGAAAAAGTCTGATTTTCTTTTATTATTTTTTGGCTGTGCCACATAGCATATGAGATCTTAGTTCCCAGACCAGGGGCTGAACCTGCACCCCCTGCAGTGGAAGTGAGGAGTCTTAACCACTGGACCTCCAGCGAAGTCCCACGATTGTTTTTTTAAAAGCTGATCACAACCCACTTCCCTGGTGGCTCAGATGGTAAAGAATCCATGTGCAATATGGGAGACTGGGTTCTATCCCTGGGCTGGGAAGATCCCCTGGAGAAGGGAACAGCTACCCACTCCAGTATTCTGGCCTGGAGAATTCCGTGGACTGTATAGTCCATGGGGTCGCAAAGAGTCGGACACGATTGAGCGACTTTCACAACCCACTAAATTGAATTCTCAAACCCACAGGTGGCTCACATACCACAGGTTGAAAAACCCTGCAGTACGTAAGTAAGAGGGCAGAAGCTGTACTCTAGCTCAGACTGCCAGTCCTAGCTTCCTTCTCCTCCCCTCACATCTGAGCCCTGAGCCTGCCTCGTAACTGAACCAGAGCCAGGACAGGTCAGCTCTGGCTGAGCAGGTGGACCCCCCACAGGGCTGGGAAGCCCCTCTCCAGCCCCTCTGCAGCCCACTGTGAGTGCCACCCTCTCCCAGGTTCTCACCCTGCAGGTGGAAGAAGACACCTTCATCATCAGGCACTAACAACGTGCCAGACCCTGCGCTCCATCCTTCTTGCAACCTCACAGCCCTCTAGGAGGAAGGCCTCCTTCTTCCCATTTCTCAGCAGAGAAGCCTGAGGTCAATGGAGGTGCAGTGACTATGGAGTGAGGATAAACAGGATTGGTCCTCCTTTGGAATTCAGGATGTGGATTAATCAGGGAAATTGACCTTCTAGAAAATGCTGTGGAAATGCTAAACAGGGTTAATTAGAAGGAGAGGGAAGCCTGGTGAGCTGCAATCCACGGCGTCACAAAGAGTTGGACGTGACTTAGCGACTGAACAAAGAGGCCCTGGAAGATAAAGCACTGAAGATACAGAAAAACAGAAATGAAAACAGTCAGGATGGGAGCGCCCCTGCCAGATGGCATCTGGCATTAACAGCAACAGCTGCACCAACGGACGCTGACCTCAGGCGAGGCAGGGGGTCTGGGGTCCCGCTACAGATCATCACTGTTGGCTCCAGTCCTAGGTGGAGGCAGAGGCAAAAACAAGAGCTCAGACAAGGTGGAGGAGACCATGCCTGCCCATGCCCGTCCCTGGTCTTCTGCCCACAACAGACAAGAGACTCTATTTAGTGGAAGGCTGACCAGGGAATGTAGACCTGTTCCAAGGAGGTCATCACCCTATCCCAGAGGAAGGTCCCTGAACAGCTGTGGCTGTGGCCCTGCCTGCCTGGGGAGTGAGCCAGTGAACCTGCCAGTTGGACAGAGAACAAATAACAGCATGATGTGGCCAAAATGAACTGGAGGAAAACATGGCAATGACTTTGGAAAGGCACAACTAGCCCATGCAATGTGGTAGGGAAAATAGGATCTGGAGTCAAAGGTATGATTTGGGTCCCTGTTCTTTGTTCTTGGAACACATACTCACTGAGCACCCACTATGATGATCCAAGCCCCAAAATCAGCATGTTGGTGGTATAGCGGTGAGCACAGTTGCCTTCCAGGGATTCCCAAGTGGCTCAGTGGTAAAGAATCCACCTGCCAAGGCAGGAAAGGCAGGTTCAATCCCTGGGTCAGGAAGATTCCCCTAGAGGATATAATGGCAACCCACTCCAGTATTCTTGCCGGGAAAATTCCATAGATGGAGATGACTGGCGGGTTCTAGTCCACGGGGTCGCAAAAGTCGGACACGACTGAGCACACGTGCACAACAACACACAGCTGTATTCCAAAGTAAGCAACGGAGAGACAGAGACCACCAGGTGTTGACAGCATAGTGAGTGAGGAGTAAACAGTAGCGAACTCGAGCACTGAGTGTGTGACTGATTGATAGATGCACAGGGGCTGTGGAAGCCCAGTGGAGGCAATTTAACCCCACTCGAAGAGCATCAGGTATGTGTCCCCAGAGATGATGCCTAATCTGGTAGCTGGCAGCATTTCCTCAGATGGACAGTAGAGAGAAAAGCCTTCCAGTCATTGGGAGTAGCAACTACAGAGCACAAGCATACAAGAGAGATTTAAGCAAACTATGAAATAATAATTCCCACTGGCTGGAGTGTAGATTGAAATGGAGGTGTGAGAGATGGGGCTCTGCCAATTTACCTGCTTCACGACCTTGGGCAAGTCATATAACCACTCAGACTGTGAACCATTCTCTGGGATATCAAAAGATATGCACTTTAATAAGCATCTATGGCACATTCTCTGTGAGTCAGGCACTATATCAGGTTGGTGCTGGGCCTATGGAAATGTGTAAAAGCTACAAATCCCTACTCTCAGGAAGCACATGATCTCGTGGAAGACAGACACTGTGCAACGTGTCAAAGTTCTGGACAAAGCACCAGGGAGACGGAGGCAAGAAATGTTGCTCAAATAAGAGGTGATGAGTAGGTATTCTACCAAATGGACAGAGGAAAAAAAAATTCAAATTAAGCAAAGGCAAGGAGGAAGGAAAAGGCACTGATGTATTCACAGAACAGGTTATAAGGTAAGGTACAGGGTACAGGAGAGACATGGGGTGACTGTGACACCAGCCTGGGACACACGTGCCTAAACCCCTGTTGTCCATGACAGTGACAACAGATGTGCAAGCAAGACCCAGGCCCAAGCAGGTTCACAGGTCATCACACTTTACGTGGGGCCTCAAAGGCAAGCCCTCCAAGTAACATCGCCATCTGGTATCTAGTCTGGGCCCAGTTCCCCAGCACTCCAAAGAGACGAGCTTGAGGGTCCTGGGGGGAGAATAAGTATAGCCTTTCATGTCACATATTGGGAAACTGAAGCCCCCAGGGGCAGGGTGACTTGCCCCAAACCCTGAGGTTATACAATCGCTTGTGACAGACAAGAGCCACAAACCGCCCTCTTTGGCTCCAAAGAAGCACCGAGGCAATGAGACAAAGGAGTGGTCGATGTTGTACGGCCGATAGGGCAAGAGTTTGCAAACTCCGGAACCACACCTCCCGCCCTTCTCTACAGCCAGTACCTTGCGGACGCCCGCTCCTCCTTCCCTTCCTCTTCCGGCTCCTCCTCTTCGGCCTGCCTGCCTCTTCCGGTTCCTCCTCTGAAGACACGCCCCTTCCGGTCTCTCCCCTAAATAACGGCCCCACTTCCGGTTTCTTCCTCCAGGAGTCCTTTTCTTCCGGTTTTCAACTGAGGCTCCGCCCCCGTCTTCCCTCGCGTTGCGGAAAGACGTGCTCTAGGTTGCCTGTCCCCGGAAGTGACAGTAAAGGCTCGCCCCCTCAGGAAGTGACAACAGAAGTGCCCTTGACCGGTGCGGAGGGACCCGCTGTGCATCCCTCTGCTCTCGCTGCAGGGAGGTAGGAGGCCCTTGGGGTGGCTCGAGGTGGTGTTGCGGCTGAGGCACACTGCGGGCGTTTTCCTGTGCGGGCCGGCGGGCGGAGACCCTGGAGGGGGGAACCTGCTTTCCGAGGAGCCGGGGTCCCTGCTGGCGTCCAGTTCCCCAGTTCCTTCTACACACATGTCCCTCCTTTTTAGTTCCCCCACACTCCTGCCCCCATGCCTCTTCGTTGCTCCCTGAATTGTTGTGGTTCCTCTTTCCTGATCCTTTGACAACGCTCTCTTTGTCTTTAATTTTCCATTAAACACTTTTAAGAAGAGTAATCGATAGAGTAAGAATTTCTCAGACCGCCTTGGGTTCTGTTGTTGACTCTTATTTAATAATGTATTTTGGGCATGTCACAATTTACCTGAGCCTCGGAATCCTTTTGAGTGATAGCGTTATTGAAACCTTTGCAAGGTTGATATGTATATGTTACTAATGTATGTAAGATACCTGACTGTTAGCGGATGCTCTGTAAATATTGGTTCCTCCTCTTCTATTGTAATTCCATAATATCTTGATTCGTTGGTTGTCGACCCAGTTTTCTTGTACTGTTTTGTTTTTTTTTTTTTTTAACCTATGATGGTTATTGATTCCTTCCCTTTGATTCTCATTCTTTACTCACCTCTACTCCAGAAATCTTATGTATTATTTTCCGGCGTTTTACTTCTGGTCCTGCATCTTGAACCCCACCCCCACCACCACCACCACGGTACTCCCACATACCTTTTTATTATTATTATTTCTTGATGTGTTGACTGCCCCCACTGTCCCTGCCTCTTCCCCTCACAGATGGCTCAGCGACTTCTGAGGAGGTTCCTGACCTCCATAATCTCCGGGAAGCCCTCTCAGAGTCGGTGGGCACCCGTCGCCTCCAGGGCCCTGCAGACCCCACAGTACAGTCCTGGTTACCTGACAGTAACACCCAGCCAAGCCCGGTCTATATACACCACCAGAGTCTGTTCAACAACCTTTAACATCCAGGATGGACCTGATTTTCAAGACCGAGTTGTCAATAGTGAGACACCAGTGGTTGTGGATTTCCATGCACAGTGAGTCCTGGGGGTTCGCGGAAGACTGGGGTATCACTTATTCAGGTATTTGTTTATTGAGAGGCTTCTGTGTCTCAGTACTCCATTTGATACTTCTCATACATTGACTCGAGGTCACAAAAAGTCAGATACAACTAAGTGAATGAACAACAACAACATACGTAGACTCATTGCAAAGGTTGAGGAGACCCAGTCCCTTCTCTCAAAGATTACATGCAGTTTGATAGGAGACAGACTAGTAAACAGTCTTGTAAACTCTGTATGTCTATGGCTGATTCATATTGATGTATGACACAAATCAATGCAATATTGTTAAACAGTTATCTTTCAATTAAAAATAACTTAAAAAAAACAACAACTCACTATGATTAGTGCTTGGAAGCACTTATATTCTGTATCTCACTACCCAAAAGGCTCAGGTCATTTTCAGCTTGAACCAAATCAGGAAAAACATGCCTCTAGCATCATCTGACCTTTGGTGTATACCAAACGTATACAGATCCCTGCAGAGGGTTAGTTTTATTTTAACTAACTCTTGCCATCCAGACTGGAAAGGGCTGGCAAAAAGTTTTCAGTGCCATTGCAGTGGTGCCCACACTTGCAGGCCATGGGCAGAGAGTTTCTTTCCAATGCTGTATGAGTTTGTTTTAGGGATATTTAAGTGCCTATGGTCTTCTGGTGGTTGGCCTAGCCTTCTTCATTTCTAGACCTTTGAGACCTGGCTTGATGCCTGACTCCAAAACTACTGGACAAACCCCTCAGAGTAGGGCAGCCTGAAAGGAACCAGTGTAGCCTGAGTTAAAAGTTGGAAGGCCTTCTGGGCAAACCACTGACAGATTCTTTTGCTTTCGTTCCTATTCTTTCTCTGACTCACCATGTTACCTTGGGCAGACCATGTGATGGCCTTGTTGCTTCTTGTCTTCATTTGTGGTAGGAGATAAAGTCTTGCAGACTGCGTTTTTAGGTGTTGTGAGTTCATTTGTTGGAATCTCTGAATGCGAAGGGTTTTAAAGGCTAAGAATAAAATGGGAGTCACCAACCAAGGATTCATGGAAGGCAGAGCTATCCTGCCATCCTGGTCTGGTGAGCACACCAGAGAGGGCTTCCAAGATGCATAAAGAGTTGGCTGATGCCTCATCTTCTTCCCCACCAAGAAAGCAAGGGGTGAGTTTGTTCACTGAGTGCCAGCCACTGTCCTTAGTGCCACATACTTAGGGATAACAGCCTAGGCTTACCACTTGGAGGGCAACATCTGTGTCCAGTGCAGTCATGGCAGTTGACCCAGGGCCTCAGGTATCACAGAGTAACCCAGGCCTCAAAGAGGACCCTTGGAACACAGTCTTGGATGCAGTCCCAGACCTTGCACAGTTCTGGGAACTTGTATGGGCCTCAGTTTCTTAGGAAGATTTTTTTTTTTTCTTTGCTGGGTTGAGGGTTTTGAGTAGTAAAAACTGAGGAGGTCCTGGTGCCGTGACTGGCATGTCATGAAACTCCATAGCCACTGGTTTCTGCTCCCTTAGTTCTGAGGCTGTGAGGTGTTTGAAGTAACTCCACAGCTTACAAAACACATTTATCCACGTCATCTTAGTTAATTTATCATCAGAGCTTTGACAGCCACAGTCTCTTTCACATGAGGAGACTGAGGCTTCAGAATAATCGGCTGATTGGTGAGGAAGCGTGTCTTTGAACCTAAATGTTTTAACTTCAAATCCCATTTCTAAGAAATACCCTTTCTAAGAGTCTTAGGATGAGGCCCGTGTTATTAGAAATCCAGGACCTGTGAAAATTCCCTAGTTGCAGAGTCTCCTGTAATTAACCAGCCTGTCAGCATCGCAGGTTAATATTCACACACTGTAGGGAGAGGTGACAAGGGGAGAGGGTCCAGCAGAAAGACACAGGATGAGGGAAGGTCCTAGAGGACTATAGATCGTTGGGCGAGCACTTCTGTGATGGGATGCTTCTTTCTCCCCTTCCAAGATGGTGTGGTCCCTGCAAGATCCTGGGGCCCCGGTTAGAGAAGGTGGTGGCCAAGCAGCATGGAAAGGTGGTGATGGCCAAAGTGGATATCGATGACCACACAGACCTCGCCCTAGAGTATGAGGTATGGATCGGCAGGGGATTGCTACAGGGCAACTGGTGAGGGTGCTTGGGGTCACGGGGTAGCTGGAAATGTCTTAGGGACCAGCAGGGAGTCAGTAAGGGGCTGTCCTGATTCTTTCTAGAGCTCTCGGGGGTTTAGAGCACTTTGCAGCTGTGACTCCATTAACCCTCTGAGCCTCCTGTCTCTTCAATACCTTTAGGAACTGGGATGTATGACCCCAAACACTGGGTTTTTCTCTGAGTCTCAGGAAGTTGATGGCCCACCCTCATTCATGGATTCATCCATCTGTCCCTGCAGTGTGCCAGGCGTACATGATTCTGGCACAAACAAGATGAGCTCCTTGTTCCAAGGGGAACAGGGAGGGAGGTAGAGGGGACAAGGAACATGTCACATTAGAGGGACCCTCTGAGCGGAGCCGTGAAGAATGCACAGAGAAGAAGGCAGGGCCAAGAGCACACAGACACGAAGACATAAGCTGCTCTCCCGTGTTTGATTGACTTGTCCATTTCTTCAGCAGACATGTATCCAGAGTGCCTTCAATGCCAGGGCTGTGACTCGGGGCTGAGGATGCAGCAGTGAACAGAACTGACAGAGTCCCTGCCTTCGTGGAGCCTGAGTGCTAGTGTTTTAGATTGGGCATCCACAAACTTGTTCTCTAAAGGACAAGATGGTACCTGTTTGAGGCTTTGTAGGACACTGGTCTCTGTTGCAAATGCTGACCTGTCTGGTAGCTCAAGGGTAACCATAGAATCTAAATGAATGGGCACGGCCATGTGCCAGAAAACTTCATTTACAAAATTCCAGGTGGCGGGTTAGACTTGTGGGCCACAGGTCACTGTTCCTTGTTTCAGATAATAAGTGTCCTGGGAAAAAAGAAATCAAGAAGAGCAGGTGGGAGTGCTGGGCCTAGGGCAGGGAGGGTTTCCTTTTTTTAAAGGGTTGGGTAGGGAAGGCCTCACTGAAAAGCATCATCTGAGCAGAGACCTGGAAGGAGTAAAGAATGAGCAATGCAGCTCTTTGGAGGTGGATTCTGGCAGAGCAGATATCTTTTACAAAGACCATAAGGTCAGGGTCTCACACATTTGCTCAGAGAACATCAGGGCCTGCATGCCTGGTGCAGAGTGGGCCAGAGGAAGAGGAGCAGGAAATATGTGGATGTAAGGCATCCTCTGGGCCATGGAGACCTGTCTTTGGAGAACAGGGAGTGGTCCATTGTGGCTGGTTGGCCAGGGTGAAGGGCTGAGCAAGGAGTGAGCAAACAGGAGGCTGGGAAGGCTGACTTCGGCCACATTGGGAGGAGCCTGAATAGCCATGCTGAAGACAGTCATTACAGAGCCAAGGTCACATACCTGGTGGCCTGTGGGTCACATCTGGCTCAGCGACTTGATTGGGCTGGCTGGTCTGGCCCTCAAAGTGGTTTGTTTGGTTTTTTTTTAGTAATGGGCTGGATGCTAGTATTTAAAACAAAGAAGATTTCATGTGAAAATCCATATTTCTGGTTCTCTTGAAATATCTGGATCTGGCCATAGTGAACCTTCACTCTTTCTTGGTAGTAGTGATGAAAGAGGTGGCCTCTCCCTTTCTCAGACTTTAGAAGTCCATGTTTGATTGCCTTGAGACCAGATGAAGTAGAGGTGCCTGTCCTCCACAGTCCCTGTGGCAGGAATGGGTGGGGGCAGGGTGAGAATAGGCTGGCTGCCCCAGACCTGGACCTGGGGCTGGGAGTGGTCCCTCAAGGAAAGCCGGGCTGCCCTGACCAGAGGCAAGGGCAAGAGATGCTGGGCAGGCAAAGCCACGGATGATGACTGCAGGTGGTTGGGGGGATGATACCCCAGTAAGACTGCCCACAGCACTGGGTGACCAGAACGGCTTACAGGGCTCAGCTTTCCCACTGATCGTTCAGTCAGGGAGGCACTGGTCTGGCCATTTAGGGGCCCCCAGCTTTCATTGCTTGTCCATCCTTCCCCAGAGACCCACGGGAGCTGTGGGAGTGGGTGTGGCCTTCCAGTGTGAGTTCAGGGCTGGAGCTTCTGGCCACCCCAGGAGGACAGACAGACTTCACGTGTCTTAGGCTCCCTCCCTCCTGATACCACAGCTTTGGTCTCAGCCAATAGAACTTAGGCTGACACATCCCAAGCACTGACATCCAGTGCCCCAGGAGCTGTGGTAACTATAAAGTTACAAGGGATAACCCAGTTCCTCCAGCTGTGGTCACACAGGTGATGAGAATTCCCAGGACCACCTTGCCAGCATTGCTGGGAGTCTGCGTTCCTGGTAATCCTGTGGTTAAGCCTGGCCCTGAAATCCTGTGGTTAAGCCTGGAAAGTGTGTGGCAGGGGAGGGGTCCTCTTGTAGGGTCTTCTCTGTCCACCGTCCAGAGAGTACATGGGTCATACAGAGGGACCTCAAGGCTGCTGGGCCCTGTCACCTGGACACAGCATTTTGGTCTTGCCAGGTCCTGAGCTGACCAGTTGCCAGGTCATTGTTGGCTTAGGAAGCTCCCTCAGTGATTCTTCCTGACCCCTCCCCTACCCCCGTCCTTCCTTCCTTCACACCTGGTGTTTTGGAAGAGAGTCTGAGGACGTCTCAGCTAAGGGATCCATAGTTCCTCCTGGGACAGCTTCCTCCAAGGCCTGAAGGCCTTTTCCAAATGGTGAATGAACTTGGAGAAGCTGCTTTAAGTCATATTCAGGGAATTAGGGGCTTCTCCCCAAACTCTTCTGCCACTCTCGAGCCCAGCACACACTCCCAGGGTGTGTCTCCTTCTTGCACAAATTCCTCTCCCCTGCCACCACACTCTATGTTTCCATTAACTATCCACCCTAAAATTTCACCATCTCCCAAAGGAGAGAGGAGGGAAAGTCGCCCAGGGCCTTGGGGTGTGCCTCCCCCCGCCACACACACACACTGCCCTGAGTTGGCCAAGTGAAGGGCCCTCTTCTTCCCCAGCTCCTCAGGTTCTCTGGCTGGGCATTCCCCCGATTGTTCAGACTCTGCAGAGAAAGAGTGGCTCGGGGTGTGGACCTTGACCCTTAATGCTGTTCTCTGGGGCTTCTGATATTCACCTCACACGTGGAGTTTCATTATTTATCTCATCTTACAGAGAATGCCCTTTAAACAGCATTTTCAGAACAACCAAATAGCAGTAATCTTACTATCCAAACAAATCACTGCCAACATTTGGGGTACATTGTTTGGGTTTTTTGTTTGAAATTTTTTTAATGGTCCATATAACCTCACAGTGGAGAAGGAAATGGCAGCCCACTCCAGTATTCTTGCCTGGAGAATCCCATGGGCAGAGGAGCCTGGCAGGCTACAGTCCACGGGGTCACAAGAGTTGGACACAACTTAGCAACTAAACCACCACTGCCACCATAACCTCACAGACAGTTCATTGAATCATAGTATTTCAGCATTACTGAAGTAATACATAGTACTTCTGAAGTAATACATAGTAACTTAGCGACTTATCAATAGCAAGTGCTGCGGCTGTCTGCAGGAGGTCCTTGCTGCTGCTGCTGCTGCTAAGTCGCTTCAGTTGTGTCCGACTCTGTGAGACCCCGTGGACTGCAGCCTATCAGGCTTCTCCGCCCATGGGGTTTTCCAGGCAAGAGTACTGGAGTAGGGTGCCATTGCCTTCTCCGCCAGGAGGTCCTTAGCAGTTCACAAATAGAGGAAACTGGGCTGAGACAGGAGAGGACAAGGCAGGGCGCCAAGCACAGTGGCGGTGTGGGCGGGGTGGAGACACACACAGGCGTTACCTCTCCTGGGTTCCTGGGGTCTTTAGCCAAGCCTGGGCCACCTCCACGTGGCTTCCTGGTCAGGAGGAAGGCAGCACATTTTAGTGCATCCTTTCATTCCTTCTCTGGCCCCTCGCCTGCCTCAGTGGCGCCAGAATGGAGAGGGAAGTTGAATTCTTGCTCTACCACAATCCCCTGAAACTCACATCACCATTCCAGAAGAATGTGCCAAGGCCCTGTGCACTTCCATTTAAGGCAGTCTTTACAAGCACCAGCCCCTCCAGATTTGTGAGCCGAACTCAGGGTCAGCAAAGCCACCTCCTCCTCCTCGGGGATGAGGAGAGTCCAGTCATAGCTCAGGTATCCCTGCAGTGTCCTGGGAGATCCTGCTCTGGCAGGAGCTTGGCTCTGTGTGTGTCTGTCTGTGTGTCTAGGCTCAGACCTCAAAGAACTCCCTTG
The DNA here is from genome assembly GCF_032452875.1 of Bos javanicus. Classification (NCBI taxonomy): domain Eukaryota; kingdom Metazoa; phylum Chordata; class Mammalia; order Artiodactyla; family Bovidae; genus Bos; species Bos javanicus. The sequence continues at coordinate 75,482,494 of NC_083872.1, read as the reverse complement.
ATAAGTAATGACTAGACCTTGGTTGTCATGAAAATGCAGCCGCAGCATGTCTGCTGTACACCCAGCTACAGCACTGTCTGCATGTGTAACCATGTACATGAGTTTACACTAATGCGATTATTATACAGGGGATCATCTAGAATTCAGGAGGAAAACAGTCTACTCCAAGCCACCTCAGTGAGCATAGGGTCCTGCTTAGAGGGAAGACCTGTAAAAACAATCAGACCTCTCCTCAGACATTGAGATACAGTTTCATCTTAGTTAAAGAAGCACAGGATAGGTGAGGTCCAGCAAGTAAAGTGGAGCAGTTAGTGCCTGAGCCTCTGGGGCTCAGTGGAGAGTTGCCAGGTGTGAGGCCACTGCCTCCACAGACCACTAGAGGGCGCAAGAGACCACGTGCAGGCTCGGGGGCACTTCCAGGGACTGCATCCTGAGGGCGCCTTCTGGACCCAGAAGCCAGCAGCCACGTGGTGGATCCTTGTGCTTCCTGCTGTCACCCACGCCAGGGGCAGGAGTGACAAGGACAGGAGCCGGTGGTGGGACCATGACAGGGCACACATGGCCAGCCCAGCACCGCCAGTGGGTCTGTCTGCACACTGCCTCTGGGAAGTGTGTCAGTTGCTGCCCACAGCAGCCCCAGGACAGTCCTTGAAGGGGCCTGAAGGCTAGGTCATGCAAAGCCTCTTAGGAGAGGGATGCACAGCCTGCCACAGTCAGTGCGTGGGGCACCCGAGATGTGACTGGTCGGGCCTGCACTTCTGTTGTGTAACTGCCGTGTGCGCAGTTAGAACATTCTGAATCTTAAGTCTGGCCTCCCAAGTGACTCACCAGCAGGACCGCACTTGGAATATGTGAAAACATGGTATGTTTTAGAAATCACTGTTGTTACTTTGTAGTTAACTTGTATGTAAGAAAAGTCTGTGTTTATCTTGTTCTGTTTATATGGTTTTTTTTCATCAAATGCCCACAGATACCAGGCGGGGCGCCCAGGCAGCAGAAAATGCGCCATGCCAGAGCAGGTCTTCAGCCTCATTTATGTACCATGTAATCTGTACAGGTCCCCTGGGGGAGCTTCAGAAAACGCTTCACAGGCCAGGAATGTCCAGCCCTCTAATAAATAAACATCAGCTCTCAAGGCTGAGCCCCACCTCCCACACTCCCAGTGTGAGTCAGTGAATTTCTGGACCCCGTTAACCATCATTACAGGGAGCCAGAGGAGCTTGCTCGCGGCCCTAGGTTCGACTTTTGTGATGTGCCCACTGTAGCCTTCATTTGTGGGGTGCTCCCTGTGTGCTCAGGGCAGGGCACTGTGCTGAGATTTTGCCTAGATTACCCCATGCAGCCCTCGTACCCGCTAATTGAAGTCCCGGTAGTATCTCCATTTCCTGGTGAAAGCACGAGACTCAGAGTGATGGAGTGGCTCGCCCCAAATGGGTCAAGATTCGATCAACCAGCCCCAGAGCCTGAGCTCCTGACCACTCAGCCTTATATACAAACCTCTAATTTCTGTCCTAAAGCTTCACCAACGAGACTCATCCTCATTTCACAGGAGAGGGCACCAAGGTTCCAAAGGTGGTGTGACCTGGCCAAGGCCCCCAGCTAAAGAGTGCCAGGCTGCCCCTCAGCTCCTCCCCACCCCCAGCCTGGGCCTGCAGCTGCATGGGTTATTTTAATCTCTCCTGTCATTCCAGCCAAACCACTGGGACAGTGAGTCAGTCATGTGGTTGGTGGAGGAAGGGTACAGCTGGGAGCCTACAGTGGAAAAGCTGCTCCAGCGGGTGGACCTCCAGGCCCTGAAGTCCCCCTGCGCAAAGGGAGGGGGCCCCGCCTGTGGCTCTGGGCAGTCACTTCAAGGCCTGAGCCAGCAGCCCGCTCCCCAGAGCTTGGAGCTAATGTGGAGAAGAGCTCACTTGTGAGTGACTTGACCTCCTTTGTCCTCTCCACCCAGGTGTCAGCTGTGCCCACCGTACTGGCTATGAAGAATGGGGATGTGGTGGACAAGTTTGTGGGGATCAAGGATGAAGACCAGCTAGAGGCTTTCCTGAAGAAACTGATTGGCTGACAAGCAGGGAAGCATCCTGACTGCCCCTGCCTGCCGGGGCCCCGAGGTCCCGGGGTGACCCCAGTAGAACTCACCACCCTTCTGTGCTGGCCCCTCCCGCCGCCTTCCTCTGTCTGGCCCCTGTGGGCCTGTGCTTTGGAGACCAGGCCTCCAAACATAGGAGCCCCAAGTGCTCCTGACCTGCTGCCCTCCAGGGTGGCCACCGAGGAACAGGGCTACTGAAAAACGGGCTTGAGGCCCTGCTCCCGGGATGCTGGGACAGAGCCCAGGGCCAACCTGCAGTAGCAGCTTCGTCCTGCCTCCCTGCTCCCTTCTGATCTGAATCCCGGGGCCTGGCTCACCTGCCTCCTGCATTTTTCTTTCTTGCTGCTGTTTTGTGAAAAGACAAGGAAAAAAGAAACCCAGACAAGTGAGAGTAATACATGTAATTCTCTCATTTTTTGTAGGTCTGTAATAAAGAACTTTATGTGATCCCTTCCACCTCCCATGGTGAAGAACAGGCCCTGGGCCCACACCCATCCCCCCAGAGACACCCCTCCCTCTTTGCTCCCAGGCGCCAGGGCAGCGGACATGTGTTGGGCTATGGGCGTCCTGTAGACCCTTGACTCTGGAAAGCTCAAGACACTACTCCCTCACCATTAGCTGGCCCTTTGGTTCTCTGAGGCTTCACTGTGAAAAAACCGGACCAATAAAGCTAGGGTTTGCACTGTCGCCAGCTTCCACTCTGTCTGGGCTCTGGGAGCACTTGTGACCCCTTCCCAGGCTGCTGCTGTTTTCCCCCTCCGACCCCCACCACCCTCTTGCCCTTGACCAGCCATTCCTGTGACTGCTGTTGTCAGTGGTGGCCACTCTTTCGGGGACGGCTTTACACACACGTCAGGCAGAAGGGAGTTTGTGGTCCCCATTATGCAGGTGAGGACATGGAGGCTCTCAGGGTGCAGAGCCCACGCTTCTGCCCAGAGCTGGTTGCCTCTGAAGCCTGGGCTCTTGTCACTGATCCCCAGGGGCCACCTCTGCTAACCGGGTACTCACTCCTGTGTACACACTCTGGGAAACCTGGCCGGCCCCATGCCCATCCCAGCCCATCAGGAGGCGGGCTGTCCTTCCTGTGTGTAGGCAGGAACTCAAGAGGCTTTGAGACCAGGCTCTCCGCCCATTCTTGTTCCCAGGCTTCCCTTGGCCCACGGAGGAGGGTGCCAGGCAAACCAGGTTTCCAGCCAGCAAAGCCCATCGCTTTTTCTCCTGTGGCCAAGCCACCCTTTGGCTCACTTGCCAGCTGAGAGACCCACGCTATGGATACCAGGCTGCAGGGTGTCCTTCCCCTTGGCCCTAGGGTGCTGCGTGCACTCGGTGTTCTTAGTGTCCCTGTTGGAACTGCCTGACTTACTGCAGCGTCTTTGAGCGGTCAGCCCCAGGGCTGCCTTGAGAAGTCTGTGATGGGCACCAGAGGGCAGGGCTAGCTCAGCAGCAAGGCCTGTGGCCTTGGGAAGGCCGCCGGCCTGGAATCTGTCACAGGCATGTAAAAAGGAAGTAAACCAGCAACTGGCATTTGTGGAGAAAGGCCAAGAGCTGTGTGTAAGATGAATGAGAACAGGCGGTGTTGAGGGATGCTTCTTGGGTGCCAGGCACTGTTCTCAGTACCTCCCCCACAGCAGCCCCGCAAGTCGGGCATTCTCATCACTGCTCCCATTCACATACCAGACCCATGGAGGGAGCTTGGGAACTTGTCCAGGACACAACCCCCAGACACCTGGGCTGGCTCTGCTCCTGCAGTGCCCCCCTCACCTTATAAAATGGAGTACGTGATCCTAACCCCACAAGAGGCTGACAAAGCTGGTAGCATCAGCAATCTTTATACGAGAGGCACTGATGCAGAGCTGAGTAACTCAAAAATGCCCAGCAAGTAAGGGCTGGGGCTCAAGTTCAGAGCTGAGCACCCTGATGCCTGAGCCTGAGCCCTTCCCTTGCCACTGGCCTCCACTGCCACTCCTTAAAAGGTGCCCTTCGCCAAGCACTTTCTCTGTGCATGACCTCATTTAATTCCTCTCTTGTGAGGCAAGTATTTCCATATTACAAGTGAAGGAACCGGTTTGGGGAAATTGACTTGCCCAAGGTCATATCTAAAAAGTGACAACGGCAGATTTGAACCCAGGTAGGGGGCTGGCCCCTCTGCCCAACCCGAGTAGGTGTGGAGCTGGGCTGGCAAAGGCCTCAGGGCGGAGGCAGGGCCCCTGCGCTGCCCGGAGCTCCCTGTCCTTAAAAGGTGTGCTGCGGGGTGAGGTGAGCTGGAGCAGCTGCCTCCCAGGTTGGCATCTCTGCCTGTGAGGCTGTTGGTGGTGTGAGTCACTGGCTGTGCACACAAGATCTCAGGGTGATCCCGTCTGACTAATTTCACGGTGCTGATCTCACCGGGACGCTGCTGGCTCTGCATCCCCTGCCCCACTGTTGTTGCCTTCTGGGTGCCTTGTGTTCCTGGGCCGGTGAAAGAGGGGTTATGAGAATGCAGCTGCGGGGCCTGGCAGCCACAGGGACACCCCTGACCCCTCTGCAGCACAGACACCTGCAAAACCCTCTCAGCCCTGAGACGTCCTGGGATGTGGCTTCTGCACCTCTACTCCTAATACCAAGTTTACCCAGTTGATCTGGAGGCGGAGATGGAAGTTTGAGTTTGTAGAGCTTATGTTCTCTGCTGTGACCCCACCACTCCCCTGCCAGCCACTTCTTCCCATTACACAGATGAGGAGACGGAGTGCCAAGTGACATCAGTGGAAAGGCCAAGACCCTGTTTCCAACAGGATTGCTAAGCACCAAAGAGCCTTAGCAGGTCTTAGAAGCACCTGGATGAATGAAGGGTGGCCACTATGGTGGGTGCCTTCTAAACATGGGAGGGAAAGTGACCACAGCCTCAAGAAGCTTACACTTTAAGTTTGTTGTTGTTTTTGTTTGTTTGTTTGTTCTTTAATATTTATTTTCTTGACTTTAGTTGTGGCACATGGGATCTTTACTTGTGGCATGTGGCATCTAGTTCCCTGACCAGGGATCAAACCCGAGGCCCCCTTCACTGGGCACACAGAGTTTTAGCCACTGGACTACCAGGGAAGTCCCAGTTTGTTGTTAAGTCACTAAATCGTATCCAACTCTTTGCAACCCGTGGACTGTAACCCACCAGGCTCCTCTGTCCATGGGATTCTCTACGTGAGAATACTGGAGTGGGTTGCCATTTCCTCCTCCAAGGCATCTTCCTGACCCAAGAATCAAACCCACTTCTCCTGCATTGGCAAGCAGATTGTTTATTTTTGTCTTAAGCAAAATCTTTATTTTTACCGAAAGCAGTACAAAATGAAGCAGTTCCTCAAAGGGTGACTTGGAGCTAGAAAATCCACCCTAAGTGTAAAAGTGTTACAATGTCAGAGTGTGAGGAGTCCTAGAGTATCATCCAGACCCTCAGAAGGGCACAGCGAGGGGGAAGGCTTGCCCAGGTTACAGAGTGTTTGTGATGGTTGGGGTCCGAAGCCAAGTGCCTTGACTTTAGCCAACCCTAAAATAGAAATGAATCACGGCCTTTTCTTCACTGGGCTCCAGGAGCAGGGAGCAAGCAGGTCGGCAGTGTCTCTGAGAAAGGCAGTCTGCAGGGTCAGAACCTGCTGGTCAAGGTGATGTTGTTGGGGCTTTCCCTGTGCCTGCCTGAGCACGCTCCGCCTGGGGGAAGGGCCAAGGGCAGCTGAGCCCCTGCCCCAGCCGCCTGGGGAGGGCTTCTCCGGTAAGTGAAGGTAATTTGGCCAGGCTACCGGAAACCCTAATGTGCAAGCCATGGGTTGGAAGGGTCCAGAGAACAATATCAGCAGAGGGGCAGGATGCCGTGAATGAGCAGGGCTTCCAGGCACGCTGTCGCAGTTCCTCTCTGCTGCCTGGAACACCGGGTGCAGGCGTGACCCCAAACCCCGGTCCCCAGCCTGGCTTACATGGCTCAGCCGGAAATCTGGGAGCCTTCCCTCCCCAGCTTTTTGGAAGCCGCCACCAGCCACTGCACCATGGTGTAAGTCGGGAAGAAAGAATCAGATCTGGGTTCAGGTCCTGAATTCGCCTTCCACTAATGGGGCACACATGGCCTCACCAGCCTCAGGCTCAGTTGTCACAGCAGCAAAACAGGGACAATGGTGGCTAGCCCTCCCTGAAGGCTAGATGTCACATGCGTCATCTCACTGAGCCCTCACAGTGAGGTACTGACTATCATTATTGCCATTTCACGGATGAGGAAACAGGCTCAGGGAGCTTTAGTAACTCTGCATGAACAGGTGTTGGAGCTCAAGTCTGAACTCAGATATGCTTGATTCCAAAGTCTCTGGGTTCTCACCCATTAGTTATACCGCTTTCACTTTGGGGGAAGTTTTCCACCATTCTGAGCCTTGATTGCACCATCTTCAAACTGGGCTTAAAACTAATCACCACGAAATGTGGATTAAACATGCTGGACCCGCTTGCGGGTGCTCAAGAAGTGTCCTTTGCTTTGCTTCTTCCCCTCCCCCAGCTTCCCCCAACTCTAAGCTACATGTTAAACAGGAAACACCAGGCTTCCCGAGATAGAAATAAGGACCCCAGCACCTCACCATGGGAGGGGCCTGTTACTGTGCCAGGCAGTGGGCCTTACCTTTGGCTCTGTGTCCTGGCTCTAACCCCAGCCACCACCCCCTTCCTGGTGGTGACCTCACCCTTGGAGAATGCCCACTGGAATTCACCCTGAGTCTGGTCCCCTGGTCTCCATGCCTCCGAGCCACTTCTGACCCAGCCTCTCGCTCAGCCTCTAAGCCAGCCATCCACACAGCCACCAATGGGTGTGAGCCAGGACGCCGTTGCTACACAGCTGCTAGTTGGGTCCCCACCTTTGGCCGGCTTCCTGGCTGACCACAGGCGTGTAGCTGTCTGTCTCTGGCCGGCTGCCTGCCTCAACCACCCGCCGGCAGGCAGTTTGGCATGGATCCCTTTGTGTCCCACGTTGCCAGGTGCACCACCCACATCTAACCCTCCCAACACCCACCTGAGGTAGCAACCATTGTTCCCGTATCACATACGAGGAAACTGAGGCCCAAAGAGATGTGTGGTGTGCCCAGGAACGAGGGAATGAAATGAGAGTGTGGGGGGCCGGACCCCAACCCCTCAGCCTCCCCCTTGGCCACTCTCCGATCCCCAGGGGAGTCACAGCATCCCTGTTCTCATGTCAAGAGTGGGGATTTGGGGCCTCTCTCCTTCATCTGCCTTTACAACCCTGGCCCCAGGCAGGAGGCAGAGGAGTCCTTTGCTTAGGAACTACTCCTGAAGCTGCAGTATTCTCTCTAGTCCCAACACAGTGGCTTCACCCCCTAACCTCAGCCAGCTGGTGTATCTGGATGCCTCTCTGGGCTGCCTGATGCTAGGAATTAGGAGTCAAAGCAGAGAAAGATAGAACCTTGGCCCTCAAGAATCCTACAGCAAGCACATGGATACAATGTAAAGTATAAATGCCGGAGTAGCAACAAGTAACAAACACCATCATAATGATAAAGCACAGAAAGAGTGGAAGCCCTGATAAGGAGCAAGTCTGCAGGGCTGGGTAATACATAGAGGGGTTTTGTTTGGGAGAATTGGATAAGAGTCAGAGGCAGGTACTGGGAAGAGCATTTCAGGCAGAAGGAGCAGCATGTGCAAAATATGGAAAAATAACATGACTTCTCTGTCCCAGGAGGAAGGCGGGGATGCCAGAGGCTGAGTGGGGCACCACCAAGGGGGATGGAGCTAGGCTTTGAATAGGCCCTCACAGTCAGAAAGACCTGGTTCCAGTGAAAGCCATCCCCCTCACTAGTCAATCCTCATTTTTCCTCATCTCTGAAATGGGAAGATAGTATATAACTTCCTTATGGTTGAGAGATTGACATGAGATAATATATGTAATGTTGGAGCACAGCGCCATTACGTGGTAAGCACCGTGTTAAAAGTGTGTAGGGTGCTCACTTCAGCAGCACATATACTAAAACTGGAATGATACAGGGATTAGCATAGCCCCTGTGCAAGCAAGACATGCAAATTTGTAAAGTGTTCCACATTTTGGAAAGAAAAAAGTTTCTAGGACTTCCCTGGTGGTCCAGTAATTAAGAATATTCCTGCCTGAGGAGAGGGGAGGAGAGGGTGAGATGTATGAAAAGAATAACATGGAAACGTACATAACCATATGTAAAATAATTTGCTGTATGGCTCAGGAAACCCACACAGGGGCTCTGTGTCAACCTGGAGGGGTGGAATGGGGAGGGAGATGGAGGGAAGTTCAAAAGGGAGGTGATATATGTATACCTATGGCTGATTCATGTTGCAGCCTGACAAAAACCCACAAAATTCTGTAAAGCAATTATCCTTCGATTAAAAAATGAATGAATTAAAAAAAAAAAAGAATATTCCTGCCAATGCAGGGGACACGGGTTTGATCCCTGGTCCAAGAAGAACCCACACGCCTGGGAGTAGCCATGCCCACATGCACCACAACTACTGAAGCCGCGTGCCTGTTTCTTGCTCCACGAGAGAAGCCAGCGCAACGAGAAGCCACAAGGAAGAGAAGCCCCCACGTGCCACAGCTAGAGCAAGGCCATGCCTAGCAACAAAGACCTAGTGCAGCCAAATTAAAAAATATTTGTGCTGTTGAAGTAAGCTCAGTCCCTCAAACCAGGGATTGAAACCACGGCCCTTGCATTGCACTGGACCTCCAGGGAAGTCTCCCAAATTTTATATTCATACGAGGTTACCAGTCATATTGGGTCATTTAAATGATCATTCTTAAATGATTAAAGTGGAACATTTAAATGATCATCAAAAATGATCGAATAAAGTTCATTTTAACTTAATTACCTCTGTTATCTCTTTTTCGGAGAAGGCAATGGCAACCCACTCCAGTACTCTTGCCTGGAAAATCCCATGGATGGAGGAGCTTGGTAGGCTGCAGTCCATGGGGCTGCAAAGAGTCAGACACGACTGAGCAACTTCAGTTTCACACATCGGAGAAGGAAATGGCAACCCATTCCAGTGTTCTCGCCTGGAGAATCCCAGGGATGGCACAGCCTGGTGGGCTGCCGTCTACGGGGTCGCAGAGTTGGACACGACTGAAGCGACTTAGCAGCAGCAGCATCTCTTTTTGCCTTTTGGCCACCTGGAGTGAAGAGCAGACTCATTGGAAAAGACCCTGATACTAGGAAAGATTGAGGGCAGGAGGAGAAGGGGATGACAGAGAATGAGATGGTTGTGTTAGGTAGTTAAAATAGGAAACAGGAGTCCAGAATGATGGTGGCTAAAAGATAAGGAAGGGAAAAGCCACCGAAAATAGAACAAAGATAGGTCCGAGGACCGGAGTGAGGACCTCAGGTAGAACAAACAACACTCCTGGATAGCCCAATTTACATAGGGCAGGCCCAGGGGAAGGAAAAGACATATAAAAAGAGGAGCCAAAGGGCCGGGGTCTCTCTCTCTCTCTCACACCCCCATGCATGAGCTCTTTCTCTCTCCTTGCCCTGAAACCCACGTGCTGGGGCGCTCCCCCACTCCCTTGTCTTCACGTCTTTGGGTCAGCACGCCCTCACGCCTCGAGGATGGATTTTCCTGCTATTTTCTAAATAAAATAGAGCTGTAACACAGAGCTGTAACACTGATTTGTCTAAGAGCTATAACACGGTCTGTTCGAGAGCTGAGAGCTGTGATGTGCTGAGGGCTTTAATGTCCATCACTCCAAATCTTTGTTGTGATGAGACAGAACCGAGGAGCATACACTCGCCTGACAGTTGGATGGCATCACTGACTCGATGGACATGAATTTAAGCAAGCTCCGGGAGTTGGTGATGGACAGGGAAGCCTGGCATGCTGCAGACCATGCAGTCACAAAGAATTAAACACAACTGAGCAAATGAACAACAACCTCTGTAAAGGCCACATCTCCAAATACAGTGACATTCTTTTTTTTTTCTATGCTACATTTTTACCACATTCTGGGGTGCTGGGGGATTAGGGCTTCAACAGATGAATTTGAGGAGACACAGATTAGGCCATAACAGCCTGTTACCGAGTGTAACAATAGTGGCTAACACAGGGGTTCCAGGCACTGCTTGTTTAGATACTCTGTATATTAACTCCTTCAATACACACATAACCCTAGCAGGTAGGTCCTATTGTGACATCTAGTTTATGGATGAGAAAACCGAAGCTCAGAGCACTTTAGTGAAAGCCTCAAGTCACACAGCTGGGAAGGGGCAGAGACAGGATATGAACCAGATAGTCTGACCCCCCAGGGTCCCGGTCTCCCTGCTTCTAGTCTTCCCACCACCCCACAGCAGTGGCTCTCTGCATCCCCATGACCACCCTTCAGGATGTCCTGGACTGGGGGTCGGCTCAGCTAGGATCATACCCTTAACTTTTCCCTCACTGTCCAACATTTAGGTACTTTTTACTTAACTTTTTTTATCCATTATTACAAGGCCGGAATGAACAAGTTCAGACACAGAGCTTATTTCTTCTTCAGGATTTTATAGACGTGTGACTCCCAGGTCAAAGGGAGTATTTTATGATGATTGAGCGCCTCAGAGAAGTGTTCCTGGGCCTGAAACTTGAGCTGAAGCCAAGCACCTGCACCACCCACCTACTTTGGGGGAGGGGAGACTGAGATGCAGGAATGCCATCAGACCTGCCCCACCTCAGCCACCATGTAGTCCCTGCCACTTTTGTCTTAGAAAGCTCCAGGCCCCCCAAATTCTGGCATTTCTGACACTTCCCAAGTCCAAAGTAACAAAGTTGTTTGTTCTTTTTTTTTGGCTGAGCTGTGCTGCATATAAGATCTTAGGGATCGAACGCTTGCCCCCTGCTTTGGGATCACAGAGTCTTAACCATTTTTTATTTATTTATTTTTAACCATTTTTATAAAGATCTGCTGATGGTCATGGGTCTGGGATGGGACCTGGGATGTGCGTTTTTAAAGCTCTCGTAATTCAGATGCAGAAGATCCTGGTCTAGGCTTTGAGAAAACAGTTCTGAAGATCAAAGCCCTCTTTAAGCCACTCCTAGCTCCTAGCTGCTCCTAGCTCAGCTCTTCCTGAACTGACTTCCATGGGGCCAAGAACAGACGAGGACTCTGCCAAGATGAATGAGCAAAGGAATGACTGGAGCATGTAACCTACCAGGGGTTTGTTCCACGCCTCGCCTCATGCCTGGTCTTGTCCTCATCCTTATCCCACCTCCCAGACCTCATTACACCTTATGGCTCAGCTGGTAAAGAATCTGCCTGTAATGAGGGAGGCCTGGGTTCGATCCTTGGATTGGGAAGATCCCTTGGAGAAGGGAAAGGCTACCCACTCCAGTATTCAGGCCTGGAGAATTCCATGGACTGTATAGTCCATTGGGTCGCAAAGAGTCAGACATGACTGAGCAACTTTCACTTTCAGGGGTAAAGAACCCACCTGCCAATGCAAGATACATGAGATATGCCGGTTCAATCCCTGGGTCAGGAAAATCTCCTGGAGAAGGGCATGGCAACCCATTCCAGTATTCTTGCTTGGAGAATTCCATGGACAGAAGAGCCTGGTGGGCTATAGTCCATAGGGTTGCATGAGTCAGACATGACTGAAGCGACTTAGCATGCATGCATGCTCTCTCCTCACATAGGGGGCTTGGCTGAACCTCAACACCTCTGCCACTTCCCCTATGACTTTGGGCACCTCTCTCTGTTCCTGGGCCTTTCGAGTACTCCCCCTTTTGAGATGGATGTATTAAGTACTCTCATGTTATTTCCTGCATTAATCATTTCCATCTCACAGGGAACCTAAAACCTATTGGTGTCATTTTGGGGGTAGGGGGACAAAGAGCTCCTTTATGTCAGCATGGAGGAGAATTCAGCGAGAACAAAGTGGTAGAAAAGCATGCTAAGTCACTTCAGTCGTGTCTGACTCGGCATCCCTGTGGACTGTAGCCCGCCAGGCTTCTCTGTCCATGGAATTCTCTAGGCAAGAATACTGGAGTAGGTTGCCATTTCCTCCTCCAGGGAATCTTCTCTACTCAGGGATCAAACCCACGTCTCTTATGTCTCCCACATTGGCAGGCAGGTTCTTTAAAAGTGGTAAATAAGAAGTGATGTTATTAGAATAGGATGCTTGTGAGATTTACAAATGGGCAGGTGAGAAATGCCACACCCAGAGAACTTAGTGGGCTACAGTTATATAATCAAAGAAAAAGTGGGGCGGAGGAGAAAATCTAGACATCATGTTTCCATCATCAGTTCCTCCTCCAGATTGAGCAGGGGAGTTTTTGGTCCCTGTGTGATCAAGCTAGATCCATAAATTGTTGTTTTTTATGCATGTAGAGAGCATGTCCTAGGAATCATTAACTTCCTGAGCTCACTGGGCAGGGTGTGGGTCTCATGTCACCGCTGTTTTATTGTTCTGGGGCATGTCCTGTGCTTCTGTTGCATGCTTTTGTTGTTAAGCAAGCCTGCTTGATTTTGTGGTTAAGCAAACCTGCTTTCTTGAGTAATCATTAACTTACAGGGGTCTGTCATATTTTTCTATTTATAATTCTCTAGTGGGATTAACTATTTAACCACCCTCTTTGTTCTTTCATTCTGTCCCTATCAAACCTGTGACGCTGAAATAAAGGAAGGAAGCTACCAAGGCTGGGCCAGGAGAGGGAGATAGAAACCAGAGAGGGTATGGGCCTTGCCTGGGGTGAACAAGCAAGAGAAGAGAGTCCTGAGCTGGCTCTGGGTTCTCACTGTCAGTGTTTCAAAAAAAGTTTTATTTATTTATCTGACTATGCTGGGCTCTTAGTTGCAGCATGTGGGATCTTAGTTCTCCGAGCAGGGATCCAACCCAAGCCCCTGCATTGGAAGTGCAGAGTCTTAACCACTGCGCCACCAGGGAAATCCCCCAACCAACCCACACTCCCTGTTTTGAGGCTGCTCTTGACTGACGTTGATAGGGAGGTTGATGGGGAGAGAGTATTTCTATAAGAGGGGAGGGGAGCATGAACTAGTGCCCCGGGGGGTGCCTTCTCCATGTCCAATCTCCCCCTCCAAAAGGCTTTGCCTTCCATGCCCACATTTGCTTGAATTGCTGAGTACTACATGGCTGGGGGAAGGAGGGGGGCTTCACGGTGGCTGCAAGTGAGGGACTGGCTGCCTAGCGGACCTGAGTAGGTGTTCATTCAGCCCTTAGCTCTGACCACCCAGCCATAGCCAGGCCAACGTCAGGGCTGCAGCTCTCAGGCCCACAAGAGTGAGTGTCTCCTCAGCAAGGGGGAGGCACACAGGCTGTGTGGGGCCAGCCCAGGCTCTCCCTGTCCTGGCGCTGGCCCCAGAGCCTCTGGGGAACCAGCAGAGAACAGCTCTCCAGGACAGTGGCCCCAGAGGATGAGGCCAGCAGGGGCTGGGGCGGCCTGGGAAGATGAGCCTGTCTGCACGTGAGGCCGGGGCCATGCCCTCACTGTGTTCGGGAGGACTTGGCCTCTGATGCCTCTTCTCTGGAGGCTGCATTTCCCAGAACCTCACTGGCCCTGAGTCATTGACCTTGGTTGGGGCAGAAAGGCCCTCAGAGAGACCAGCTCTCACTCCCTGGTTAATGGAGGAAACCAGGCCGAGTGAGGGGGAGGGTGGGGGGAGGGGAGGAAGACGGGGTGGGAGCCGAAGGGCAGCTGGGGAGGGGCCAGGTCAGGAGGTGGCTCTTCAGAAACCCTTTCCCAGCTGGCCAGCCACCAGACCGATGCCACGTGTGCATGCGTCCATCACCCCCAGCAGCCTGAGAGCGCAGAGGGCGGGGCTGGCTGCCTTTTCCAGTCCCCAGAGTGGCCATGAGTCTGTCAAAGTAAGTTGAAGGCACATACAAGTCTGTACATGCCCCAGCATTGTGTTCTGAGTCTGATTTTGGGGTAAGAAAGAGTAAGAGGCCTACCCAGGTGGCTCAGTGGTAAAGATGCCACCTGCCAACACAGGAGACACAGATTCGATCCCTGATCCAGATGGATCCCACATGCCACAGAGCAACTAAGCCTGTGCACCACAACTATCGATACTGCACTTTAGAGCCTGAGAGCGGCAACTGCTGAAGCCTGTGGTCCCTACAGCCCATGCTCCACAACGAGAAAAACCACTGTGATGAGAAGCCCACACACTAGAGAGTAGCCCCCTCTCAAAACTGGAGAAAAGCCCGTGCAGGAATGAAGACCCAGCACAGCCAAAAATAAATAAAATTATTTAAAAGAAAGGAAGAGTAAGAGGGATAATGATTTTTTTTTTTTTTAACCTGCCCAGACCCTCTGGACAGGAGGGCATTGTCTCCTGTTCAGGAAACTCACTAAAAAACTTGGGAACAATGACATGGGCCCAGGGGAGGGCAGTGGTGAGGGTCCTCAGAGACTAGGGTTTGGAACTTGATCTGGGGTGACCAACCATTCTAGTTTGCCTGAGACTTAAGGGTGTCCCTGGGACACAGGATTTTGAGTGCTGAAAGGGGAGCAGTCTTAACTCTGCCACTCACTGTGTCATTTCACTTCCGCATGCCTCAGAGGTTCACCTGGACCATGGGATCAATAACTATCCTATGCCCTTCCTGGGGTGCCCTGAATCTTAGGGTATGGGTTGTGGAGGGAAAGTTAGAATATACTATCTCCCAGCAACTACATGCATGCAAAGTCACTTCAGATGTGTCCGACTCTTTGCAACCCTATGGACTCTGGCCTGTCAGGCTCCTCTGTTCATGGGATTCTCCAGGCAAGAATACTGGAGTGTGTTGCATGCCCTCCTCCAGGGGATCTTCCTGACCCAGGGATTGAACCTGCATCTCTTATGTCTCCCGCATTGCAGGCTTTACCACTAGCACCACCCGGGAAGCCCTCTCCCAGCATAAGTGAAGTCTATTTTCTCATTGTGAGTGGTGGCCATTCTGGTGAGGGACCACCTGCTCCCCTCTCTCCACTACCTGAAATTCACTCACTCACCACCAAGTACAAAAAATCAGCAGCTACTCTGTGCCAGACACAGGGTACCCATGGGCAGAGAAGGAAAAGCCCAGCCCTCAGGGAACTCAGGGTGCATGTATGGATATTTAGAACACAGTCAGGTGAACCTGGTTCATCACACTGCCTTGAGTGTGGTACGGACATTAACTCACACATGATAACATAGTGAGGTGGGCATTATTTTATCTGCATTTTGCAGATGAAGAAATTGCAGCTCAGAAAGATTAAGTAATCAGCAGAGAAGTCACAGGAAGGACACTAAGAGGTAACTTTTTTCAGGATGAGCATATGTCTGAATGTGTGCGAGGGAAAGACTTTCTAGGAAGAAACCGTGGGACATAGTTGATGCTTCTAAGGAACAGCCCTGTGTGCTAAGCTTGAGAGAGTTGACACTGTAGGGATGAAATATTTTTCATTTCTTTCTTCCTAGTTTGTTTGGCTAGTATATTGACAAAAGATAGCTTAACAGGAGAAAAACAAACGTTTAGTAATATATATCTTCTGTGTACATGGGAGATTCCCACGAAACTAACTCCCTGAAATAGCCAAAAAGCATCACCTTAAATATCATCTTCAGCTCAGGCAAAAGAAGATATTGTGGGAGAGGCTGGCCGGACAGACTGACATTTGTCTGCAATGCCAGAGGCACAGGCCTGGAAGCAAATGTCCTGGTTCTACTACCAGTAGCTGCTGGTCACAGCTCTCTACATGCTGGAGCCCTGGGAGCGGACTGTGTTCAATTCCATGCTGGTTCCCATTGTGGGGATGGCACTGCATACAGGATATGTAGTCATGCCTCAGCAAATCACAGCGATGCTGCACTGCTTAAAAACTGTTCAGTGACCAGGATGTAACCGAAATCAAAAGGTTCCTTAGGGAAGAGTCACCATCTGAAGTTGGAATGAGACTTCATCAGATGTTATAAGAAACTCTACTAGATGTAGCTAATCCTATGAATATAAAGACCAAAATTCATGAGTAGAACAAGAAAACAATTCTTACTTATGCATTGTGTCTTTTATTTTTAAAGCAAGCTCTTGTAGCTTTTGCCTATTTTAATATTGTAGTCATTTGTACTTTGATATCAGTATTTTCTTAACCTTTGTGACTGTTTCAGTATTACTCAGTGAAAGCTTTTCTTAATGTAACTTTGATTACATTTTAATTACCTTCTATTTCTAATACCGAAGTCATTAGCTGGGCTTCATCATTCTTGCTATGATGTGGCATATACATCTGCCTGGAGATATTTCTACTCTTAACCAAATTTTTGTAAGAAAAAATTCAAGATTTTGGGTAGGGGGCTGAGGAGGGAGAATATTTAATTGAGAACTATTTACAAAACATTTTTTTGTAAGTTTGAACTCAGGAGTACATTTTAGCTATCTGCACTCTACTTGTATCACCATTTGCTTTAAAACTATTAAAGTGTTTCTTAACAATGGAAAAAGAAAGATCTTGCTAAAGTTAAAATAAGGAACATTTCACCTTTTAAATATTTAATTCTGTGTGGACTCACTTCCAAAAAACTTTGGTGATGGTTCTTACAACAAATGGCGGTTAAGAAGCATTATTATAAAGTGCTTATATACTGTAGTTTTTAATAGAAGGTAAATCAGTTTCATCTCAGGGCCATTAGTAACAATGTACTTCCTTGAATTTAGATTCATGATTGTAATGGGTGCTACAAATGACCTGGTCTTAATGACACAGATCATCACAATGGTGTGATCACTTACCTAGAGCCAGACATCCTGGAATGCGAAGTCAAGTGGGCCGTAGGAAGCATTACTATGAACAAAACTTGTGGAGGTGATGGAATTCCAGATGAGCTATTTCAAATCCTAAAATATGATGCTGTGAAAGTGCTGCACTCAATATGTCAGCAAATTGGAAAACTCAGCAGTGGCCACGGGACTGGAAAGGGTCTGTTTTCATTCCAATCCCAAAGAAAAGCAATGCCAAAGAATGTTAGCAAAGTTATGCTCAAAATTCTTCAAGTTAGGCTTCAGGAGTATGTGAACCAAGAACTTCCAGATGTACAAGCTGGATTTAAAAAAGGCAGAGGAACCAGAGATCAAATTGCCCACATTCTTTGGATCATAGCAAAAGCAAGGAAATTCCAGGGGGGAAAAAAAAAATTATTCTTGTTTCATTGACCATGCTAAAGCTTTTGACTGTGTGGATCACAACAAACTGTGGAAAATTCTTAAAGAAATGGAAATACCAAACCACCTTATCTTTCTCCTGAGAAACATGTTCACGGGTCAAGAAGCAACAGTTAGAGTTGGACATGGAACAATGGACTAGTTCAAAATTGGGAAAAGAGTACCTCAAGGCTGTATATTGTCACCCTGCTTATTTAACTTTTATGCAGAGTACATCATGAGAAATGCCAGGCTGGATAAATCACAAGCTAGAATCAAGATTGCCAGGAGAAATATGAACAACCTCAGATATGCAGATGATATCACTTTAATGGCAGTAAGTGAAGAGGAACTAAAAGCTTCTTGATGAGGGTGAAAGAGGAGAGTTAAAAAGCTGGTTTGAAAGTCAACATTCAAAAAACTAAGATCATGGCATCCGGCCCCATCACTTCATGGCAAATAGAAGAGGAAAAAGTGGAAGCAGTGACAGATTTTATTTTCTTAGGCTCCAAAATCACTGCAGACAGTGACTGCAACCATGAAATGAAAGGATCCTTACTCCTTGGAAGGAAAGCTATGACAAAGACCTAGACAGCATATTAAAAAAACAGAGATATCACTTTGCTGACAAAGGTGCCTATAGTTAAGTTATGGTTTTTCCAGTAATCATGTATGGATGTGAGAGTTAGATCATAGAGAAAGCTGAGCACCAAGACTTGATGCTTTTGAATTGTGGTGCTAGAGAAGACTCTCGAGAGTTCCTTGGACTACAAGGAGATCAAACCGGTCAATCCTAAAGGAAATCAACCCTGGATACTCATTGGAAGGACTGATGCTTAAGCTGAAGCTCCAGTGCTTTGGCCACCTGACAGAAGCTCAGACTCATTGCGAAAGACTCTGATGCCGGCAAAGATTGAAGGTAAAAGAAGAAGGGGGCAGCAAAGGATGAGATGATTAGATAGCATCACTGATTCAAAGGACAAGAACTTGAGCAAACTCAGGGAGATAGTGAAGGACAGGGAAGCCTGGTGTGCTTCAGTTCATGGGATTTTAAAGGGTCAGACATGACTGAGTGACTGAACAACAACTTCCTTAAATTTAGTTCTGTGGTGGTAATGGGTGCTGCAACTGCGATTGTATATTGCAATATGATGAGGTGAATTGTTACAGACCATAACAAAAATAAATGTAAACTTGGTTAAAATGCTCTCACCCTTTGTACTGTTTATTTTTTCAGATTTTTATTCCTTACATGTAAAATAGCTACCTATTTCTTTGGTGTAAACTCATTAAATTAAATAAAAAGGATGTTGGGACTGGAGAGTCACTTATGAAAGTTTACCAGGAAAAGCACAGTAAAAGTGGGTGAGGCTGTTATGCATATTTAAGTCCTTACCTTCTCCTTGGATAAGTGTTTCTAGAAATTTAGAGCCAGCCATCCTGGCTGCGCAGTGGTAAAGAATCCACCTGCCAATGCAGGAAATACAAGAGATGCAAGTTTGATCCCTGGGTCGGGAAGATCCTCTAGAGTAGGAAATGGCAACCTCCTCCAGTATTCTTACCTAGAAAATTTCACGGTCAGAGGAGCCTGGTGGGCTTCAGCACATGCAGTGGCAAAGAGTGGGACACAGTTGAAAGACTGAGCACAGGCTGTCCCTGGTACGAATAGGGAGACACCCTTACAGAAAAAGATTTCCCTTATAAATGTAACTGTTTCTTACCAAAAGGTAACTTATACTCAGTTTTTAGAGCTTCTCTCATGTCTGCTGTTCTTTTTTTTTTTTTTTTAATCATCATCTTAAAATAATCAATAGACCAAAGAGGTGTATTTTGGGGTGGTATATTTTGCTGCCCTTCAAGGCAGCCTGTGGGCACCTGGGCGGCTGTGAAGGACAGTAAGGAGTGGACGTCACAGAGGCGCAATTCAACAGATTAGGGTAGAAAAAGGATCTGGACTGTGAGGAGAGCCTGGAGGGAGAAAAGAGGAAGCCAGGTGACCAGCGGACTGACTCCTGCAGGACACTTCCTCTCAGGTTTGGAGTCTCCTCCCACCAAGAAGTGCTCAGTCAACCAAACACTTCTGACGGATCAATGGCTACTGTTTAGCCAGACCCTGGGCTGAGGTTACAGACTTCCTAAGTTAGAAAAGGCACTACTTGGTACAGTCCTGGTCAGCAAGGTGCACCAGTTGACTGTAAGGCCAGGTGAATGAGTGCTCCAAGATGCGGTCACTAAAGGTACCCCCGTGGCCCCCACCATGTACCCTAGTAAGGGCCTGCGACCGTGGTGACGTGAAGAAGCCCGCCCACAGTCACAAAGGGAGTCGGTCAAGTTTAGCCCGGGTAAGACGTGGCCGAAGCGGGTCTCAGCCCGGAGACGGACGCGGGGGGTGTCCCCCAAGAGACTCTAGGCACCTGGGGGGGGCATCACTGCAGAGGCCTGCCTGCCTTTGCAGAAAATTTGCCCGCAGACGTTCGGTGTGGCTTAGGGGCGGGGCCTCAGGGTAGGACGCCCGCCCCGCCTGCGCCGGCCCCGCCCTGCCCGCGCCGAGCCTGCCCTTATAAGGTGAGCGCTGCCAGCGCGCTGCATCTGAACGGCTGTCGTCACCTGCGTTGGTCTGCCGGCCTCCTGATGCAGCCCGCCCGCCGGGGGGCAACATTCCAAGGCCGCGCCTCCCAGTGCCTTCCTGCCGGGAAGCGCGCGCCTCGCCTTGCCTCCCGGGGAGGCGACCCGTGGGCTTCCGCTCCCGATGGGGCGCGCACGACCCCCCGACCACGCCCGGCCCGGTCCCGGGTCCGAGCACTTTCCTCGGCTCCATCCCGCTCAAAGGAGCCTTAGACCCGCGGAGCAAGCGAGCAGGAGTGGTTGAGCCGGCCAAGGGGGTAGTGCTGGACCCCCCGAAAGTTTGGAGTCTGGTGGGAGAAATATCAGCCTCCTTTCAAGGACGGCCCAGCCCACTCGGCGCCTGCTAAGTGCCTGGCATCAAACTCGACTTTTAAAAAGTCAATTGCCCCTTCCAGCTTGCGTGGTATGGCTTAGTAAGAGCCAGCACTCTAGAACCACACGACCTGGGTACAAATGTAGCTTACTGGCTTCTCGTCCCCAAAGGTCGCAGGTAACCCGAACCCCGGCTGTCTGTGATTCTGAGTTCAGCCTTAGCCCTTGGACTTGTTTGCCAGTGTTAGGGGGCATGGGTGCAATTTTTAAAAACAACACTGTACTTCTTTTCCACGTTGCAGTAAATCCTGGTTAACGACAGGAAGAATGTCTTGCCGGATTTCCCTGACATCTTAGCAATCTCTTTTTAGCAAAGCAAAGACTGGGTCTCAGCCTGGAACCCTTGGGCAAGAGATAGAAGCTAGGTAAATTCAAACACATGACTGTGTGTGTGTGTGTGTGTGTGTGCGCGCACGAGATAGAAATAATTTAAGAGTTTCCATCCAGGGTTTAAAATTGCTATTTACGGCACTTGTGTTTTTAGTTTGAAAATGTTCACACGTACCAGAGTATAGAGAATAATAGTACAACGATCCTTCATACATTAATCTAATGTTCACTTTAAAAATACACACGTGTTAAAACATGAGGTGACTTTTCAGAAGAGAAAAATAAGACAAAAGTATAAAGAGTGCAGAGGCAAAACTGAGCTTGCTAACTGTCTGAGGCTTGGCGCGGACCTCCTGGGGATGCGCTGAGCCGAGCCAGTGAAGGAGGCCCTCTCCTGCTCGCCTGCCAGGAGAGGAGGGGAGATGAGAGCTGCTGTCTCCCATTGAGAGCCCAGATTGGCCTTGGCCTTGGCCTAGGACACATGTAAATTCCTCCATGCCAGAGTACCCCACTCGGCTGCCTCTAGATTCAAGTCTTCTTGCCTGGGTTACTTCTCCAATCGCTTTGTTGTCTGCCCACCTGTTGGCTGGGGCCACCTGGGCCCCAGGTGCCCATCCTGCACACTGGGACCAGAGGAATTTTCTAAACCATAAATATTACTACCTGTCTTCCTTATAAACCCCTCCATGGGTCCCTGCTGCTGCTACTGCTAAGTCACTTCAGTCGTGTCTGACCCTGTGCGACCTCATAGACGGCAGCCCACCAGGCTCCCCTGTCCCTGGGATTCTCCAGGCAAGAACACTGGAGTGGGGTGCCATTTCCTTCTCCAATGCATGAAAGTGAAAAATGAAAGTGAAGTCGTTCAGTCGGGTCCGACTCTTCGCGTTCCCATGGACTGCAGCCTACCAGGCTCCTCCGTCCATGGGATTTTCCAGACAAGAGTACTGGAGTGAGGTGCCATCGCCTTCTCCGCCATGGGTCCCTAGTGCCTGCCAAAAAAAGACCCAACTTCCCTGGTGGCTCAGGTAAAGAATCTGCCTGCAGTGTAGGAGTCAAGGGTTCAATCCCTGGGTCAGGAAGATCCCTTGGAGAAGGGAATGGCAACCCATTCCAGTATTCTTGCCTGGAAAGTTCCATGGACAGAGGAGCCTAGTGGGCTACAGTCCTTGGTGTCACAGAGTCGGACATGACTGAACAACTTTCACTTTCACTTAGCAGGGCAGCCTGCCAGTGGTCTGGGGTTCACAGACTCCTCAGTCCTTTTTTCCTACCACATTCTCTTTACACTTGACTCTCAGGCCTGAAGCATTTGATCATTCAGGAAATATTTAACTTGATAGGATGCAGCACCAGAAATGGCGTTCAGCAGTGGTGAGCAGCACAGCAAGGCACGGGCCGTGCCCCCTCTCCTAGAGTTTACTGTCTAATTTGTTTGCTGTTGTTCAGCCGCTCAGTCATGTCTGACTCTTTTCGACCTCATAAACTGTATCACACCAGGCTTCCCTGTTTTCTACCATCTTCAGGAGTTTGTTCAGACTCATATCCATTGAGTCGATGATGCCATCCAACCATCTCATCCTCTGTCTAATGGGAGAGTTAAATACATAAGTGTAAGAAAATTATTTTAATGGGTCATGTGCTATAAAGGACCTACAAAGTAGCAAGAGCGTTTTTGCCCTTTGCCTAGAAGACTGCCACCCCACTCTTACCTGCTCTGTCCTTTGCCCAGTGGCTCTTGCCATCCTCTTAGATGCTGGTACAGTGTCATCAGCTCCGTGGGGTATCTTTGCATGTCTTTATTAGGGTTTTGATCACACCGAGGTAGTGATTCACATGCCTGTCTCTCACACTGGACCATAAATTCCTCAAGGATATCCCTTACTCTGGTTGGCCTAGTGCTCTCAGTGCTTAGTAGGTGCACTGAAATTGTTGGATGACTATTGAAGCAGCAAGCCTTCGCACCAGGACCCCCAGTCCCAGAGTAATTCAACCTTAAGTCAATATTTATTCAGTTATGTTTAAAGGAACCATTTCTTTCGTTTAGTAAATCAGAGTGTGCTAAGCTCCCCCCGCCCCCCCAGCCTCCTTATGGACCAGTGGATTTACAGAGGCTGAGTGCTGTGCTGTGACAAATCATGGGGCTGCCAGCAATTAAGCTCACCTTGCCCAGTGGAGTATCAGTTGAACAGGGCCTTCTTGGGTGAAGGCAAGACTGAGTGTCAGGCTGAGAAAACAGGGGGATTTGAAGGAGGCAAAGTGGTGTGAACATATGCAGCCACTGGGGTGTGGTCCCAGTGGGGTGTGGCCCCCAGTGGGGTGTGTCTGGAACATCTGGTCTCCTGAGTGAGCCAGGAGCTGAGGCAGGTATGTTAGGGCCCGATGGGAAGGGCCTTTCATGAGAGCTCACTTTCTCCTGTTGGTGAACAAAGGGTTAGACATGGAATCTAAGTCAGTGACTGTTCAAGGTATTAGGTATAAAATAAGCTACAAGGATACACTGTACAACAAGCGGAATGTAGCCAATATTTTGTAAGAACTGTATGTATATGGAGTATAACTTTATAAAATTATGAATCACTATACTGTATACCTATGACATATAATATTGCACATCAAGTATTCTTCAATTAAAAAAAATTCCTCTTCCATCTGGGATCACTGAGGCCACTGGAGAGATGGGAGAAAGCCAGAG
Organism: Bos javanicus; assembly: GCF_032452875.1. Classification (NCBI taxonomy): domain Eukaryota; kingdom Metazoa; phylum Chordata; class Mammalia; order Artiodactyla; family Bovidae; genus Bos; species Bos javanicus. The sequence goes on along the minus strand of NC_083872.1, from coordinate 75,459,261 downwards.
TGGGGTGGCCCTAACCCATCTCCCTTGGCTCTCAGAACACTGGAGCCAGAGGGGACCTTGCCAATGGAGGCCAACTCCCTGGTTTGATGGATGTGGAAATGGAGGCCCAGAGAGGCTGAGATTGTATGGGGGTTAGTCTCATAGTGAGTCTGGAGACTCAGGCCCCTGGCTCCTAATCCAGTGCCCCCTTCTTTCCTTTGTTTTATCTTGGGAGTCTGCAGAAAGATGGAGGGGCTGCAAGAAATGTCCAGTCTGAAAGAAGCTGGGTTGTGTGCTAGCCCAGACCCCAACCTGGGAGACCCGTGTCCTGGCTGCACTCGGCCACCCTCTTCCAATGAACACTCCAGCTGGAGACACTGCCCTATGGGAGCTGCAGATCGAGATGGGTGGGACCAGGTGAGCCTGTAGCCCATGGCTCTGAGCCTGAGTTCTCTGCCCTTTCCTCTTATGTGTGTGGGGGATTGGGGTGGGGGAGCCCTCCCCCACCCAAAGATAAGAGGAGACCCTTCTTCCTTCTCTCTCACCCCACCCCTAGCCTGAGCCTGGAGGAGTGGCCAGGGAGGATAAAGCCTCTGGGAACCTGTTTTACCTAGGAACTTGCTGCTTCCCTCCAGGCCTCAGGATTAGGGTAGTGGCTTCTAGTTCTTTCTTTCTGGAGACACTGGATATGGTCTGAAATCCAGGCGGGGGCCCTCCCCGAGTCTTCCTGGCAACTTTGACCCTCATCACAGACTTTGCCTTCTCAGTTCACCTACCTTTGCCATGTGGGTTTCATGTCTCCAAGGGGACCCACAGCTTCTTGAGGGCTTTGAGACCCTTCTCTGGGTTTGAGACCCAGTGTCTGCAATCAGAGGGTCTTACAGCAGGGAGGGATTGGGGCCTCTTCCCAGGGAAGGCAGTGCAAATCCTGGGTAAGATCTGGGACTTTTCTTTTTGTGTGAAGTCGTTCAGTCATGTCTGACTCTTTGTGACCGTGTGGACTGTAGCCTGCCAGGCTCCTCTGTCCATGGGATTCTCCAGGCAAGAATACTGGAGTGGGTTGCCATTTCCTTCTACAGGGGATATTCCCAACCCAGGGATCGAATCCGGCTCTCCCGCACTGCAGGCAGACTTTACTGTCTGAGCCACCATGGGTTCCATTTTCTCTAATATTTATATATTTATTGGCTGCACAGGGTCTTAGTTATAGCATGCAAGATCTTTAGTTGCAGCATGCAAACTCTTAGTTGTGGTATGTGGGATCTAGTTCCCTGACCAGGGATCAAACCTAGGCGTCCTGCATTGAGAGCCTGGAGTCCTAGCCACTGGACCACCAGGGAAGTCCCCATGTTGACATTCTTGGGAATGAAATGGCCAAGGCTGAGGGAGATTTCAGGCTCCTGGGATTCAGGAAGGGTCAGATCCATGGACCTCCCCAAGATGTTTCTTTTCCTGGTGATTTCTGTGCCTTTGGCTGTTGGTCCTGAATGAGATGATTTTTGGGGTTAGGAGTGTCTGAGATCCATCTCAGGAGTCCCACCAGTGGACTCCACCATGGCTGAGTTTGGGGACCGCCTCTCCAGGCCCTCTCCCGGAGTGCCCTCTCATCAAAGTTTGGATTCTGAGAACAAAAGTCGGGGTGAGTCACAGGCCTGCCCCAGGATAGAATGGTCAGCACCTTGTTCTGGTGTCCCACCAGAACCAAATGAGACAGGAGAAGGTGGATCTCCAAAGGAAGGGATTGGTGTGATCAGAGCAAGGAGGTAAGAGAAGCAGGGGCGGCAAATCAGAAGCTTTGTAGGCAGGAATTTACCTGTTGGTCCTAGACCTGGACTCCCTGAGAATAAAATTTCCTTCCCTACTTCCTCTCTCCTTTCTGACCTCTTTCCCTCCTTCCCTCAAATATCTATTAAGTGCTTGCTCCATTTCAGGAACACCTAGGCCCTGGGAATAAAAAGATGAATCAAACTCAGGGCCATCCCTGGGGAGCTCTTCTAATCCAGATCAGCATACGCTGCTGTTCATCCATGGCAAGGCAGGCATTGCCAGTCAATCACAAAGCAATTTACCTGGGAGCCTGGGCTTGACCTCAAGATCCCGCTCAGCACGGAGCTCCAGGCTGCCAGTGCTCATCAACTGGAGTTGGTCCAAAATATGGAAATTCTTTGCTGTGCCCAGCCCAAAACATTCCTCTCTCCCATAACATTTCTGACCTTAAAAACAACAGAATTCCCCTAGACACTCCACCAGGGTCATTTCTCCTCCTTAAGGACAATGGCGTTAGGGTCTCCAACTCCTAACCCTGATCGGCTGTTGAGTTAACGTCATGGTTGGGAGCCTGAGCAGAGTTCCTACTGACAGAAGGACTGCATTTGAGTCCCATCCCTACCACTGCATCCTTCTGAGCTTCCCTGGGTTTGGGATGAGTGTTCTATGACTCTTGCAACAAATGACCACACACTTAGTGGCTTAAAATAAGGCAAATGTATCATCTTACAATTAATACCAGAGGTCAGAGGTCCAAAATTACTCTTATGGGGCTAATATCAAAGTGTCAGCAGGGTTGTGTTCTTTCTGGAAACTCTAGGTGAGAATCCTTTTGTTTCCTTGCCTTTTCTGGCTTCCAGAAGCTGTACACACTCCCTGGCGGATAGCCCTGCCCTCCATCTTCAAATCACAGCGCTCCAACCTCTGCTTCCTTTCTGACTCTGACTGCCATGCTCTTCTTCAGCAGTGGTCTCTTGGTCTTTTAATAATAATAAACGCTGTGGCTTCGGGGCTCATGTGAGGTTTAGGTGGGATCAGGTCCATGGAGCATCTTGCAAGCTGTAAAGAGTAGTCCAGCTTGTCCTCGTGATTCTCCCAGGAGCCATCTGCAGAGGGGCGACCGGTGCACCTCAGGGACAAGTCACTGAGGAGACGTGCTAACAAGTGCTCCATGGACAGTCACGGTTCTATAGACCCAGCGATGCTCCAGGTGCACAGGGCTCATGTTATCTGAGGCTGCAGGTGGGGCTCAACGTCTGCATCAGGACCAGGACTTCTGACCCCTGGCCCGGTACATGCCCTAGGCCACTTCAGGGGTAACCTGAGTAAGCCACCCTCCATTTGCCCCTAGGCCTGATTCCACTTGTCATCAAATCTTACTGCCAGGAGGGCTTTAGAGATCAGCTGATCCTGTGGTTTTTCTTTTTCTTTTTTCTGTGTTTTCTTAATGTATGGTTCAGACAGTAAAGAATCCGCCTGCCATGCAGGAGACCTGGGTTTGATCCCTGGTCGGGAAGATCCCTTGGAGAAGAGGGTGGCTATCAACTCCAGTATTCTTGCCTGGAGAATTCCATGGAGGAGACTGGCGGCCTACAGTCCATGGGGTCGCAGAGAGTCAGATACAACTGAGCGACTAACACTTTCACTCACATCAGTAGCAAACTGTTTTTCCAAAGGACACCCTACCTGGAAACCCGATAGACGGGACATGCAAATGTGGAAACTGCGAGGCCCCTACCGACCTCTCCAGCCTCCTGTCTCCTGGTTTCCCACCCCAGACTCACCACCAGAGGCCTCACAGCCTTGGGAGGTAGAGCTTGTTTACCTGACTCCTAGTCCAGACCTTTCCTTCTCCTCTCCCCCCAGAGGCAGTGTGCCTAGAGCCTAAAAGCAGGCACTCTGAAGTCCCAGGACTGGCCCCTGTGCTTTTCTGCTGTGACCTTTGTGAAATGAAATATTTCCTGCCTTATCGGTAAACAAGAACATCACAGCCATCGGTGATTTCAGGCCTCCAAATGTGAATGAGGGCTCCCAAAAGGAAAACAATGCCTGCGATCCAGCAGATGCCACCAGTCCCCCGCCCCACCAGGTGGGCACTGGCAGCCAAGGAACTGGGGAACCTGGGAAGGATGTCAGGGTTCAGACTTAATTTTGCATCTCTGGGTCTGCCCCTGGTTGAGCAAGAATGGCCCCTGGCCTCTTGACTCAGGAATGCAGAGCATTTCTTTCCACTGCTAAGAAGGAAGGGGCCAGGCCTCCAAGGACTAGAAGGATTCAATTGTTTGCTAAAACCACAGCTTAGGAGAGGTCTGAGGGAAAAGGGAGGTCTGGGGTGTGGAGGGCAGAGCTCTGGGCTCTGATTACCCTGTGGGGGAGGAGAAGCCTGTCCCAAAACAGGAAAGTGATCCATGGGTGGATGGACTGAGGGCAGATCTGAAGAGAACTGTCCTTCCTTCGGCCTCAGTGCTGGCTTACAGCTCCCAGCTCTGACTCTGACTCCTGGGGGTGTGGGAGGGCTGGTCCTTCCCACCTTGGGCACCTCACCTTCCAGTCCAGGCCTCTTCTCAACCCAGCTCCCTGTTCCATCCTTTTCTCTCTTCTAGACCTTCTTTGTCAAGTGCCTCATCTGTTGAGCTAGGTGCTGTTATGACCCTCATTTGATAAGTGAGGAAACTGAGGCACAGAGAGGGAAAGCATCTTACCCAAGGTCACACAGCAGGGTCTCAGTAATTTGTCCAGTAACTATGTATTGTGTGCCAGGAACTGCACTTACAGGGCAACGCAGGGAGGGGGAAAGCATGACCCATGAGATCAGCAGCTGTACCTTATCTTCTGCTGTGTCCCCAGAGCCCAGCCTGGCCATACACCTGGTCAGATGAGCAGGAGTTGGTCCAGTTTTCCACCTCCTCTCAGAGACATCTCCCAGCATCCCCAGGCTTCAGGACTTACCGCTTCCCACTGCCCATTCCCCAGCTCTGCTGTCTCCATCCCCAACTCCTGGGTTTGCTCAGCTGCCGATGGAGTCGGTATTCCACCTCCACCTCGCCCACAGCCAAGGTCAGTGGACCAGCTTCCATGTAGACCTGCGCCCCACATAGACCCCAGGTGAAGGGCACCTTATCTTCTAGCCTATCCCTAGGCTGGCTCTCCTCTGCCCTCCAGGACCCCATCCTAAGTGGTCTCCCAGTTTACAGACCTCCTAGAGGTCAACTTCCCTTGGCCCCTGTATCATTCATGGTTCAACCAAAGAAACAGAACCAGTAGGCTACATATATGCTGTGGACAAAAAAAGAAAAAAGCCACCTGGGGGAAATCCCTGGTGGTCCAGTGGTTAGAACTCTGCTTTCTCACTACCCAGGGCTGGGGTTCAATCCCTGGTTAGGGAACTAAGATCCCACAAGCCATGAGATGCAGCCAATTTTTTTTTTAAATTAATTAGCTAATTTTAAAAAGTCACCTGCCATTACAGTAAACAAGGAGGAATGCTATCAAATGATCAGCCACGGCAGCTGACCTTGAAGGTACACACTGAGGGGTTTCAGAATGGAGAAAAATAGGCCACTGCTCCTAGATAGTGAAGATGTACATCAAAGGAATAATTCCAATGAGCCCAGACTCTTGCATCTTCCCATACACAGAAAGACACTAAAATCATTAACTTGAGATGTCTGGGGTTTTTGTAATTAGCAGTAATCTTTTGATTTTTGATGACAATTAGTTTGTTTTTTTTTTTTCAGCAGAAGCTCCTATACATCCTGTCTCCTCCTTTACCTCTTTGGAACAGTCCCTCAGAGCTCCCGAGAGGCTGTCTCACAGCCTATAGTCTCAGTCGTTCAGTTGCTAAGTCATGTCTGACTCTGCGACCCCATGGACTGCACACGCGAGGCTTCCCTGTCCTTCACTGTCTCCTGGAGTTTGCTCAAACTCATGTCCCTTGAGTCGGTGATGCCATCCAACCATCCCATGCTCTGTTGTCCACTTCTCTCAGTAAGGTCACCAAATGAATATAACAATTCTCAACTTTTGGGTTGTGCTTTTTCTTCAGTGGACAATACTGAGTGGTGGATTGTTGGTGAGGAATTGGCTTCTGCAGCTGCGGGAGGGCCAGACAGGTCTGAAATCATCCAGGCAGGCGGTCAGGAAGGGCCAGCAGAACTTTCAGGTCCAGGCTGAATCTGTGGTCCACAGTGGAATTCCTGCCTATCACTGAATCTTTAACTTAAACATGCCCTTACGCTACCTTTTGCCTTATAAGGCAACGTGTTCACAGGTTTCTTGGATTAGGGTGTGGACTTCTCTGGAGGCTGACCACAGCCCTCGAGTGGCCACCAACTTTCCCATTCATTTATTCATTCATTCTCTTACCCTTTCTCATGGTCCACCTAAGGCTTAGGCCTGTGCTGAGGGCCGGGAGCCCAGAGGGAGGCAGCCTGTGGCTCCGCCCTCGGGAGAGGCCACGTGGAGGCTGAGGCAGTCAGAGAAACAAATGGCTGCGGTACAGAGTGGAGGTCGGGTTCAGAGGATTTGGTGACATGGTGGGGGGTACGATCCAGGAGGAGGGGACAGGAAGGCTGCCTTGTAAGGAGGGGGGAGCATGTCTGTGGGGACAGGGACTGTGTCAGGGCTTGAGGGAAGCCATGGCTAGAAAGGAAGGGGATCCTCTCTGCCATCAGATGTACTCCTTGGTGGCAGGAGGGGAGGGAATCAGGTTCTAGAAAAACAGACTGATGTACCAGAGGGTGGAAAGCAAAATTCCCAAGATTTATGAAGAGAACAATGGAGATCTGAAGTGATTGTTGAGGGGCATCTGGTTAACCCTTGACCCCCTCCCCGCTCCCACCTACTCCTTTTATGATCAAGTGTGTGTGGGTTTGAGAAGCAGAGACAGGTGGAGAGTTTGGGCTCGTTTGCTCAGCCCTTCGTTCCACAGAGAGTGGCCAGAGAGGGGCCCAGCCAGGCCCTCCTGCCAAGGGGCCCACTTGAGGCTGGGGTGTTGCCAAGGGCCACTGGGCTGAGCCTTGCTATTCAGGTGAGGCCTATATAAGCCTCTCCTTTCATCGGCCTTCTTTGCAAGGTCCCCAGCCTTGCTTCCTCCAATTGCTAAGTGCTCGTGCTGCCAGGGAGAACCAGGGAAGCCTGAAAAGCAGATTTAGGCTCCCACCATTGAAGCTGAGTGAATGGGGTGGGGATCGGGGTGGGGATCGGGGTGGGGGTCAGGGCGTTGGGAGGGCTGTGGGGATGAGAAGTCTCCTCTCCTCTTCTGTCACATTAGAGCGCTTCGTCACCCACATCCCTGGCCCAAGGCCATCAGCTTGGGAGAAATCCTGGCCACAGTTACAAAAGTCCTGGTTACTTTACCTCCTGCTGTGATTAATCATATCCACAGCCCATTTGAGAAAAATCTCCAGGAAAGCAGAGTGTTCACACATTGTCCCCAGTGTCTTTCTTAAGGTCTGGCATGAACTGAGACACAATAAATACCTCTCTTCTTTCCTTCAAATATTGCACATTTATTAGCCTACAGTGTGACAGTTAGGCACTAGGCTGACCTTAGGCCTTAGACTTTTCTCACTTTACAGCTGAGGAAAGGGAGACTCAGAGAGGTTAAGAGACTTGCTCAAGGTCACACAGCAGGTAACAGAGTTGATATTTGTTGTTTTTTTTTTTTTTTTCAGCCTTTAAAAACATCTAAATCCTATCACTTGTGACAATATGGATGTGCCTTGAGGACATTATGCTAAGTGAAATAAGCCAGACACAGAAAGGTAAATACCATATGACCTCACTCCTATGTGGAATCTAAAAATGTTGGACCTACAGAAGTAGAGAGTAGAATGCTGGTTGCCAGGAACTGAGGGGCAAGGGCGATGGGGAGTCAGTGGTCAAAGAGTACCAAATGTCAGTCATGTGGGATGAATAAGTTCTGGGGATCGAATCTATAGCATAGTGATTATAATTAATAAAACTATATTGTACACTTGAAATTTGTTGAGAGTAGATCTTGTGTCCTCACCACAAAAAAAGTTAACTGTGTGAGGTGATAGGTGTGTTAATTAACTTGACTGTGGTAATCATTTCACAATAAATGCCTATTTCAAAACATCACGTTGTCCACTTTTTAAATAGTTTTTAATTGGAGTATAATTGCTTTACAATGTTGTGTTAGTTTCTGCTGTACAACAAAGTGAATCAGTTGTGTGTATATATATATATCTCCTCCCTCTTGAACCCCCCTCTCATCTCGCTACCCTCATCCCACTCCTCTAGGTCATCACAGAGTACTGAGTTGAACTCGCTGTGCTATACAGCTGCTTCCTACTGCTACTGCTAAGTCACGTCAGTCGTGTCTGACTCTGTGCGACCCCATAGATGGAAGCCCACCAGGCTCCCCCGTTGATATTTGGACCTAGTTCTTCTACCTGGCTTTTTCCGCTTTACCCAGAGTGTCACAGTGTGGAAATGCAGAGGCAAGGAGAGGGGGTGGCCTGTTCAGGTGGTGGCCAGAACAAGCTGGGGCATATGGGCTGGGGCAGGGTCATGCTGAGCATTAAAGGTCAAGGGAGCGACCAGTGAGGGTTTGGCTTTCATCCTGTGGGCCACAGGGACTGCAAGTTTATTCCTGCTTTGGATCCTTACACAACTAAAGTAGTCTCAGGGAGGGGCCTTGTTGCAAGCATTCAGTTTTCTCATCTGAAAAATGGTACAAATATATTGATTTACTATGCTCAGTCGCTCAGTCATGTCTGACTCTTTGCAACCCCATGGACTGCAGCTCACCTGGCTCCTCTGTCCATGGGATTTCCCAGGCAAGAATACTGGAGTGGGTTGCTGTTTCCTCCCCTAAGGATCTTCCCAACCCAGGGATTGAATCTGCAAAGGTCTCCTGCATTGGCAGGCATACTCTTTACCACTGAAACACCTGGGAAGCTCAAATATATTGATGAGTATTAATAATCCCAGTGGAAAGTTGGAGTCAAACATACCTGGTTAAAATCCCAGTGCTACCCCTTCATGGCTGGGGGATGTTGGCAAATAATGAGATTATTTACCTTTTCTGTGCTCAGTGTCCAGCTGGGGAAAATGGGACTGAAGACATTCTTCTTGCAGGACCCTTGTGAGGCTCAAAAGGGACAAGTTCCATAAAGCACCAACAGTAGAAGTATCTGACAGGGTAGCTATTATTGTTATTATAGTTGTTGTTGTTATAACCACTAGTTGGGTCTTCTGAGGAGTCATACCTAGCACCAAACATGCTAGCCAGGGAGCTCCTGGGGATTCTGTGAACCTTCCTCCCCCTGAAGGGGCTTCCCTGATAGCTCAACTGGTAAAGAATGATTCCTGGTTGGAGAGATCCCCTGGAGAAGGGAATGGTACTCACTCCAGTATTCTAGCCTGGAGAATTCGCAAAGAGTCGGACACAGCTGAGTGACCTTCACTTTCACCTTTCTCCCCCTGCAGAACCTGGGGCCCTGTGCTTCAGGATTCCTGAGTGCTCCTGTGCACAAAAGCTCAGGCTTGGAGTAGTTGTTCTCGATCCCCATGATTATCCTACTGAGAATCATGAGAAGAAAACTGACTGGGAGATAGGAGACCCATGGCCTAACCCCTGTTCTGCCCTGACTTGCTGTGTGATCTTGGGTGAGTCATTTCCCTCTCTGGGCCACAAATAGAGAGGTAGTCTGGACAACTCTAAGAATCTTTCATTTCTCATCCTGGGAACTGAGGCCTGGAGATAGAAATCTTTCATTGCATCCAAACCCTTGTGCATGCACGATCCATGTGCAGGCCTCGGAATGGATGCCCACCGAGTTCAGGGGCTCAATCCACGAAGCCCACAAAGACTTAATAATAAAGAGTTCCCATAATCCAGCAAGGGAGGCTATATTCAGCAATGAAAATGGCCCTTTATGGGTTCATATGAAATGCTTGCAAAGACCTGTTAAGGAAAAAAGCAAAGTGAAGGACAGTGTTGGGTATCCTTATATGAAAAAGGGAGAAGGAGAGCAAGGATGTTTGTAGAAGCACCTGGAAAGAAACACGGCTGCTTCTGGGGCAGAGGGACAGGCGGCAGGAACAGGAGCATGGGAGGCTTTTCACGGTGCCCCCTTGGTACCCTTTGAATCTTGTTGCTGTTTAGTTGCTCAGTTGTGTCTGACTCTTTTGCTCCCCTATGGACTATAGCCTGCCAGGATCCTCTGTCCATGGGAATTTCCAGGCAAGAATACTGGAGTGGCCTGCAATTTTTTCCTCTAGGGGATCTTCCCAACCCAGGGATCAAACCTGTGTCTCCTGGACTGACAGGCAGATTCTTTTTCACTGAGCCACCTGGGAAGCCCTTTGAGTCTTGTATCACGGGAATATGTTATCTAGGCAAACAAATTAAATAAGTAACTTAATCAGGCAGTTTTGTCATGACCCAGCTCCCTGCACGCTTAACCTCCTGCATTCTAGAAATACTCCAGGGCTTGTGTTGTCTTTATCAAAATTCCTTTAGGCCTTTGACTCCTGTCTCAGCCTGACTGCAGCATCCGCCAGTCTGTGGGAGTGGGGTGAGTCACAGACACCCCGGCCAGCTGTTTGCCATGTGCAGACCTTCCTGGGAAGAGCCCTTTCCCAGCTGTGGCCCCCATCGCTGCAAAGACTTTCTTTGTCTTTCTTTTCTTTTTAAATCTTCCTCAAGGTTATACCTTTTTTTTTAAGATTTATTTATTTATTTGGCTGCACTGGGTCTTAGTTATGGCATGGGGTATCTTTAGTTGTGACACGCAAAAAAATAAACTCTTAGTTGTAGCAAGTGGGATGTAGTTCCCAGACCAGGGATAAAATCCAGGCCCCCTGCACTGGGAGCTCAGAGTCTCAGCCACTGAACTGCAGGGAAGTCCTTCATATGTAGTTAGTCGCTCAGTTGTGTCCAACTCTTTGCGATCCCATGGACTATAGCCCACCAGGCTCCTCTGTCCTTGGGATTTCCTAGGCAAGAATACTGGAGTGGGTAGGCATTGCCTTCTACAGAGGATCTTCCCAACCCAGGGATGGAACCCAGATCTCCTGTATTGCAGGCAGATTATTGTAGGGGTGGGATGGATAGTCATTCTATACGTGTGTCTGCAGGGAGGTGCCGCCAGGGAAGGCTTCTTGGAGGAGGTGGTACCTCAAAAAAAAGTACTTTTCTGAAACAAAGCCAGAATCTTTGGGAATTAATCAGTAGGTCCTGAGTGAGCAAAGTGATGTACAGATCTCAGAGCTAAGTGCAAAGGTGAAGGCAGATCAAAGAGACACAAACATAGGGGCTTTCCCTCAAAGCACTTATACAGGGAAGAAAATAGTACATCTCCTAGAGGCTGCGTGGGAGGCTCTGTTCATGACCATGCCTGGGGCACAGGCAGGGCAGCTAAGGAATGGTTACACAGCCTACGTGGGAAGGGTCTTTATGCATCCTTACATCTCACTCTCATTTTTCAGGTGAGGTTTCAGGCCCAGAGAAAGATAGGGAATTGTCCAGGTCACACAGAGAGTTGCCAGCAAAGCCACAGCCAGGCTTCGGGCCCCTGACTCCCAGCCCAGGGCTCTCTCCACAGGCCCCACTGCCTCCCACAGGGCTGCAGCTCAGGCCGGCACTGGGGAAGGCTTCCAGAAACAGGAGTTGCAGGCACTCAGACTCCAGGCAGTCCTTTGACAGGTAGTGCAGACGGGTGGCACTAAGCGCTGTCCCAGGAAGGGTCCCTACTTTATAACCTGGGGTGACCCTGCCCTGGTTGGGCTCCACTCACAGCAGCCTGCCAGGGCAACCTGGGGAAGGTAGGGCCACCTGATAAATGCTCTCTCATGGGCCCTCCCAAGGGAACAGGAGGTAGGAATCCTGCCTGTTTACAAGCAAGCAAATGAAGGTTTAAGGAAACGTCCGAGGCCCCTAGGCAGTGATGACCCAGCACAGCAGGGCCTGTGCTGTTTCCAGGACACCACTCGGCCTGTGTTCAGGGATCCATGGCCCTCCCACCAAAACATACAGACATTTTTAACAAGAAACCTGGAAGCCCCCCATGAGCTTTCTTTCTTCCTGGTTACCAGGAGCATCCCCTAAAATGCAGGAGGTACCTCTGAGGGCATTATCAACCATTTCTACTCGAATATAAATTGGTTATCAGACCCTGAGAATGCAGGGCCCTGTGCCAAATAACAGGTGAAGAAGGAGAGGTCCCTGGGCAGGGCCATGCCTAGTGGCTGTGTGGAGCTTCCCCCAGGAGTGCCTGAGCCCTGGGCCCTGGGCCCTGTGTCCCGGTGGCACTGGGAAGGGAGGTGTCCAGGGTGGAGGTGCAGGGTGATGTGGAAAGAGTATTGACTTTTCTCAGATTCCAACCTGAACTCTGTCATCTACCTGTGTGACCTTAGGTGAACCAGTTGCCTCCCTGAGCCTCACAACCTCACCTGGGCCACAGGGAAACTATTACTGGGTCTACCTTGAGGTGGAGGTCCTTGAGAAGACGCTCCATCCCAGAGTTCTCAAACTTGCCCGAACATTAGAAGCCCCTCGAAGGCTCCTTAAAACCTGAAGGTGCTCACCTAGAGTTTCTGCCTTAGTTAGTCTGGGGAGGGACCTAACTAACTAAGTGCTCTGACAAGTTCCCAGGTGGTCCTGATGCTGCTTGTGGTGCTCCCATATAAAAGATCCCTCTGAGAACAGATTTGTGGTGCCCAGAGGGTGGGGGAAGTGGAATGGGGGTGGGGTGGATTGAGCGTTTGGGATTAGCAGACACAAGTTTGTATGTAGAGAATGGATAAACGTCAAGGCCCTACTGTATGGCGCAGGGAACCATCGTTGATATCCTGTGATGAACCATCATGGAAAAGAATATATACACGTGTGTGTGTGTTTGTATGTATGAATAAAACCATCACTTGGCTATACAGCAGCAATTAACACAAATTGTAAATCAACTATACTTCAATAAAATACTTTTTTAAAAAAGGTCTCTATGAAACAAGGAGATCAGGAAAGGGGGCAGATGCAGAACAGAGCCTAGAAAAAAATGCCAAATACAAGCAATATTTTGCAGGGACTTCACAGCCTTGTCACAACGGCTGGATAGAGGGTACCCGGGAGGCAAAGAAGAAGTGGTTACAGGGTCAAGGTTTAAGGGTCAAGGCCCTGAGCTCTCTCCAATAACCTCTCCTTTAATCCCCTATCTACTCTGTAACACTGTGATGAAAGAAAGTGAAAGTGAAGTTGCTCAGTCGTGTCCAACTCTTTGCGACCCCATGGACTGTAGCCTATCAGGCTCCTCCGTCCATGGGATTTTCCAGGCAAGAGTGCTGGAGTGGATTGCTATTTCCTTCTCCAGGGGATCTTCCCGACCCAGGAATCAAACCCGGGTCTCCCTCATTGCAGGCAGACGCTTTACCGTCTGAGCCACCTTTGTGACCCTATAACACTGTTGTGAGCAGGTCTTTTGCACCAACTTCATATGTGAAGTAAGCACGCTGGGAGAGGTTATGGGGCATGTCCAAGGTCATACATGCAGCAAGCTGGGAATTAAATTGGAAGCCAGACCTCTGACCCCTGGATGCTTTCTAACACAGCACACTACCTCTCCTAACAGTCATCCAATGGATCTAAAAATATATTAAGAGCTGTGCAAATCTGTGGGAGTGGTTCTTTTCCCCTCCGGCTGGCCTGGAAGCCCCCACCTCTACAGAGATTTCTCTTTCCCCTCAGGCTTTGATCGATTCTTGCCACCCTGCCCCCTAGCCCCTTGTCCTTATGTGTCCTCTCTCTTCTTGGAAAGAGACTGTGACCTTTAATGCTCTCCCGCCCTCAGGACCCGGTACAGTGCCAACACCCAGGAGATGCTCAGTGAGCTTGGAGCTCTCCTCCCCAGATCCCCCAGCCCCAGCCTAGCCCCCTGCTCTCCACTTTCCTGGTAAAGGTTGTCTTCTGAGCCCCTCAGAAGTGAGATCGTCCATCCTGAGCCCTGGGAGCCTGCTCAGGGTCCCTGAGTGGAGCGGGTGGGAGGGACACTACAGCCCCCAAGGCCAGCTGACAGGGTCAGAGGGGAAACTATGCTTCCTGCTGGGCCCCTGGGGAGCCTCGTTTCTCAGAGAGGCTGCCTGGGTCTCCGTGCTGGAGCTCCAGTGGGGGCGGGGACGCAGAGGGGGAGGAAGGAGCAGGAGGAGACAAGGAGGGAGAGAGGACAAGGGGCAATGAGGAGAGGAGAATGGGACAGAGGGAAGGGAGGTGGAGGGACTCAGGAGAGAGAAAGAGAAAAGGAGGTGGAAGAGAGGACCAGAGACAGAAGGTGACAGATGGTGGGAGAGCATGAGATGCAGAGAGGAGGATGCGAGAGAAAAGAGAGAAACAGAAGAGGGAAAGCAAGTGAGACACAAAGCGGTAAGAGGTGTGAAAAAAAGGGAGACTTAGACAAAGGGAAACAGTCAGACAGAAACCCCAGAGAAACAGACCCGGCAGGTGAAGCCCAGAGAAAATACCTGAATCCCTCCAACCTTGCAGATTTTCTTTTGGGTTTTCTCTGTGTCTTTGCTGTGAGGCTTCAGGCCTAGGGTTAGCACCACATCAAGCTGACCAATAAACATCACCATCATGGCCACTGATGGCCTGGTCAGTACCAGTCCAGTCATAGAGCCTGGAAGAAGCTAGCTGGGCCCTGGGGGAAGTGATCAGCTCTCACAAGCGATGGGGAAGCCCCTGGGGCCCTGACTTGTAACAGACCGTTGGGAAAGCCCCTGCCCACCCCTCCCCCAAGCACATCCAGAAATTCTTTTCTTTCCCATTATAGTTTATTACAAGATATTGAATATAGTTCCCTGTGCTATACAGTAAGACTTTGTTGTTTCTCTCTTTTATGTATAGTAGTGTGTATCTGCTAATCCCAAACTCTTAATTTATCCCTCCATGCCCCTTTCCCTTTGGTGATAACCATAAGTTACACACACACACATACACACACACAATGGTATACTACTCAGTTATGAAAAAAATGAAATCATGACATTTGCAGCAAAATGAAGTCAGAGAAAGGCAAATATATATTACTTATTTGTGGAATCTAAAATTTGACACAAATGAATTTATTTACAAGATGGAAACCAACTCACAGACACAGAGAACATACTCATGGTTGTCAGGAGGGAGGGGCTGTAGGGGAGGGATGAACTGGGAGTCTGCGATTAGCAGGTGTAAAAACTAGTACACAGAGAATGGATAAACAACAAAGCCCTACAGTGTAGCACAGGGAAGTGTAGTTAATACCCTGTGATAAGCCAGGATAGAAAATAATTTTTAAAAGAAAGTATATATACACCAACCATTCAGGCTTTATTGTGGAAAGAGTCTGGGCTTTGACGGCAAGCCACTGTGCGTAGTCGCTCAGTTGTGTCTGACTCTGTGATCCCATGGACTGTAGCCAGGTTCACATCCAGACTCTAATTAATGTACTTGCTGGGTGACCTCAGGCAAATGACTACCCCTCTCTGAACTTTGCTCTCCTGAATGGGACTGAGCCCCAAGGAGCTATTGCGCTCATCTGTGTGCTCACCTGCAAGGAGCTTTCAGGGGTTTCATGTCTCCTTCCACAGACAGAAACAGCTCTGCGAGATTTTAGTAACGAGACTTTACTGAAGGTTGTGTGTGGCCGTGAAGAAGAGTCACGGTGCACAGAAGCAGGAAATTGAACCAAAATGCCCATTAATCCTCTTTTTTTAAAGAATTCTTTAAAAAGTTTTTGGCTGTGCTAGGTCTTCACTGTGGCCCTCAGGGCTTTCTCTAGTGCCCCGAAGCATGTGGGACCTTAGTTCCCTGACCAGGGATTGAATCCATGCCCTTTGTGCAGAGTCCCAGCCACTGGACCTCCAGGGAAGCCCCTGGTCTCTGGTTTCTGAAACCTTTCTACGTATCTGTCCTGTGACCCTGCTGTGTGGATGCTGTTGGAGGGACAGAGACTTAGAGGATGCAGACACTAGTGAGAGGCTGCTCCGCAAGTCAACAGCTGGACTCCCTCCCAGCTGCAGTCCTGGACTGCATGCATTGGGACCCAACCTCAGGGCACCACCTAAGGCTCCCGCATCTGGCTTAAAGTTTTTGGGGTGCTCTGTAGTGGCCCCGAGTGGAGTTGGGTGTCCTCCTTGGAGAAGGTGCTTGAAGCCATGGGAACTGGGGAAGGGCTTGAAGTGGGTGTCCTCCGCCTCTACCACAGGCCTGATAAGAAAGTGACCACAGTCCTTTTTGGGTCACTTTCTTGGTCAAAAGAGGAACATGGTCCTGAGTGAAAAGGGAAGATATGACGAGAACTGCCCCAAAGTGACTTGGTCAGCTCAGAGGATGGTACAGCAAGTTATCATCACAGGGCCCCGCCTTCTGCCACCACGGTTCCAGGGGTTCCTGTTTACTCCCTCCCTTTTCAGCTCTCCCACAAGATCCAGGTGCAGGCCCAGCGCTCCATGGAGGTCCCCACAGGACACTGCTCTCCCTCACACTCAGGTCTTCTTGCTTTGCCCCTGGGGGATCCTGACTTGATTGGAAGCAGATGGAGACACTAAGATGAGGATCTGAATACCCATCAGTTGTTTGGATTGTGTTCCAGGCAACTTGGGTGAAAGTGAGACCGAGAAGACAAAGTGAAGTCGCTCAGTCGTTTCTGACTCTTTGCAACCTCAAGGACTATAGCCTACCAGGCTCCTCCATCCAGGAGATTTTCCAAGCAAGAATACTGGAGTGGGTTGCCATTTCCTTCTCCAGGGGATCTTCCCCACCCAGGGATTGAACACAGGTCTCCCACATTGCAGGCGGATTCTTTACCAGCTGAGCCACAAGGGAAGCCCAGAGAAGACAAGACAAACTATAAAGTACCCGCTATTGAGCCAGGTGACTGGGGATCACCAGGTGCCAGTGTAGAATGAAGACCTCCCAGCCAGCCTTCCAAAAGCTCAGGGGGCTGGACTGTTTAACTACCAATTCCCATCAGAGGGCATTCATTTATAGGCACTTCCAGCCTTCCCCTGAGCTCTGGGGAACCTTGCAGTAGAATTTACAGGTGGTAAGTAAATCCCACTGGGGTTCACAATATTGGGGTGCCTAGGGTGCCTGCCACAGTGTCAGATCTTGAACAAAGGGTCTCCTGTGAAACAGAAAACTTTGTAAGTAAGATGTAAGCCAAACCCCCATTTCACAGATGGGCTGATAGAGTCCTAGAGATGGTAAGGGATTGGCCTAAGGCACAAGAAGGAAAGAACCAGGACGAGAACCCAGAAACCAGGTCTCTGGTCTAAAAGTCCCTTACTCTTTTTTTTTTAACACTGAATTTTGAAATAATTAGAGACTCACCCAGCCTCCCCCTACATTAACATCTTGCCTAACTAGAGTATATTATCAAAACCAGGAAGCTGACTTTACTACAATCCACAGAGCTTATTCAGATTTGACATGCATTCATGTATGTGAAAGTGAAAGTGTTAGTCTCTCCATCGTGTCCGACTCTTTGTGACCCCATGGACTGTAGCCTTCCAGGCACCTCCATTCATGGGATTTTCCAGGCAAGAATACTGGAGGGGATTGCCATTTCCTTCTTCAGGGGACGTTCCTGATCCAGGGATCGAACCCTGGTCTCCTGCATTGCAGACTCTTTACTGTCTGAGCCAACAGGGAAGCCCACTGTGATAACTGTCTGCAATTTTTCGCAGGTGTAGTTTCATGCAGCCACCACCACAATCAAGATACTTAATTGTTGACTTCCCTGGTGGTCCACAGAGAAGGCGACGGCAACCCACTCCAGTACTCTTGCCTGGAAAATCCCATGGATGGAGGAGCTTGGTAGGCTGCAGTCCATGGGGTTGCGAAGAGTCAGACACAACTGAGCGACTTCAGTTTCACTTTTCTCTTTCATGCATTGAAGAAGGAAATGGCAACCCACTTCAGTGTCCTTGCCTGGAGAACCCCAGGGACGGGGAGCCTGGTGGGCTGCCGTCTAAGAGTCGGACACGACTGAAGCGACTTAGCAGCAGCAGCAGCAGCTGGTGGTCCAGTGGTTAGGAATCCACCTGCCAATGCAAGGGACATGGGTTTGATCCCTGGTCCAGAAAGATCCCACATGACTTGGGGCAACTAAGTCTGAATGCTGCAACTACTGAAGCCCACAAGCCCTAGAGCCCATGCTCTGCAACAAGAGAAGCCTGTGCACCACAACTGGAGAGCAGTTTCTGTGTGATGCAACTATAGAGACCCAGCGAAGTCAAAAATAAACAAATATTTTAAAAAGATATACTTAACTGTACCATCACCACATGACTCTCCTTTACAGCCACCACTGCTGCTCATTTCTACCCCCTGGCGACCTTCATGCTCCATCGCTAGAGTGATTTTCATTCACAGGTATCATATAATTGGAACCAAGCATCACACATCCTCTTGAAATGTTTTTTTTTTTTTTCACTCAGAATCATTTTCTTCACATTTAACCAAGTTGTGTGTATCAATAGGCCATCTCTTTTTATTGTTGTGTAGTATTAAACACACATGGATGGAATGGATGGGCCACAGAAGTTTAGCCATTCATCCATGGAGGGACATTTGGCCATTTTTGGACTATTGTGAATAAAACTGCTGCTATGAACACTCACATACAAGCTTCTGCCTTGTGGGAGGTGGAATAATGTTTCCCAAAGACGCCCACGTCCTTATCTCTGGAACTTGTGAATATGTGACCTTACATGGCAAGAGGACCTTGACAGATGTGATTAAGTTAAGGACCTAAGTCATCAAAGTCTTAGCTGGACACATGCTGCTGCTGCTGCCGCTAAGTCACTTCAGTCGTGTCTGACTCTGTGCGACCCCATAGATGGCAGCCCACCAGGCTCCGCCGTCCCTGGGATACTCCAGGCAAGAAAACTGGAGTGGGTTGCCATTTCCTTCTCCAATGCCTGAAAGTGAAAAGTGAAGTCTCTCAGTCGTGTCTGACTCTTAGAGATCCCATGGACTGCAGCCTACCAGGCTCCTCCATCCATGGGATTTTCCAGGCAAGAGTACTGGAGTGGGGTGCCATTGCCTTCTCCGCTGGACACACAGCTATGCCCATTTCCCAGAGTCCCTTGCAGTTACACCTGACCGTGTAGCTAGGTTAAGGATGTGATGTGAGTGAAAATGATGAGTGCTACTTCTGGGAACTTATGCTAGTTAGCTAGTTGTTGTTGTTCAGTAACTCAGTCGTGTCCGACTCTGTGACCCCATGGACTGTAGCACACCAGGATTCCCTGTCCTTCACCAGCTCTCAAAGTTGGCTCAAACTCATGCCCATTGAGTTGGTGATGTCATCCAACCAGCTCATCCTCTCTTGCCCCTTCTCCTCCTGCTTTCAATCTTTCCCAACATCAGGGTCTTTTCTAATAAGTCAACTCTTCGCATCAGGTGGCCAAAGTATTGGAGCTTCAGTCTCAGCATTTGTCCTCCCAATTAATATTCAGGACTGATTTCCTTTAGAATAGACTGGTTTGATTTCCTTGTAGTCCAAGGGACTCTCAAGAGTCTTCTCCAACACTGCAGTTCAAAGCATCGGTTGTTCGACGTTCAGCCTTCTTTTTGGTCCAACTCTCACATCCATATGTAGCAACTGGAAAAACCATAGCTTTGACTAAAGGGACCTTTGTTGGCGAAGTAATATCTCTGCCTTTTTTTTTTTTAACTTTTATTCGCATTTGTTTTTTGTGGCATTTATTCCTGGGCCATAAGTTTTTGTTGCTTCAGTTTCTTCTGGGGTATCTTTTTCTTCTGTGCCACCTCCTCTTCTGGTTTAGGAACAATCTAAAGTAAGGGTCATCTCAATGCGGCAGGGAGAGCTCATGTAGGGTTGATCCGACCGTGAGCTCTGTAAGTCCTGGACCGCATTTTGGGGGTTTGTTCACCGGGATGTGCTCAATGACCAGAGAATCTACATCTAAACCCTCAAGTTCAACATTACTCTCTGCATTTTTGAGCATGCGCAGTAAAAATTCAGCACTCTTTGGGCCAGCGACCCTGCATCCAGCCCCACTGTTTGGCCTGTGCACACCTACCAACTCCACTGTTGTAACGACGGAGTGGCACAGAGTGCTTCTTTAAAGTGATATCCTTCAGATATTTGGTGGCTTTTCAGATATGCATACCCTTTATGGCCTGGTCAGTCTCACGAGTGTTCTTAAAGTGAACATGAAGATTTGAACCTCTTGATTTGCATGATTTTGTGGGGTTTTCTGGGACGAGTGAATAGCACTCCAATTTTAGAGGTCACCTCAGGCCGCTTAATGGAAAAGCTTGTCTCTGCTTTTTAATATGCTATCTAGGTTGGTCATAGCTTTTCTTCCAAGGAGCAAGCGTCTATTAATTTCATGACTGAAGTCACCATCCGCAGTGATTATGGAACCCAAGAAAATAAAGTCTGTCACTGTTTCCGTTGTTTCTCCATCTATTTGCCTTGAAGTAAAGAGACCGGATTCCATGATCTTAGTTTTTTGAAAGTTGAGTTTTAAGCTAGCCTTTTCACTTTCCTCTTTCACCTTCTTCAAGAGGCTCTTTAGTTCCTCTTCACTTTCTGCCCTAAGGGTGGTGTCATCTGCATATTTAAGGTTATTGATATTTCTCCCTGCAATCTTGATTCAGCTTGTGCTTCATCCAACCCAGCATTTCACATGCTGTATTCTGCATATAAGTTCAGGGAAGCCCTAGTTAGCTTGTACTGAGTAACAAATTTCTCCTACTCTTAGCAGCTTAAAACAGTAGACATTTATTATCCCATACAGTTCCTGTGAGTCAGTTTTTTAATGGCTTAGCTGCATGGTTCTGGCTCAGAGCCTCTTATGAAGTTGCTGTCAAGGTGTTGGCTGGGTCTGCAGTGGGCTTCTCTGGGGTTGGAGGATCTATTTACAAGATGCTTCCCTCATGCTGGCTGTTGGTAGAAGGCCTCAGTTCCTCACCTGGTGAGCCTCTCCAAAGGACACAGCAGCTGGCCTCCCCCAGAGCGAGTGATCTGAGAGAGAGCAAGGCGGAAGCTGCAATGGCATTTATAACCTTGCCTGAGAAGTCATATTCCATGTTTCCATGATATCCTATTAGTTATAGAGGTCATTCCTGTTCGATGTGTACTCAGGAGCACGAACAACAGAAGCAGAAATCCTGGCGACAATCTTGGAGTCTGGCTCCACATGCCCTTAATAGGAAAGGAATGTGACAGCCACTCCCCTCTGCCTCTCTTCCTTTAACCTGGAATGACAAGGGGATTACCATTTTGAAGTCAAGGGTGCTTGAATAATGGCAAGCCCTGGGGGGTGGCTGAGCAACGAAGTAGAAGGAGCCTGGGTGCCCCGCTGTGCCAGCCCAGGACCATCTCCCAGGACGGTTATGTGAGAAAGAAATACATCGCTGTCATGTCAAAGCAGCGCTGTTTTCCTCGCTCTTACAGCAGCCAGTCTGTCCTCTCACTAACACTGTCCCTTTGCTGACACAGTGAGCTTTATGTCCCCGCCCCCCTCAGCTCCCTGACCTCTGGGCTGAGAGAGGAAGATAGTAATGGGATTCCACCAGCTTCTGCTCCTGACCCTCCCATCACTCAGACAGTTTGTGTCAGTTTAGAAAACAAAAGGAGCAACCAAGGGCTCTCCTAGTGGAAAGCGGTAAAGAATCCATCTGCCAATGCAGGAGATACTGGTTCGATCCCTGAGTTGGCAAGGTCCCCTGGAGAAGGAAATGGCAACCTACTCCAGTATTCTTGCCTAGGAAATCCCATGGACAGAGGAGCTAGGCGGGCTACAGTCCATGGGGTTGCAAAGAGTCAGACACGATAGTGACTAGATAACCAATAGCAGCAAGGATGAGCAACCAAACTGGAGCCCCCTCCTCCACTCCCCACTGCCCCCACCCAGGGATCGGCTAAGAGCATCATTCCTTTCCTTGAAAGCTTCTTTCAGCCGTTAGATTTTAAAGTGCCCAGGAGAAAAAGCACACAAATCTTGAGCATCACTCTGTAAGTAGATCTCTGCTTTCCTAATACAGTCTGGGTCATCTGTTTAGAAGCATTTAGCAGTCTGGAAGTTTCTTTCCCACCGGTCCATTATCTTATTTGAACCTGAAAACAACTCTGTGAGTCCCATTTTGTCAGTGAGAAAAGTGACGCTTCAACAGAACTGAAAGGGACAGAGTAGATGCTTGTGTGGTCCTTCATCGCACTGTCATCCTTCTGCGCTGTGTCTGCAGACCCCTCCAGGGCGGGGTGGGTCCGGTTGTCACTGTGGCCTCAGTGCTCCTATGGGAGTTTGCCGACTGAGTGAGCGAGTTATGTAGATACAGAAGTCACAAGAGGAAGCCAGAAAAGCGAGGCCATAGGGAGGCCAGGCGGCCTGCCTTTTGCCATGCTCCCCTGGCCCTCATTAATGCCAAACCTGAGCCTTAGAGATGGAGAAACAGTGGAAACAGTGGCTGACTTTATTTTTCTGGGCTCCAAAATCACTGCGGATGGTGATTGCAGACATGAAATTAAAAGATGCTTGCTCCTTGGAAGGAAAGTTATGACCAACCTAGACAGTATATTAAAAAGCAGAGACATTACTTTGCCAACAAAGGTCCGTCTAGTCAAGGCTATGGTTTTTCCAGTGGTCATGTGTGGATGTGAGAGTTGGACTATAAAGAAAGCTGAGCACCAAAGAATTGATGCTTTTGAACTGTGGTGTTGGAGAAGACTCTTGAGAGTCCCTTGGACTGCAAGGAGATCCAACCAGTCCATCCTAAAGGAGATCAGTCCTGCGTGTTCATTGGAGGGACTGATGTTGAAGCTGAAACTCCAATATTTTGGCCACCTGATG